>NC_081828.1:49636433-49941433 GCF_030867095.1 Alligator mississippiensis
AACAAAGGAGCGTAAATCACAGAAAGGCAATGGTTTCAGTTTTAATCTTGAATTTAAAAGAATCATGCTGACAGTTTCCCTTAAATAAAGTGATCCCTTCTTAGCTTTAGTCTGAGACATGTCCATTTGTAGCCCTATACGTGCTCCAGCACTTTGTAGCACTAAAATAATTAGAACACCAGTGCGGGTATACACACATAGGTAGCACCCTGGCTGGAGTGCTACAATATCCCTGCAAAGACATGCTCTCCAACCAGGGGGCAATAGGAGGCTGTTCCTTTGCTTCCCCCTACCTGTAAGAGATCTTATCAGTGATCCCAATCACTGACAGCCTGTTCTCTCCCCTGATGGGAAAGGGAACTGGGCAGGCTGTGAGCCTCTCCTGGACAGCACCAGCTGCCTGATGCCTCCCCAGTCTCCCCGGAGGCTAATGAGAGAGCCGCTGCTGCCCTCCAGTGTCCCATCGGCAAGTGGCAGGCTTCTATCCAGCTGCTGCTGGGACACCACTTGTCCTGGGGCCCTGGCAGCAACAGTAGCCTTCTCTGTTGCCTCTGCCAGAGGGGTAGCAGCTGTCCTTGCTGACCCTGTGGCACAAGCAGCCCTTTCTGTCTCTGCTGGAATGGGAGCAGCAGCATGTTTTGCTGTGGAAAAGAGAGCTGCAGATCCATGTCCTAGCTGGGCGGCAGCTGTGCTTCCTGGTGGGCTGTCAGGAGCCAGATGCTCTCTTTCCCTCTCCTTTCGACAATAATATAAGGAGGGGCAGGTGAGAGGCACCTGCCCTGAGCTCCAAGTTGGCACTGGAATTGCCCCCACTCCTGCAGAGACCATGCCCCAGCAGCATTCCTATGCAGGGAACTCCAAAACAGACCCTGGTTGCTGTTGCTTTAGTTTAAGAGCAACAGAGCTGAATCAGGCAGAGCACACGTGGACTAGTTAGAAGTTCCCAGCTGGGTAAGGCTGGTGCCCCCATCCTTGCTCTCAGACCTGTGCCCTTCCCACTTTTGGAACCTGTGTCCCCTGCTCAGACCCCTGTGCCCACCCCTGCTCTCCTGCAAAGTTTGCCTTGGGTGCCTGCTCAACTTGTTATGCCACTGCCCTTGGAGCACTATGGGAGGCCGGGGGACCAGAGATTCTGTCGTGCTACGTGTAAGCGTTCAGATGTTACATGTGGTGCTACCAAGTGTAATGCTACAGAGAAGTTCCTTTTTGAAACAGGAGCATTTTAGTGGTGAGTCCTCCATTTTGGTGGCTCCACAGACACACGAACATAGGCACCCTTGCATATATAGTGCTAGAAATGTAACGTGTTTAAGGCTGTAATCATATAGCATTAATTTACACCACAATCCACTTTTGTTCCCACTCCACCCACACACCAACCACTGGGGCCTCCTGGAAGTCCTATGATAAAAGCATAGGGCTGAGTTGTAGTGGTTAATTGACTCCACATGAAACATTTTGCATGAAGCATGCAGAGGGTGCCAGACTGCCCTCGTCTTTCCTTAATTTTTTGCCAGTGTCAAGCCATCATTGGTCAGCGGAAAACTTCTCTTACTGATATAGCCTAAAGCCATAAAGATTTAGTGTGCTGCCCAGGGCAAGGCAACTTGAATGTGCCTCCAAAATAGCCATGTCAGTAGTAGTATGCTGGCACACTGTTGGCTTGTACAGCTTTGTAGTGTAGACCGGCTCTTGCTCTGCTGTTGGGGCAATTTCCTTTACCAGAGCAGGGTTATGAGAAGTTAATCCAACCCTTTGCCTCCTAGCCTTATTTCAACAATGAAGGCAGAGTAGTTCCTTTGCTTATCAGATTCTGAACATATTTAGAGGTGGGCAGGATTTGGGTGTATCTGCCCAATAAATGTTTAGCAGTGGCTTCCTAGGTTTGTTTAGCAGTGGCTTCCTAGGTTTCTGCCTATTGATAGTAGAGATAGGAGAAGTGAATTAAAGAAAGACGGTTCCTGGAAAATCATACTAGATAGGTTAAAATCACAAGAGCTATGGATCTTCATTCATGAAGACGTAGGTGTTGATCAGAAGCTGGAGTCTCCAAGAAGTGTTCCCAAACTCAAAAAGTACCTCTCAGTTGTTCCCCATGTGTGATGGCATGACATATAGATCATTGCCAGGGATCAGATTCTGGAATAAGTGAGCCTCTCTTGTATTTTTTTAACTCTTTCATTACTTCTTTGCAAGGTTTTCTTGTCTTAGCAGCACACAAGACAATGTTAATCTGTTCTGGCATGACAGTTCCTCTACCAGAAAGGGATTGACAGCTTTGAATGGAGTGAAGAGTTTGAAGAGTGGATAGGGGGAGGAATTGTTTAGGGTGGCATGACAAGGACTAATCATGGAGCTGGAATCAACAATTGATGAGGCTCCTTCTAGTCCCATATTCCCATGAAGGGGATGAAGTTAAGGGAAGGAAAATGTCAGCTGTGGAAGGTTAGTGAGATAGATTAAACAGGCATTATCTCCCCAGAGAGAAAGCATCACTACTTGGGACAGGTAAGCCTAGACTGGACAAAGCACTATGAAATGTGCAAAAGGGACTAGAGCTAGAAAGAGCAAAGGTGCAGGAGCTACAGGTTTTGGGCCCTGAGTCAGCCAAAGGCTGACATGAGAAATGAATGAGACCTGAGCAGATTCTGAACACTAAGCAGGTGGTTAAATGTGGCTGAATGGGAACAGATTTCAATACATGCTTAATTGAGTTGTTCAGGTGTGGTTTAAATATATAAGATACAGATTCAGAGAATTCATTAAGCTTAACTTTAAGCATGTGCTCATGCCTCATTCAGGTCCATGGGATATAAAGGCATTGCTGAAATGAGGCTTTTGATGTCTTTATTCTTTGATTCTGTCCTTAGGGAAAGATGCT
The DNA here is from genome assembly GCF_030867095.1 of Alligator mississippiensis. Classification (NCBI taxonomy): domain Eukaryota; kingdom Metazoa; phylum Chordata; order Crocodylia; family Alligatoridae; genus Alligator; species Alligator mississippiensis. The sequence goes on from NC_081828.1 coordinate 49,639,315, forward strand.
CTGAAGGCTGTGCTATGCATTTTTAATGATCATTTGCATGCCTATGAAAAGGGCTGCCTAAAATTGCCCCACATTTGTATTTCTAGAGGGTGTTACTGTTGTCACTCCTCCCCCCTCCGTTTCCTTCTCCTGCTCCTTTTTGGCCTTGTGCTGCCTGATAATCAGCACGTGTTGTGGGTCTGAATTCAGTTTCCATCCAAGATCCAACTAGTTCTTTGCCTCAGTGTTCCTAAGTGAGGGACATGACAAGTCTCTCACTGGGGTTGTAGAGAGGCAGCAGCAAGGCGCCAGACTTCCATATGTAAATCCTGAGATGGTGCAGAGTCACTTGGAAGAACTGGATGCCTTTAAGTCGGCAGGCCTGGATGAGCTCCATCCGAGGGTGCTGAAGACACTGGCTGACATCATTGCAGAGCCACTGGCGGGAATATTCGAACGCTCGTGGCGCACGGGCCAAGTCCCGGAGGACTGGAAAAGGGCTAACGTGGTCCCCATTTTCAAAAAGGGGAGGAAGGAGGACCCAGGCAACTATAGGCCAGTCAGTCTCACCTCCATCCTTGGTAAAGTCTTTGAAAAAATTATCAAGGCTCACATTTGTGAGAGCCCAGCAGGGCAAATTATGCTGAGGGGAAACCAGCACGGGTTTGTGGCAGGCAGATCGTGCCTGACCAATCTAGTCTCTTTCTATGACCAGGTTACAAAACGCCTGGACACAGGAGGAGGGGTGGATGTCGTATACTTAGACTTCAGTAAGGCCTTCGATACGGTATCCCACCCCATACTGGAGAACAAGTTAAGAGGCTGTGACGTGGATGACTACACAGTCCGGTGGGTGGCGAATTGGCTAGAGGGTCGCACCCAGAGAGTCGTGGTGGATGGGTCGGTCTCGACCTGGAAGGGTGTGGGCAGTGGGGTCCCGCAGGGCTTGGTCCTTGGACCGATACTCTTTAATGTCTTCATCAGTGACTTGGACGAGGGAGTCAAATGTACTCTGTCCAAGTTTGCAGATGACACAAAGCTATGGGGAGAAGTGGACATGCCGGAGGGCAGGGAACAGCTGCAGGCAGACCTGGATAGGTTGGACAAGTAGGCAGAAACAACAGGATGCAGTTCAACAAGGAGAAATGCAAAGTGCTGCACCTAGGGAGGAAAAATGTCCAGCACACCTACAGCCTAGGGAATGACCTGCTGGGTGGCACAGAGGTGGAAAGGGATCTCGGAGTCCTAGTGGACTCCAAGATGAACATGAGCTGGCAGTGTGATGAAGCCATCAAAAAAGCCAATGGCACTTTATCGTGCATCAGCAGATCCATGACGAATAGGTCCAAGGAGTTGATACTTCCCCTCTATCGGGCGCTGGTCAGACCGCAGTTGGAGTACTGCGTGCAATTCTGGGCGCCACACTTCAAGAAGGATGCGGATAACCTGGAGAGGGTACAGAGAAGGGCAACTCATATGGTCAAGGGCCTGCAGACCAAGCCCTACGAGGAGAGACTAGAGAAACTGGACCTTTTCAGCCTCCGCAAGAGAAGGTTGAGAGGCGATCTTGTGGCTGCCTATAAGTTCATCACGGGGGCACAGAAGGGAATTGGTGAGTATTTATTCACCAAGGCGCCCCCGGGGATTACAAGAAACAATGGCCACAAGCTAGCAGGGAGCAGATTTAGATTGGACATCAGGAAGAACTTCTTCACAGTTCGAGTGGCCAAGGTCTGGAACGGGCTCCCAAGGGAGGTGGTGCTCTCCCCTACCCTGGGGGTCTTCAAGAGGAGGTTAGATGAGTATCTAGCTGGGGTCGTCTAGACCCAGCACTCTTTCCTGCTTATGCAGGGGGTCGGACTCGATGATCTATTGAGGTCCCTTCCGACCCTAACATCTATGAATCTATGAATCTTAATTTGAACTTCCTTTAGGGAAGTCTTAACCTGAAGCCACAGAAGTAATTGCCCTTAATAACTGAGGCCTTCCACTTGGTTGCTCAGGGATGTCTTCTCATGTGCACAGTTCAGTAACTATCTTGTGTGCATGTTTCCCAGGAAGTTCCTGAAGATTCAGTGCCTGGAAAGTGGAGTCTGGGAGGAAGGCACCTGCGTTCCTGTGCTGTGTGAACCACCCCCTCCTGTTTTTGAGGGGATGTACGACTGTACCAATGGTTTTGAGCTGGACAGCCAATGTGTGCTCAACTGCAACCCCCAGAGTAAAAGGGTAAGAATGACTTCTTTAATAAGTAGCACAGAAGCAAAACAAGCCAACTCCAGGGCACCCTGGTATTGCCATGGCATGGCCTGAAGACAGTGTATTTGCCTAATGAGACTTAGTGCAAAGGATACCCCCATGCAGCTCTGAATTTATTTGTTGAAATACAAGTTCACAGTATCCTGGTTGCATTCATCAGCTTGGGTGGGATTTACTTGGGAGTCAGGCAGAGAAATTTTCACTGAAGCTTTTTAAGTTGGAAGAGCATTCTTTTGCTATCCCCTTAGTAGCACTTGGGACCCCCGCCTTGTAAACACTGAGCCACATGCTTAAATATACATCCACAAGTAATACCTCTGACATCAATGGGATAATTCTTGTGTCAAAACTAAAGTGGAGGAGCTAGCTTGTGAGTGGAGCTAACATGAGGGACCTGAAAAAGGTCCTGATCAACAGAGCACTTCAGTTTGAAAGGGATTTAAGTATGTGCATAAAATTAAGCACATTAAGTGTTTTGCTGAACTGTGAACTAGATTTGTTTGTTCAGTCTGAACTCCTGAGAATTCAAAACAATCTGGACTGACTCAGGTTCCTGCATTTGAAACCAAGTCTCTCTCAACACTTTTACTGGCCCACCAGCCCCAGATCCTTTTGCTGTAGAAGGTGAATATGGATTAAAATACAGAGCTGTACCAGATCTGAATGTTAGTACTGCTTTTTGATTTATCATGCTGTTTGGCACATGAGCTAAGGAAGAAAACTGCTCTTCTCCTGGCTGGGCTGTTGAAGACCATTTTAGTTCAGTAACACTGAAATAGAGTGTGTGTGTGTGCGTGTGTGTGTGTGCGTGAGTGCGTGTGCGTGCGTGTGCGAGCACGCACACAGCAAGTGTTACTGGGTCAAGGACAATGACAGGGGGCATTTTGGCTCACAGCTTGTCTCTTTCTCTGTTCTAGTGAAAACATTCCAACTCAAACTGAGCCCCACACCTCACCTGGCCTTGGCACGATGATCTGAAAGCTGCTTTAAATAGTTCAGTGTAAAATAATTCAAAAAGCTCAACTTCAACACTATTTTTAGCAAATGAATTTTAGTCTCTAGTCTCTATTCTATTCACAAACTACCTGTAAACTTTTTGTAGTCTTCTAAAGATCTGTTCAGTCCTCAAAATGATTTGGCAGATAGTTTCCTATGTGAAGAAGGTATCACTTAAAAGTTTATATACAGATTAGTCTAGTGATTGAGGAATTAGCCTTGTGTTTGAGAGAACTGGGGTCAGTCCCTAACTCTGCCACAGACTTCCTACTATGGGTTAAGGGCGGGATGGGCGAAGTCTGGCTTGTGGGCCAGATGAGGCCTGCAGCAGACTCCATTTCCCAGCACCCCTGCCTGCATCGTTGTGGCCAGGCTCCATGGAGACCCCAGCAGTGGCAGCAGGGCCGGACACAGACATGGGCCAACTGGGCGGCTGCCCAGGGCCTGGACAATAAGAGAGCCCGAGAATGGTAATTTTTTTTTCCTTGTCCAATTATTATTATTATTATCATTATCTCAGGCAAAACAAGGCCCAAAAGTAAAAATTCACCCAGGAGTCTAGGTACGGTGCTGAGCAGCAGCGCCGTGACAGCACAGGGCCAGGGTTTCCATGGAGACCAGACCCAGCAGCACTGGCAGGGCATGCAGCTGGGCAGGGAGCCACTCCGGGACTGGGATCTTGCGGTGGTGACAGCATGGTCTGAAACTGGGGCAGAGGCAGTGGATCACGACTCTGCCCCAGCTCACCACTGCAAGATCCCAGCCCCGGCTGTGGAGCCCCTCCCCGGCCAGTCACGTACCCTGCCAGTGCTGCTGGGGCTGGTCTCCATGGAAACCCTGGCCCTGCGATGTCACTGCACTGCTGCTGCTGGGGTCTCCATGGAACCTAGCTGCAGTGACATGGGCAGGGGCTGCTGGGAAATGGAGTCTGGCCACCACCTGGGTCTACCTTTTGCCCACCCCTGGATTAGGGGCTTAAAACGGGTGCAAGAGAAATGTGATTGCAAATCTTCCATGAATACTTGTTTGCCATGCCTTCTGATGATGTTCTTGCAAAGGAAAGGCTTGCCTGCTGAACTGTTCCTGAATAAAGAGGTACAAAGCTGTTTGCTGACCCTTCATTAGAAGGCCTGGTCACCTGCAGGCTGTCCCCTGATTCCTGGCTGCAAACCTATCAGCTGGGATGGGGATATATGGGCTCTGAACCAGCTGCCTCAGTGGACCAGCCACCAGCCCTGTGACACAACAATGCTGGTATTGCTTTGCAAAGCACAGTGCAGACTCTATCCCGTCTGCTATGGTCATCTACGTTTCAGAACATTCTCGTTCTGATCTGTAAATACCTCAATTGGGCTTTCTTTCTCCCAATTAAAGGAAGCTTTGTATATGTTGTAGATGGTGCTGTGAGGGTGCAGATACTAATAAAAGAGATCAAACCCATCACTTAGGAGGCAGCTATGAGTTGCATATGAGGCTCAGCTCACCTCCCTTAAAGGACCAGACTAACCACAGCAGTTATTCCCCCTGTAATATTTCTGTAAGAAACTATGATACAACCTCATTATAACAAACTGCATCTTTTAGCATTCCCAATGGTAGAAAGTGATTGTCTCATGATAATGATGCAGCAGTTTGCAGAGGCAGAACGTGGTAGTTCTGCTCCCTCATAAGTCACAGTGCTCAGGATAGTAGTGGCTGCCATGCTGCCAGCAGTGACTTGGAAGCCAGTCAGCAGATGCAGCAGCTGCTATTTGGCACCTTGCTCCTTCTTTAAGTGGGTACCTAGGGCTGCTGCCCTAGTTGCCCTCCCTCTTAGTTATGCTACTGACAAAATTGACTAACCCTGTTAGAATGAACACACTCTTTTAATGAACTTTACTCCTGGTCCCATGGGTTTGTTAAGATTAAGTTGTACTGTAATTGGCACTGTCAACAGCTCTGTTTGTCTTTAAATAGATAATAAGTAGCTAAAAGGCTAGAAGCAGCTCGAGATTCCCCTTTGTGTGTGCTCAGGGAGCATCTGCTAATGTTTTAGCACAGCTGGCCGAAGCCCTGTTTGAGTCGGGTCATAACTGCACATACTTTCTGAGAATAGGCTTGCCCGGGAGTGGGGTTGCTTATTGTCAGGTTACCACTGGGACATCATGCACAAGGGCTATTGCAACCATCTCATTAAAACACATTAAACAAATTTGCTTTGCTGTCAAAAGATTGGATGGCCCACTTCAGGTTGACTTAGGGCTACATGCTTTCCTTGAAGTCCATTGGGAATGTTGCCTTTGATTTCAGTGGGAAAAGGGTAATTCTAAACTTCTTTCTGAAACTGTTGCAAACAGGAGTTTTACCATTATTTATGTAAACTAGACAATGGACATGGGTATGTTATTTGTGTAAAAAAAACCCTGCAAATTCAAAGACAGCCCTGTGCACTGACTGAATTTAACAGTAATGTGGAATCCAGTCTCTTGGATATTTTAGGTTCCCATCCTGTGCACCAAAGAAGGCTTATGGACAGAGGAATTCAAACTGTGTGAGAATCTGCAAGGGAATTGTCCGCCACCCCCAGAGCTGAATTTTGTGGAGTACAAGTGTGAACAAGGGTATGGAATTGGTAAGGACAAAAAAAGCACATTGATTTCTGATTAAATCCCCTTTTTCTTGGAACAGGCTGCTTATTGAATCAACCAGGTCTACTGCTATCCCTGAGGACTAGCTGGAAGGCCATGATGACTCTCCTGCAGTAATGATAAAATTTATGACCAAATTCTGTTTTCTTTCTAGTCTTCTTCCTGAACATAAAGCCAATGGGGCTGCTTATTCATTTGCATAACATCTGGTCATGTTAGTAGCAGAGTTTTAAAGCTAATGGCTTAATTGTAAGGATCTGTCTTTCCCCCAAGAAAGGGGAATATCTCAATGAATATGGCAAACGTAGTTCTTTGTCATAGCTTTCAAGTCTTTGCCATTGTTTCTCTTACAGATGGTTGTGACAGTGATGATGGTAATGCCTAGAGGGGACTGCATGAGTTATAGCCCCATGTAACTGGGTGGTTTTGCTCTGCCAGGGTCCATGCAAACTGTTTCTTTGGTGTAGGCCTGCTTGGATTTATCTCTTTCCTGTTTTAGAGGAACACTATGACACTCAGTCAGAGTTGCCACATTTTCCTTGGCTTTGTGGCTTAATTGAATGTTAAAGCAAAACCCACATAATTTCAAAGCAAACACATAAATCACCCAACTTTTGATTAAAACTGGGCCCAGGCTTGTACAAAAGCATGGTAAGTTTTGCTAGACTTCTGATGAAGTGAGCATGAATTTGAGATTTTGATGAAACCCATGTATTTTCCCATGGTTTGGGGGTTCAGCTGGAACATTTTGTTCAGTTGTAATGTGGCTATATTTCTTGCTATATTCATTTTAAGAAATAGAAAGAGCAGCACTTGAAGCACACTGAGTTATTATCCTAATAGAGGAAAATATTAGAGGTAGCACCGTTATCAGATAGGGCATTGCACTGCTGTTCAGAAGACTTGGCTTTTATTCCCAGATCTGCCACTGACTTCCTGAGTGACCTCAGGCATGTTCCTTTTTCTTTCTGTGTCTCTGTTTCCCCTTTCCTCCCACCCCCAGCCTTTCTCTGTCCTGCCAGTTTAGATTATAGGCACTCGTTATGTACAGTTCCCAGTACAATGGAGCTGTGAGCTCATCAGGGCTTTATATGTTACTGTAATAATCATACTTTTGTTGTGATGAGCTGCTACAGTCACTCTCTAAACCACTCCTAATCCATCCTGGCAAATAAACTCAGATGTACTAGTATCTTCCTACAAAATGATTACCAACCTCAGAAATACTGTACAAATGGGACAAGCCCTCACAGAGTTCCTTTGATATGAAATGGAGAGTCACCACTGGCCTTGGTTGTATAATAGCGACTTGTATGTGTTACTGAGGGAGACTGAGGCATGTATTAATGAGTAGGTGCATTAGGTAAATGGGCATTCTCCGCGGCATTCCCCAAACCAGCACCAGCTGCCTCATGAATCCCAAAGCAAAGCAGTAGGCAATGTCAGTAGGTACACTGCGTGAATGGTTCATTGCCTGAAAATCATGGCTCGGTCTGGACCTTTTACCTGTTCAAACCTCTCCTCGCCAGAGATATCTATGAAGCAGAGATCATAGCTTTTCTGTATTATTCTAAATACTTTACTTTAGCCTTTAGCTTGTAGGAGCCTGAACTCATTATGCTGACATACAAAAGTCAGTCAATGTGTATAGTCTGCCTGCATTTTGAAACCCTGATTTAATGCCTAATTAATTCTGAAGAATGTAGTACTGTGCTGTTCTCTTAGGAGGCTGGAAGACAAAAACTGTAGGCACATCTCTTGTTCGAGGGTTTTCAAGCAAAGATTTGCATTGCCAGGTGCTGATTGGCTGGGAAATTTTTGAGACAGCTCAAAAGTTAGAAGCTATGCACTCAATTCCATATGTTGTATTCTCTTGGCATCAGATCTGGTTCCCTCGAAGTCCACAGAAGTTAGGATGGTGGCTTGGCTTGATTGGAAAGACAATGCAGGAAGCATAGTGTAATTGCTTTGGGTGCTGACTTGGAGGAGGGCCCAGAACAGTAACCACCCTGCTGCAGCCTTTTGTGCTGCTGCTCCCCAGGGTTCAGGGTTCTGCTTAATACACAGGAGAGCCCTGTATTGATGGCTGTCTCTCATGCCCAGCTAGGCTGCCTTTGAGGAGAAGGTAGAGTTATCTGTGTACAGCAGTCACTTTGATGCTTTCCAGTTGCTTCCTTTTCTTGTAGACTTTGTTTCCTCTGACTTTCCAGTTCACAGAGGGGGGCAGCATAGGAATTGGCTGTGTCACTTATTTTGGAAGGGGCTTCTAGCCCAGACTTCACAACTGGCAAAAAGAGGGTCTTCCCTAGGCTTGCATCCATCACAGTTCAGCACCTAGCTCTTAGTACCAGACTGAGGGTGTTCAACATAGCAGCTGGGGCTGCACAGATAGGGGCTGTGGCCTGCCCCCCTCCCCTCCTCAGCTGTGAGCTCCCCCAGTCCTGCATTGGTGGGGGCTCTCCTCTCACTGATGCACTATATGTCCAGGTGGATGAGCTGCTACACTGCACCATGCTCGACGGTGTTCTGCCCCCTCACCTCCTTGGCTGCAGGCTGCCCCACTCCACTGCACCATGGACTCCCCTGACAAGGTGGGCTGCACTGAGCATGCTGCCCTGCATTGCCCTATCCTCTGGGCAGGGGCAGGAAGCAAAAGCCAGAAAAAGGAGGGGGGACCTGCAGGCCCCAGCTCTAGCAGCAGCTAGGAGGAGCCCTGTGGACACAGATTAACCCTTCACAGGCTGCACATGGACTGCTAGTTAGACAGACCTGCATTAGACCATGAGTTCCCTGCAAAAGAAACTGCTGTGGAGAGACTGGGCATCAGTGCAATACTCTGAGTGTGCCCCCAAACCTTTTGTCTCCTCTGCAACAGGTGCTGTGTGTACACCATCCTGTATAATCCCCCCCAGCGACCCAGTAATCCTGCCCGAAAATGTTACTGCTGACACTATGGACTACCGACTGGAACCTCCCAAAATCCAGGTAAAGAGAAGGGGGCGTTCTTCTGCCACTTGAAGGGCATTGTTTTGAGTCCATTGAGCTTGGATGCCTGAGCTGCTTTTCAGCACATGCTGGAGATTAAGGGAACAGCTATATTGCTTCTTCCAGCCCAGGCCCCATATGGTGCTAGAGTAAGGAGATGGAAGATCCAGAATGAGAGAGACTGGAGGAGAGTGTTTGCTAGAGAGTCTTCAAGGATCTGCTAAAAGGGCTGTCCTCTCTGGAGACATGCTACTTATTCCCATGCTGGCAGCCCATGAGCATCAAGTGAACAGGCACCTCTGGCCAAAGAGCAGAGTTTCCAGCAGGCTTGGCTTTTAGTGGGAGTTGCCAGGGCCTCGGCCTTTTGGAAAATCAGACTCACTTATTTCAGTGCCTAGTAACTAGAGTTAGGGGCTTTCCCCGAAGCACCTGTTTTTGAAGATTCTGCCTACAGCGTATTATCATTGGAACTGGAAGCACCACCTATAGTTAAGACCCAGCATGAGACTAAATAGAAGGTGAGAAGGAGGCTGAGATGAGAAGCTGATGGGGCTGACACAGGAATAGGTTCTGGGTAGAAGGAGGACACTGATAGGATCCGACCTGAGGGGATAGTGGCAAAAGGGCCTGTGGCCATTAGAGCACCCTACCCTTCAGAGCCTGCAGTAACACCCAAGTCTCAGCAGTCCTCTTCTCTCAGGAAATGCCTGTGAATTTCACTCCCCACCATGCCCTCAGTGAGCTTCACACGGGGAAGGACAACCTGATACTGCTGTTAGTCTGGTCTGTCTCCTGGTTCCTCAACCTGATGTGCAAACTGAAACGACACGATTCATCTTCTGGCATCATATACACAACACCGTGGGTCAGCAGCACAGTTGGAACTTGTAGGACTCCCTCACAGACCTCTGCTCTTTGAGCTACAGTGATTAGCACTACAGAAGAGCCATGAGGAATCCCATCTCCAGAGCAGAGGTTTGAACACTGCACAGTAAATAAGACCATGTAGAGGAAAAGATTAAATAAGTGAGTGGTGTCCATGTGTTATAACTGAATGAGGCAGGGGTCCTGGAGAAAAACACAGTGGGCAATCATGCCATTAAAGCCTGGATGCTAATGGGTATGCACAAAGGAGCCCAAAAAGGCTGCCTGGGCAGCCTGGATTCTGGCATTTCTTGACTTTGGGGTGCTTGTTTCTACAACTTTAATAGTATTCTTGTAATATCTATTTAACTATGACTAATATAATGTACAGCACAAATATAAACAGGAGGCCACATAGCTTGGTGACTGCTTTAGCATCCTTGAGGTGCTAGAAAAATCCAGGATGGATTTTCAATAGCATATCAGGGATTTAAGAGCATGAGTTCTACTGATTTTCAATAGGCCTTTTAATCCTAAAGGCCCTGGGTGCTTTTGAAAAATCCCTTCCATCAACCATTATTGTGAGTGTTCACATAAAAGGGGACAAATATGTTACCATCCATGTCCCGCCCCAACTCAGTAGTACTGCAGATGAAACTTCAACCAGGAGTTTTAGGCAAAGACATGGCAGAGCACGCTCACCTGTTTGACAGCTCCAGCTTCTGGGATCCCGAGCACTTTATTTTCAGCTCATGGCCATGAAGTATAGAGCCTCCTCCTCCCCAGCCCTAGCTCACTTTCCAGCTGAACCGCTCAAATAGCTCAAATATTTTGGATTAACTTTGTGTTTCTCCAAAAGCGGCTCCATCAGGGGTAATATTTCTTAAAATAAAAATGAAATGCACTGAAGGGGGTGGAAATAAAGCAAACAATATTATTAGGAGCCAGTGTTCCCATCCAACTGCCTTCCTTGCCTCCTGGGAACCCACAGGAGGCCCAGGGTTACCAGAACTTCATGCCTGTGGATACTACTGTGCGTCAGTTTGAATCAGACCCACTACAAATTATTGGCCTGGGAAGGGCCCAGTATGGGGGTGGGGGGAGGTCCATGGCATATGGGATCATTAATTGGGCCTTGGACAGAGGCCTCAAATTTGAGGGATCGTATCGCTTGGCCTCTGTGGGATGTTAGCTTTTGGCTTTCTGTCTGCTAGAGCCATGGCCTCTCAAGCAGGGGAGGCATTTTGCGGGGGAGAGGAGAGCAGAGGTGGGAGGAGCGGGGGAGGGTGTTATTTTAAGAAAACAGAATTCCCCTTGCCAGGAGCTGTCACTGGAACGTATTGTTTTATTCCCTTCCTCAGCCTCTGTTTCTTTCTTGCTCTCTACTGGTGCACAGACATATGCGTCTTTCTTCTCTCTCAGCATGGTTTGCTCCCTCAAGCCATGCTATTTGGGTTTGCAATCACATCCATGTCTGTAGGTCTTCCTGAAAGGTAGCTGCGGGGAGGGAAAAGGGGGTCAGACTGGAGCAAAGAATGGGCCTCCCTGGTCCCATTCACCTGGAGTGAGGTGGGTGAAATAGTGGACTCAAGTGGAGTTAAGTTTCAGTTTTCTCTCCTCCACTGACTCATTATAGGGCCTGAGTGACTCACTTTATCTCCTTGCTCTAATTCCTTGACCAGTAATATGGGGAGGCTAAACTGACACCCATCTGATGTGTCAGGAGGATCGTGTAGTCAGTGTCTGTATGCGACTTTGGACTAGGGAAGTGTTCAACATAGCCGTTAGGTGAAATTAATTTAGTGGGATGTGTCTGCCTTAACCCAGCATAATGTGTCCCTGTCCCAGCTGTGGTAGCCTCTGGTCAGGAGTTCGGGCATGCTGGCTTGGAGGTGATGACTTAGCAACAAATTCACTCCTGGTGTCTGGAGAGGTTCGAACTGGGGGTGAGAATAGAGAAGAGAAAAGTCAGGAGATGAATATGAAAAGAAGCAAAATGTCAAGGCATTCGAAGCGGGGCTGGTTAAACAAAGGCCCCCTTTGCAAATACATTTATGCTGTGATTACCATGGTAATTGTGGTATAAATAACAAGGGAGCTACACATACTACATGCCTTAAATTTAATGTGTGGCCAGGCCGACAGTGAGTTGATTGTCAGTTTGGGTTGGTGGCACTGAGATCTTGAGCTAGCCTCAGGACAGTCCCTGACAGACCAGCCATCAGCTGATTGTCACCTCTGGCCAGGGACCTCACTCAGGTCTCAAATGACCCTTACGTGGTCCCTGCTGGGCCAACAATCGCCTGATTGTCTCCCCAGCAGGAGCTGCACTAGGGATGGTTCCAGACCCCGATGTGATCCCCAGCCCAAGCCCAAGCCCAAGCCCCAAATCAGCTGATTGTCAGTCGCAGCCCTGGATCTGTGGGCACCCAGCTTTCAACATGCTGGGTGCCCATCTGGCACGTAGGATGTGATTAGGGTCTGAGCTCTCATTCCAACAGTCTTGCCTCCTGCCATGCATGTACAGCATGGCAAGAGAGGCACTTGTTGGGATTGGAAATCAGATTTGATGGCACATTTAAGTGAACTTTGCCAGAGGCCTGAGTGACTCATTTTGTTTCAGAGGTGGAGGGGAGGGGTTTGAGAATGACAAGGGGTCGAAAAGACAGCAGTGGGACCAGGAGTGCTGTGCAGCGGCTCTGTGAGCACTCTCACTCATGTACCTTTATGCTGCTACATTGGTAAAAACTGCATCACATCAAGCAGGTGAAAGCCCAGCACAGAGATTTGTGCAGACTGTGGTACCTCTTCACAGAAGCCAAGCAAATCACTCAGTTGTCGAAACATCCTATTTCAGGGGCCACTGGGTTTCCCAGCTATCCAAATGTGACCATTCCCTGCCAGTGGGAGTTCTTAGCTGGCTGAATATCCAGATCCTTGGCTAATCTGATCAATGAACCCACTGAGCAGTTCAAGACTCTCCATTCATCTTTGTATCTGAAAGAATGCATTTTTCACAGAGGAACTGCTGTCATGTCACCTTGCTCTTCCATTCTCCCTGGCAGAGTGACTGGGGAGGGAAGGGAGGTCTGCAACCGATTACATCATTTTTAAAAAAAATACATGATTAAACAATAACTTCTCTGCTGTGTCATTACTCCTTGCATGTGGGGCACCTAGGATGCTTTCACAATTCAGCCATCGGTTTCTACTACTACAGGTTTCAAAGTCTGCTTTAATTTTACGTTGAGGAAATTGTGTGTGGTGTTTTTCCCCTCAAAAGAATCATGTGGAGCCCTAACAGTCAGCTTTTCAGAGTTAGCATGATTTGAGTATTCAGTTCAGAAGCCTTTCACATTTCACTGTAGTATCCATTTGGTCTTAACCACTCACTTTGTAATTCATCAGTAGCAGAGGTAACTGTATTTGTGTGTGTGTGCATGTGTGTGTGACTGAGCCTGACTCTGCACCATTGGAGCCAGTGATTTCTTTGATATGAACACCAGTGAAAACTGGATTGGGGCATTAGTACTCATTAAAAATAAGAGGCTATTAAGTAATAGGAAGAACCAAGCAATGGATGATTAAGCAAATGCAGGGCCCCTGCTTTCAATAGACTTGGGTGTCTTTGCAAAATCACAGCCTTCAGTGGTGGGTAGAGCCAGGCTAGCCACTCTGCAACAGACCCCTGTTTAGCTCTGCTGGCTCACCTCACTATCAATGTGCAGTTCTCTTACAGTTTCAGCTCTGGAGCCCTGACAAGCACTGCCATATCACTTTGTCCCATTTCTGAGGAGCCTCTCATGAACAGAGAACACAAATTCTGCAATCAGCCATGTGGTGCTTTTGTGACGTGCTGACAGCTGCTTGGGAACCTGAGGTTTCCAGCCGCATTTCCTGCGGCGGAGTTGAAATGAGAGTGAAAAGCCAGTGTATTGAGCCAGTGCATCACTTGGCTTCATCATCCTTCTGTCATTTATAGTTCCCCTTTATTCTTTGCTAATTTTTGTCACATTGTTTTAAGGTGCCAAATCTCAGTCCCTGTTCATTTCAAACACAGGAGCACTGTGCTTGAAGGACAGTTCCCATCCAGACCTCCTCTGCTGGAAGGATTTTGGCTGGGGAACAGAGCTCAGTGGGGCACCAATTCTTGGGAGGAAAATCCTTGGGGATTATGCAACAAATGCACCAAAATCTATTGCAGAATTTAAATGAACATGGCACTGAGATTGCAGAGGTATAATGGTATAATGGTCCTAATACCCTTGTAGGGAACCCTACTTTCGTGACTCACCTGACAGTTTTCTTTTTCTTTCTTTTTCCCTCTAGAATATTGTGTGCACTGGCAGGTTGCGATGGTATCCAGACCCAACAGTCATTCACTGCATCCAGTCATGCGAGGTAAGCCCCCTTCATCAACAGACTGCAGGTTGTAGGAGCATTTCTAGCTGAGTTGCCGGGATTTCAGAGGCAATTCATCAAGAAGGTAGGGCTAGATAGCTGTTTCAGAGTCTGATTATGCCAGGGTAGGGTTTTCTGGCTTAGCAGAGACGCCACAACGAACGAAGGAAAAATCTATACCAGTTGGGTAGTGTGGCGATGACAAGTTTGATTTCAGAGCACCCTACCCTGCCAAGTAGTGGATGAAGCTCAAAAGGTTCAGAGACTGTATAATAAGTGTACCCAACATTTAAGAAAAATGGGAATCATCTGAACATTAGTCAAACTCTCCAGATGTCGCATGATTCCATGTGTGATTTCTAGCAAATTGGCCCAGACTAGCCATAGGAAGTGTGAAATGAGAAATAATCAGAGCACAGGTCCATGCCACAGAGTTCTGGGAAAGATTTGGACGTCCTCAAAGCATGAAGGTGTTTGGATCCAAAGCCCATGTTGGAATTTATTCATTTTTTAAAAGTTACACTCTGGGAGAAGTCTCCTGTCAGCTCTTTTATTGTACCATCTGTCCCCTTTTATCTCTGATATCCTCAATATCCAGTAGGACAAACTGGGCCGGAATTTAATTCTGCAGTGCACACTGAGAAGCTTGTGAATGAGCATGAAAGGGTGGAAACCAGCAAGTGATGAACTTAGACATGTAGATATGGATACTCACTCACTCTTTAAATGTCTATGAGCAGAGAGTTCCAGAGACAAGGGGCTGAGTGACTGAATCATTAACTGACTGGTAAAGTGCAAGTAGGTACTAAAATGACAAGTAGCCCCATGAGCATGCAGCACACTATCTCACGGGAATTAGCGCAGGTTTAAGTGCAACCTTACATTATCTAGAGCACCATACAACATTATAAAATACTGTTTTTGACATTGCCTGGTGTCTCTGGCCAGGACTAGTCTGATGATTAATAAAATTACAAGATGATGCTTTGCCGTAGAATGGGTCCAAGACCGCCAAACATATTTTAACTGAATTGCTTTGCCTGCATTTGCTCTCCTTTGGGACTGGCTGTTTCAGAATATTCTAGCAAATAGTGTAAGTGATAGCAATAATCCAGGAAAATAAATTCCAAATCCAAAATATGAATATTTGTTTAACCAGAAACTCCAGAGTAATGCTTAAAAAGGCCAGGGCCAGAAACAGGCCCATGTGATCCATGTACCTAATCAAAACTCGTCAAATTCCCATTATCAGATACTCATAACAAACTGTTCCTGAATAATATCATGACTAAGAATTTTTTGCAGAAAGTATTTAGCCCTTTATTTTGAATTATGACCAGAGATGAGAAAATTATAAACATTTTGGAGACAATTGGCAAATGAAAGAGTCTGCCTTTGTCAAATACAATATTCATTTTTAGGAATGTTTGAAAAAAAATTGAAAATTGAGAACTCCAATGATTATTTTATGCTGATATTTTAAACTTTCTCCAGAGGAAAATAAACAACGTTGTGAAGTTTTGCCAAAAAAAAAAGTGTTTTGACCACCTTTTTCATTGCAAATTATTTTCTCAACCCTAGTTCTATTCACAATACTATTCACAGTATTTGAGTCACAGTTTAACACTCAAGGGCACTGTGTTATGAGGCAGTGAAATACAAAAAAACTAAATTAAAGTTGGTCTAATTAGTAATGATAGTTGCAGGAAGGGAATCTGCTTTGGCAGGAAATGATAGATTTCTCATGAAAAAATCCAGGTTTACTTAGCAGGGGGAAAAAGCTTCAAACCTGATAATTTTTCACATCTCAAATAAGAACTCAAATATTTTAATCAATAATCTTTATTTTATTTGTTTGTTTGTTTTTGTGAAATCCTATTTTTTCAGTGGAAAAGCTTTTTGCTGAAAAAATGTTCAAGCTCCATTAAGGGGATTGCAAGCAGGACTATTATTTATCTCTTAAATAATAGGGACTGACACCTCTAGGGTTAGGCTGAGCTTGTAACAGTGTTTTTGCTGTCTTATGGCTGTTGCGTGGTGTGTTATAAATATCCAGCTCTTACATGGCATGTTTCATCCAGAAACTTCAAACTGTCATTATTCTCATTTTACAGGCAGGGAAGCTAAGGCACAGAGACTTGCCCAACATCATCTCACAGGCCAGTGTCAAAGCCAGAAGTAGAACCCAGGGTTCCTGAGTGCTGGGCTAGGGCCCTGCCCTCTAGCCCACGAGATCAAGTTCTGAGCTTGATGGTTCCAGTTCCCACCTGAGTGACACCTGCTAATTCCAGCTGGCAGTTTTAGCACAGCCATGAAGGCTTGTGTCAGGGATGAGGCATTGTAAGGGAGAAGTCTGGCATGAGGGAAGCTGGTATGATTCAGGTTTGTGAATAAATAGAAGACTTGAATCTCTTGGGATGCTAGCCTGGCACAGATCAGCACAAGCAGGACATTCAATGAAATCGGAATCATAGAGAAGTAGGACTGGAAGGGACCTAGAGGTCATCTAGTCCAACCCCCTGCCTGAGGCAGGATCATTCCTATCCAAACCATTGTATGCTAATCCATTGTTTAACCTCTTAGCAAAACTATGCAGTCAACCCTGACACGACATAACACCTTCACCTGCTACAGGTAAAGCAGGGGCCATGGCAGCCAACATCCCATGGCTGCAAAAGTTGTTAATGTACCCCTGGGAGACCCCAGGAAGAGAGCCCCCCCTCAAAGAAAGGCAAAACCCCCCACTGTCTATACCAATCTGATCAAAGATTAAATTCCATCCTGACTCCAAAGGTGATAGGTCTGACTGAGCAGAGGGGCAAGAGTGATTCTGCTACTAGAGCTCAAGGAAGTAGTGTACTGGTTAAAAATGGCTTAAATATATATCCAGGGTCACACACATTTTGCTTCATGACTGTTAAATCTCATGACTCAGTATACAGGAGAACTACTAATTGGGTCTCTAGATTTTGGACTTGAAGATCTACAAAGTCCCTTCCGACCCTACTTCTATGATTAGAGACCAGGACAAGACCTAAAGTAAGGTGGGGTGGGACAGATTTTCCCATCTCTACTGTTGTGGGACTCTTACGCCTTCTTCTTATGCAGCTGGTGCTGACCGTTGTCAGAGGCAGGCACATATCCCCTGCGCCATCAAGTCACTCCAGCTCTATTTATAAAACATTGTCATAAGCCCAACTTCCAGTTGTTGGATTTCTTTTGCTTTTTCATCCCTATTTCTCACAGTGAAGTCAGGTAGCACTCCTGTGTCCTTCTCCACCTCACTTGTTTCCAACTGAGAGGCTTCTGTCTTACAGCAGAAGCTTTTGTTGTAAGTACTCCAGTGTATGCTCTTGTAGTTTCTGTTTTCCTGGATCTCAAGGTCAGCCAGTTCTTTGTGGGATACCTTGGTCTGCTCTGTATTGAAAATATTTTTCAACTTTGTCAGCAGCAGATTTCATTAGCACAGTCTGTCTTTTTAATTCAAGGTCGCAGGATTAGCATATTATACAAGATCAGTCCCATGATTGATTTTTGAGGGATACTGCTAGTAACCTTTCTCCAGCCTTTTGCTTCCCCTTTCCAACACCCTTTATCCAGTCTTGACTTACCTTTCCATTCCTCACTAATCCCAGTCTTCTCCAACTTTATTAAGAATTTTTCATGTGGCCACATGTCAAATGCTTTAGTGAGTCCAGATGGATTAGACCCACTGTTTTTTCTTTGTCTAAAAAGCCAGTTATCTTATCAGAGAAAGATATCAGGTTAGTCTGGTATGATCTACTTTTCATAAACCCATATTGCATTTTATCCCATTTTCCATTCAATTGCTTTAATATTTCTTTTCTTCCAAATGTGTTCTGAAGTTTTGTTTGACTACTGAGGTCAAACTAATGGGCCTGTAGTTACCTGCATTGCTGTTTTCTCCTTTCTCTAATATAGTATTACTTCAGTCCAATGGTACCACCTTTAACAGAATCATAGGGTTGAAAGGGACTTCAAGGGTCATCTGATCCAACCCCCCTCAAAAACTATGATTTCTGGACTTGCAGTTTCATGTGCCAGTCCTTTTAAATTTCTGGCATGGAGACTCTCAGGTCCCCTTGCCTTGAATGTACTGTGTTCCTTGAGGTTTGCTCTCGTCTCAGTTGTAGTAATTCCCATTTCCACATCCTCATTTTCATGAACTACCTTGCCTAACTTTTGTTCTTATTGGTGCTTTAGCGGTCATTTAGCTTTTGGGCCATAGCTAGGTTATCTTGAACCTCTCTCCTATCTTCATTGCATTGTGACCCCAGCACTTTTTTCCCTGCTCTTTATTTATATGGTTGAAAAACTCTGTGAAGTTTGTTTCAGTATCCTTTGCAAGATGTAACTTAGTTGGGCCCCAACCACTGGCTGTGCTGGAACCCCTTTTAGCTGCGGTTTCAGTTTCTCCCTGTAAGGGTCACTGTAGGGTGGAGTGCAGGAGTTCTAGCTGAGTGCAGACTCCAAGGTGTCCACCCCCAGATGGAGTAATTTTAGGGAGAGCTAGTTTCCAAATTTTCTGCTGGAGATTTCTAGTCTCTCTGTGATGACACTAGAATAACTCTAACCTGTCTTTATCATGTGGCCGGCACTGGAAGAGACTGACTACTCCATGTCTCCTCCTTTCTCTTCTCATTAATCTTGCTGTTCATCTGACTCTTATCTCACTGTCTCTGCCAAGCTTCCTATCCAGAGAGTGCTGAGGCACATAGTACAATGAGCAAGGGATGAAAAGCATCCTGAGAGCTCATCAGGAATACATGTTAGGACGGTGTGTGCTCTGCCTCTCAAGGGCCAATAGAACATTTAATCCTATGGCATCATTAGAAAGCCAGATGGCAGCAAGGGGGGAGAGAGGGAAGGGAGGAGGTACACTGGAAGGTGCAGGGAGATAAGCTCCTAGTTTGAGTCAGGAGGAGAGATCAGCTTGCTCAGCTGCAGCTTTCCCCACACCTGGCTGGGCATGTAGTGCCCAGCACACATCCCCAAGTCTGCCGCCCTTCCCTGTGCTATCTGCTGCCCAAAGTGGTGCATCCGTAGCAGGAGAAAGAGAAGCTGCCCTGGGAGCAGCCCTGCTAGGAAGCTGTGCATGCTGGCCAGAGTTGGGAATGGGCAGGGCTCAGCCCCACATGGAGTGTCACTGGGGCAGCTGTGGGCTGGATGCAATCAATTGGTAGGCGCACACCTGCGGGCCGCATCCAGTCAGTTGACAGGCTGGATCTGGCTGTGGGCCATATTTTACCCACTCCCGCGCTAGAGGTTTGTACACAGGACCAGGAGTCAGGAATTCCTGGATTCCTATTGTAGTTTTGACACCAACTCACTGTGTGGGCTTGGGTAAGTAAGGTAAGATTTCTGTGCTTTGTTAGTTCACTTGTAAATTGTAGGTAACAAAGTAACAGGCCCCATGTAAAGTTCTATTTGAATACTGTGATCCAAATTCTGTTCTCAGTTACTTGGGCATAACTTCTGTTGAAATCCATGAGGTCGCCTTCACCACTCTGTGCAGAAATCAGCTCACAGTAATGCTGGGTGAATGCTGACTGTATTCTCCTGTTGAAGGCAGTGGAAGTGGTATGCACAGATCTGAGAGCAGTATTCAGCTCTTTACCCTCACTGATGGGGACCCTGGCATTCTCATACAACACAGGCTGTAACAAGGCCAGGAATCAGCCTCTTGTTACAAATGATTCTCACAGCAGGTGTTTGGGATGTTTGTAGCTGTTTCAGTGAGAACTGTGGTCATGGACAGTCACCCACTTAAACTGCTTATGGGAACTGTTCATTCACAGTACGTTCTGTGCCTCCTCATTACATGATTCAGTGACAGCCAGCTGGATGCTCCCATTCACCCTCTTTCATAACACAAGAACAAGGTGATACTCGCAATCTCCAGCCAGCCTGCAGAGTAACCGAGAAAATGTTTAAGAAACCACACACAGAGACTATAATTAACCAGTGGTTTTCACTGCTGTAGGATTATTATTGAGACAAATGCCCCCCACCAAAAGCCTTAAATATTACTGGTAATAATAAGGGACCAGATTCTTATCTGAATTACATCATTAGAGACACAGAATGAATCCTTTGGGAAAATTAGTGTTACTCTGAATTTGCACCAGTGCATCTGCTCTGGCCCCAAGTCAGCAGGTCACCACTAGCAAGGATACAATTAAAAGGGCTATTGATTCTTAGGCCTCTGGAGGGAAGAAATCACTGCCAGCTGGAATCAGGATGATGTACCCCCCACACTCCCTCCTCCCCCAGTGACATAGAGTGGATTTGGCACCTCCCATTAAGACATCTGGTACTCCTGGAGACAGGACACCAGACTTAATGGATAGCAGGCTAGCCCCATGTATCAGTGCCTATGTGTCTCATAAAGTAGCACTTAACAAAGGCATTTTGCCCGCATAAAACTATTCTGGCATGTGCTGACTCACTCCCTCCATGGAGATGTCCAGTAGGAGCTCTGTGTTGCAGCACTGAAGCCGACCCTCTTGTTGCGTTCTTTCTAGGAAAAGGAGGGAACTGGTTCTCTTGCTTGGCTTACTCTTATAGGAGCTTCAAGTCTCAAGTCTTGGGTCTCCCTATGGTTTGGATGCTGCATGTCAAGAGCTCCTTAACACTCCATACTGACTCCTGGGTCTTGGGTCTCTTTGGAAAGAAGCTGTTGTGTCAGGAAATAGCTGTGATAAGTAGTTGGGTGGTCAAATGATCACCAGCCTGACACAGGAAGATGTGGTGTCACCCCTGGCCCATGTTCAAGTTCAGGTAGTTACAATGTAGCTACCGATCTACCACTGACATCAGGGTTTTACTCCCAGGAAGCTTGAATAGCTACTTGGCAAAGGGTTCTGTAAGGCTCTTTTTATCATGTATGGATCTATGATCCTTAGCAGCCTTGCATGAGCGTGAGCAAACAAGAGGTGTGTATACATGTGCCTACATGTATGGAGTGTCTCTGAAGTTAAGAGTGGATACTAGCACTGTTTCAGTCCCTAATTCAATCCATCTGGGCCAACATTCCTCAAATTCTCTATAATCCTGGCCCTGTTTTTATCATTGTCTCTCTCCTGCTTGACTTATACATATTCCAGACACAAACCTTAGGTAGCCAGCCCGTGAGTCATGCTCGCCCTAGAGTAACACGTGGAGACTTGGTTGCTTGCAGCAGCTCTGCAGGGGGACGTGTCTGAATGAAACTCTTTGTGCGCCCCCAGGCTGTGGGATCATCACAGCTGGAGAAGATACCATTATGGAGGCTTTGAGCAGACCATTAATATAAACTGGTAGGAAGCTCTAAGGCCTTCCAGCAGGAGAAGCGGACTCCAACCACTCTCAAGCTCATGGTAGTTGTAATGGGGTTTATTAAGTAATAACAATAATTAAATTTGAATGAATGGTACATGTAGATGTAATTTATCTGGTATTAATACATCATTAATAGATATTCTAGCAAATGCTTAATCATTGCGGCAGTTTGGTCCAGAGATGGTAAGGACATTAGGTTGCTAATAACCTTTGTTCCCTCCCATTGATGCACCTATAACCATCACTAAAACAAAAGCTGATAGCATCTGTTAATCGCTTATTATCCCTTACCTATCTACAAAAGTGCAGTAATTGCAAAATGTCATATTAATACAGTAGCATGTGGAGATACTAGCCAAGTTCAGGGCCTTGTTATGCTTGGCATTGTTTCCAGTAAGGACAGTCCTTGCACCAAAATCTTACAATCCACATCTTAGAAAAGCACTTAAGCAAGAGTTTAACTGTCAGCACATGTTCCAGTCCAGTTAAAGTCAGTGAGGCTGAAGCACATACTGAAAGTTAAGCTTTGCCGAATCAAGGTTTGCATGGAAAAGATGAGTATGGAGGCCTCTGCCATGGAAACTTCTCTCATGAAACAGCATTATCCATGGTTGCCTTCACTTTAGCTTCCTTTCTTTAGACAGGATTGTGTAGAGGGGTGCCAGTGTATTGACTTCAATTGTATGTTGAGCTTTCAGTTTGCATCTGTCTCGCTGTAGATATGAACTTAGCACAAGTGGTGTGGGGACCATGGTTGACTATTACATAGCAGCAAACAGATGTGATGTTAGATGAACTGTGAGGGCAGAAGAGAAAATGCCAGTGGTGACAAATCTTGATCATAGCACAGCTGTATGTAACACAAGGAGTTCTTGCTGCCCTGTGTTGCAATGAGTGTCTGTGCTGTGCTGGGTGGCTCAGACCCATTCCCAGATCAGCGCAATTCACACCCTGAGAAACTTTCAGTATATCTCACGGGAAGACCAGCTGAGGCAATAACATTAGAATGAGTAGTGAAGAATGTATCGTGTCCTTTAATAGGACACAATTGGATTTTGCCTGCAGAGGTTATGAACACTGAGGGAAACTTTTGCTTCCCCATTGTGAAACATATGAGTTGGCACAGGACAGCGAAGAGCACATACATCCACTTGTGCTTGTCAGTACTGCCTTCAAGAACTCTACAGCCATCTGGAACTTCACTGTGACCCCTCCTCAAAAAGCTATGCCTTGATGCTTACAAGCTCACCTGCTACCATATTGGGTCTGTTCTCTCCTCTACCTGCAAGGTCAGGAGTGCTTGTAGCATCCCAGCCCCTTGATATCTGTCCTCCATATGTGGTTACAAATGTGATGGTGACCACTCTAAAACCTATGGCTTGTGTTCTGCTGAAGCAAATGAGAGCAAAACTCTGCAACGTGCTCCCTTGGGATGCTTGCTGGAACCAAGTGGTGGTCTCTCAGAGTTGTTCTGGTGATCAAACATTTCAACCTCCAGCTGTGCCAGGTTACCATTCCTGGCAATGCTATATGACATTCATAGACATTAGACATTAGATTCATAGACATTAGGGACTGGAAGGGACCTCGCAAGATCAAGTCCAGCCCCCAAAGAAAGCGCATCGGCTGGTTTCTGTGTCTGTGGCATTAGCAGCTTGGTGGTGCTTCTTTCAACCTATAAATAGAGACAGAGTGGTCTGAAGGAGCCAGGACCCTGGCTGGAGAGTGTTACTGATTAGCACCCTGTTCCACAAAACTTGTTGGACCATTAGCATGTACTGAGAAAAAATGTGAGTGAGCATGTCATCTTCTGCTGGGCTGAGCTGATACAGCCACCTCTCCAGATAAGGGTTCAGCAATCTGTTAGAATAGCAGGCCACCTCTTGTGACACAGTTGCTGCTGCAAGCTGCCACTCTCCTCCACAATACCCCTCCACACTGCCCAACCTGCCTACTGCCACCTCTGCTGCACACTGCCAACTCCCATCCTCAAGGGTAGTGGAGAGCAGAGATGTCCCTGATAGTGTTTGTGCCCTGGACCAGCAGGGAATAGCCTCTGCTGCAGAGGGAGGCGGCAGCAGATATGGGATTTATGTGGCAGCTGCTGCTGATTTATATGCTCAGGGACAAAGTAAAACCCTTAAGTCAGTGACAGCTAAGGTGCCAGAGCCTCAAGCCCCTCTGTCTTCATTCTGCTGCCTCCCTGCCCCTGCTTCCAGGCTGGCTCATGCACCAGTCACCCATCCTTAGTTATGCTGCTGGTGGGGAGGGTCAAATTCAGCATGACAGGAAGCAAAGCCTGCTGTGGGGTGTTAGGAGGGGGGCAAGAATGCTATGGGGCAAAGTAGAGGATTGCAACTCCCCTGTGCCTTCACAGGCTAGATGCAATTACTTTACAGGCTGAATCCAGCCTGCAGGGTATGGGTTGCCCATTCCCATACTAGACCGGTGATTTTCAACCTTTTTTCATTTGCAAACCCCTTTGGAAATTTCAAATGGAGGTGCAGATCCCTTTAAATTGTAAGTGTGGATATTCACATCATTTTGTTTGATTATAGTCATCTTTTGCAGACCCCTTAGACACAGTTTGTGGACCCCCAGGAGTCAATGGACCGCTGCTCTAGATCACCTAACAGAGCCCTTGGGAGGCAAACTGGGACACGTTATCACATCCTTCTCTCTCCAGCACTGCAGATGGAACAGTGTTGAATGTAGTTAGCTGCTTACTATATGCTCTGACACCTGTGTAGGTAACAAGACTTATCAAAGCCACCCTGCAACAATTTTCCTAGCATTAGGGTGTGTCAACTGTCCTGTCCTGTCCTCACCTGCTCTGCTGGCCAAATGTGCTTGTGTTGGTGCACAGGGGAATGCTTTTCCATTCTCTCCCCTGAGCAGCTGAGGCACTGTCAGAGGGCTCTTTGGCAACTCCCAGATTCTGAAGGCATAAGGAAGAGGGGGTTAGTGTCTGAGAACAAAAATGTACTTCTATCCCAGCCTCTTCCTCACCCATTTCTGTAACTCAGTCACCATCTGATATGGACATTGCCAAGCTCCTGTGTCATCTTCTGTTTCACTTTCTATCCACTGCTGCTCACAGATCTGCATCTTAAGCACTATGAATATGCCCAGTCCTAAGAATCTGAAATGCCAAAGCTAAGCTAAATTTCTTTCTTATAATGTAAAAGGTAAGATTTTAGACCTTTTCCCTCACATGAATAGCCTATCATCTGAAGCCAGTGCACATCAGTAGAGACCAATAAGCTGAGCTGAACAAATGCCACTGTGATATCTCCTAGGCTAGGGACAGACATTACACATAAACCAGTTTAAGTGATCAGAAACTGGTTTAAACCTGTAACAGAACAGATGTTCATTGCACATTTTCAGTTTGAAAATGGCTGAAACCAGTTTGAGATACACCTGGTTCAATGTAGTATCAAACTTAACTGATTTGGCTCAAACTAGTTTATGCACTGTATGTCCCAGACCCCTTGCTGGTTCAAGCTAAATCAGAGTCCCCCATTATCCCGGCATGCTCTCTGGGCTGGGTGGGGCTCTCTGCTTTACGGTATAGATTCAAAGATGTTAGGGTCGGAAGGGACCTCAATAGATCATCGAGTCCGACCCCCTGCATAAGCAGGAAAGAGTGCTGGGTCTAGATGACCCCAGCTAGATACTCATCTAACCTCCTCTTGAAGACCCCCAGGGTAGGGGAGAGCACCACCTCCCTTGGGAGCCCATTCCAGACCTTGGCCACTCGAACTGTGAAGAAGTTCTTCCTAATGTCCAATCTAAATCTGCTCTCTGCTAGCTTGTGGCCATTGTTTCTTGTAACCCCCAGGGGTGCCTTGGTGAATAAATACTCACCAATTCCCTTCTGTGCCCCTGTGATGAACTTATAGGCAGCCACAAGGTCGCCTCTCAACCTTCTCTTGTGGAGGCTGAAAAGGTCCAGTTTCTCTAGTCTCTCCTCGTAGGGCTTGGTCTGCAGGCCCTTGACCATACGAGTTGCCCTTCTCTGGACCCTCTCCAGGTTATCCGCATCCTTCTTGAAGTGTGGCGCCCAGAATTGCACGCAGTACTCCAACTGCGGTCTGACCAGCGCCCTATAGAGGGGAAGTATCACCTCCCTGGACCTATTTGTCATGCATCTGCTGATGCACGATAAAGTGCCATTGGCTTTTCTGATGGCTTCGTCACACTGCTGGCTCATGTTCATCTTGGAGTCCACTAGGACTCCAAGATCCCTTTCCACGTCTGTGCCACCCAGCAGGTCATTCCCTAGGCTGTAGGTGTGCTGGACATTTTTCCTCCCTATGCTGGACATTTTTCCTCCCTAGGAAGGGGAAGATATGAGGATATGAGGAGGACAGATTTCCTCTCTGCTCCCTGGCCAGAGCTCTGACAGAGACTTGCAGTCACAACAGGGTCTGCTGGCTTCCCTCTGCCCCCTCACCGCTCACTGCTTAGGCAGGGATCCCTTCCTCCTCTCTGCTACAACATGGACCATAGCCAGCATGTGGTATGCTAGCTAATGCTGTGTAAGGCTCCAGCAGACTGCAGACATAGCAGGCTCTGTCTCGCTTCCCCCTGCCCTCTCCTCCCCACCATCAGTGCTCAAGCAGGAAATCCCCCCTCCCTCTCATCTTCCACAGCATGGACCCCAGCCACACAGACCCTAGGCATGTAGTATACTATCTAAAGCCGAGGGGTGTCTATGTGTGTGTCTTTGTCTCCAATTTCACTAGGGCAGGCAGACAGAACAGTGACTGCTTAGGGCTGTTTGGAGCTAATCAAGAGGTCAGCCAGTAAGCTGTTTAAGAAGTTTGAAGTAATGGAGAGAGGCCATTGCTTAGCTAATCAGGTGATAAAGACTGTTATCACTATCAGCCCCCAGCTGGCTTGCTTGCCTGTCAGTTTGCTGCAGACAGTATGATGAAGCAGGGAGGCAGATTAAAAAGCTCCATATCATTAACAGATGCATGCACTGCACTTCTCTCCCCCCTGCCCTCCCCCATTGCCTCAGAGTGCTAGCCCAGGGCGGGGGGCTGGCAACACTCCTGCCCCTTGTGCAGCCAGCAGGAAAAAGCCCAGGACCCTGCAGGCAGACCTCCCTAATGAGAGAGTCCTGCCCCAGCCTGGCCATGCCCCACTCAGCTCAGCTCCCTGCAGAAGAGAAGGGAGGGCTGCTCTAGCACCCCCTGGCTTCTAGCCTGAGCCACTTCAGGCATGTGCCTGAATTTCCTCAGTCCAGAGTGAATGTCTGTCCAGTTTCAAAGCAGTTCAGCCTAGTCAGGTTAGACTAACCTGCAGAAGAGTGAATCAATTCAGCCTTAGGCTTTCTGAATGTCTGTCCCTAGCCCTAAAGGCCCTAAAGACCAGAAGTGTATTTCCCTATGTTGTGAAAGGGGCAGGGGTACCACCGGCTTCCTCTGCTCTGAGCAGCCAGTGTGGGCTCTAATTACAAGAAGGGGCCGTTCAAGAGTATGGATAGCAGTAGATGAAGCATAGGTCTGAAAGCAAGAAATCACTAGCTTCCTCCCTGGGCCTCTGGCCGTACCAGTTTGCCTGCCTTCTCAGTTTGCCCACACCTTTCTGTGACAGTCATTTTTTCCCCATGAAAGTCGATAATTCCTGTCCTCTATTTCAAGCTCTTGCATTTACCACTTCTTTCCCTCCCTTGCTTCAGTCAGGTATTTTTTTCATTTACTTAAAAAGTGATTTAGGGGATCACTATTTCTGGTTGCCCAGCTGGAAATACCAAGGTACCAATCTCTGAATAGTTGCAGCCCCCACAGATTTCAGATTGAAAAGTAAATGCTCAGTGCTTTGGAAAATCAAACTCATGGCACATTCAAGCTGGCACCTGGAAACTGAGGAGTCCAAAATGACAGGCAGGGCTAGAAAATGTTGACCTAAATGTTTCAAATGGGCACAGCAAAGCCAGCCTAGCCACCCGAAGAGGAATTACGAGGATCAAACCTGTTAGTAACTAGTGCCTAAGAGTCATGACCTTCTACTTCATCCTGTTTGGCAAACCGTGCCTTGAAAACATTTCTGGAGCTGACAGCCTAGGGGATCAGCTCACAGCTTGTTGGCCACATTCCTGCAGGGGTGAGAGCTGGTGAAATGCACTCCTAACTACAAGCACCTGCCTCGTGTGGGTTCTGGTGCTGGTCCCTCACAGCACAGTTGTGCTGAAGCCAGGGTAGATGTTTATTGCAAGGAGTATTCTCTAGAGTAAGGGAAAACCAGTAGTTTGTGAGTCCAGGAGCAGCGTTAACACCTCACTGTTCCTTGTATTGTACTTGTGCAGGCTAGGGCCCTTCTTAGATGAGACAGACAAGAAGTAGGAAAGGAAACAGAAACTAAGTAATTCATCCAAGGTCATATAGCAGGCCAGTGGCAAATCTAGGAACAGATCCTAGCTCTCCAGACTCTGGCCCAGAGGCTGGAATGCCATGGGCTGAGACAGTTAAAAGAAAGTACCGCTCAGTTTACACCAGAGGTGTGGAAAACAGTCAATGGTGGCAAGTGGGTAAATCAGACATTCCCATTTACCCTTTCTTAGTACAAAAACCAGAAAGTGGAGTCACAGAAAGGTAAATTTATTTGCCTGAAGTCCTGCAGCAAGCCTGTGACAGAGCTAGGAGCTGAGCCTGCCATCCCTGGCTCCCAGCCTGTTCTTTGACCATGTGGACTACATCTGCTACGGGTCTGCATTCTGCACATCCTGATGTTGAGATACAACACTGGATGATTTCTACACAGGCATTCAGAATCCTTAGTCCCAAGTGTCACCTGCCGGTCCTCACCTGGTCGTGATCATCTCTGTCACCTTGCCTCGCTCCCTCTGTCTGTCTCTTGGTTGCCTGTTTCTCTCACTATCTTGCTCTGTCTCCATGTTGGCTGTTCACTTCCTCTCATCTAGCAGATAGATGGAAGGAGCCAATGGACACTTAAAATGCGTGGCTGAAGTAAAATCAATTAGTCTTTTCTGATAACAAATAACACCCTGCAACTTTCCCCAACCCAAGCCAACTGCTAATCCAAAATGAAAATCTTCAGCTTCTCCAGCCTTGTACACTGTTTTTCTTTCTTTTAAAGATCTGTAACAAGAACTTGGCAGAAACCAAATACAAGTGGGTCAAGAGGCCCTTGTGGTTTCAAGGGCTTGTTTTCCATAACCCATTCTATCCTGTAACATACTCAGCGCAAAGGACTTGGCAAGAGATTGAACCCATGGCAAGAGGAAGGCTGCTGAGGGCAGCATTTCAAGCTGGTGCTGCTGGAGTACAAAGCTCTGGTGTTTCCTTACACACACATGCATGCACACAACACCAGCACACAAGCAGTGAGCCCTGGAGACTTGTCTTTGAGAGCAATGACTGTTGCCAGGAACACCAGCCGCCCTGTGCTTGGCATCTTCTTGTGAAGCTCCTCTTGCTAATCTTTTCCTATTCTGGTTTCTTCTCTCCTTTGCGCAGGGGCCAGGCTAGGGCAGAAGGAGTTGGGATGGTTTTGTTGCAAAACCTCGGGCAGTCCAGGGATGCTTCCCTTTGTCCTATTCTAGCAATATACTAAGTGAGGGACATACAAGATTCTTGGAGCACTGTGAAGGGAAGCACAACTCTGCTTAACAACAGAATTTAGGGACAGATGTTAATGAGAACCCTAATTCTGTATACTCAACATCCTCAGAGATGCCACTGATATCAGTGGGAGCACAAGGAGTATGGAGCTTCAGGTCCTGCATTCACCTTCTGCTGCCCGAATACTGTGCTGATTCTTATCCAAAACTGTGTCACAAGCACAGGCCTCTTTGTATGCCCCTTCCCAGAGGAGACATCCAACCTTTTGCCTCCTGCTGGAAATTGGGGCCACCTAGTAAGGCTCCCAGCCTAACCATGATTCAAAACCCATGTGGATTTGGTTATATTTCATCATCAGGGTGAAATGCTGCTGTCATGGCTATGTTATAGAGGGGCACTAGCAGGCTCCTACTTCATACCCCATCAAATTGCTACAGCATGTCCCCACCAACATCTTGAAGTTATGCACTCATCCATCCTGCTCTTGCGCAGTATCACATCATGACCATGACAGAGACTACTTTCTCTCCCCTATAGCACTGCATGATAGGGCTACAGCACTAAGGAGAAGGAAGCCAGAGAGAATACAGTTATTATATCTGCATCTCTGTGGAGACATTCCAAAACAATGCATCCTCATTTGGGAGCCCAGTGTGTAAAACCTGCTGACCTTTGCAGTGGAAGCACACTGGAGTCAAAGCCTGGGTTCAGAGAAAACATGCTTCTCCCAAATTCTGGCCAAGATTCGATTAAAATCAGGATACAGATATTTGCAGCTGGGACCCATCACTGTTGTGTGGTCCCATTTTCCAAGTATCCCCTTCACTCTGCTGACACACCCAAGTGGAGGTGCAGCCTTTTCTACCTTCCTTTTCTACCCAGGGTATCACCCAACAGGCTGTTCTTATGCACAGAGTTCACAAAGCCAGCCCAGACCTCACATCAGGTATGCCAGCAATGTCCGTGATTTTGGCACCACCCCACTACTGCTTCTAATGTACAGGGTTCCTCTCTTTCTCCCATGACGCTATTTGTAAGGACTGGTTTCAAGAGGTGGATGCTCTGTCTCCCTATTAGCTGTGTCAAAGGGGCAGGATTAATAGCAATGTCAGTGGCAGTCTTGCTGGGGATTGGTCTATAGTTATATATCTAGGGCCAGCAGCTTTTTTTGTACTGACCGGGAAATGACTTTTTGATTTGGCCCATGGAGATGAAGATCAGGTACTCCTATGTCAGAGAAAATGGGGATGGGTTTATAGTGTGGAGGGGCAGAGAGAGTTTATTTCCTGCTGTTTTCTTCACATTCCATGAAAGAGTTTTCTGAGCTGGCTGGGAATCGAACCCCCGTCTCTCTATGAAAATACTGTGGGGCCATGCACAAAAGATTCCCATTACCCTGGCCTCACTTCAGCACTTCACATGGGAAGCCAAGCAGGGATTAGCCTACCATTGCCTGACATTGCTAGAAGTTGCAGGGCCTCACCTGAAGCTCACTGCAGTAAATGCTGGTCTTTCTGTTGATGTTAGTAGGATTGAATCCTACTGTACAGGAAGGTGGAGCCAGAAGACATAGCAGTACTAGCAGAAGGATGTGGACACACAGGGGAAGATTTTTCAGAACCCCCTCCCCTCCGTGCCCGACACATTTTCCTCTTGTGGAAACATGGGCCCATGGGACTTTTGCCAGTTTTATGTATTTTGCTCACTTCTTGCATTCACCCTGGCCACCTAATATAGTCTATTCACAGTCCCTTCAGGTGGCAAGTGCTAGGTCCCAAGAAGCCCTCAGGGTCATTGGGCCAGAGGAGTGTTGTGCTTCATGTTAGGGGTTTTGGGCTATGTCCAGCACCGTTGCCCTCTGGGTCCTCTCTGTTTCTCAGAGCTGGTTTTATCTCTGCGTGCCTGACTAGTGCCTCAGGAGGGAGAGCAAGGGTGAGAGAGAATGGAGGGAGGGAATTGGGGGAAAAAAATAATAAAATAAAAGGCCCTCAGCAACAGAGGGGTGGCCAAGAAAAATATTTAATCCAAACAATGAACATTGTCGTTTCCTCCCACAGTCTGCATTCCCAGTCAGCTTCCATGGGCAGGCAGGAAGAGCCAAGAAATGCCGGGCTCATTGCCTTGCCAGTTCAGATGTGTGTGTTTGTGCGTGTGGGGCACGCGCGTCCCGGGGACGCCGTGGTGTAGCATTACTGTAACTGGCTCCTGCCTCACCACTGCCTTCCCATGTGCTGCCTGAAAGGAGGCCAAGCTTTTCGACAGGGATTAGTGGTTTAGGGGAAAGGGAGGGAGGCCTTAATTTTTCAGGCCCTCAACCAGAGAAAGAGAGACCCCTCAGCAGGACTGGACACAAGCATGGGTGAGTTAGGCAGCTGCCCAGGGCCCAGACAGAAAGGGGGCCTGATAATGGATTTTTTTATTATTATTATTATCATTATCTCTGGCAAAGGGGGGGGCTGATACTAAAAGTTTGCCTGAGGCCACCAGGAGCCACCTGGTACTCAGGGATCTTGGGCCCCCAAGAACTGAAGAGCCCAGGATAACTGGGCACTTTGGAAGATCTTGGCTAAAAAGTCCAAGGGAGTGAGGGATGTGCATTGTAATGCAGGAGGCGGAGGGATGGGACCAATTGGCATATTTTTGACATTGAATAAGGAGCACCTGGCATCTGCTGCCTTCATTCACTGCCTCACCTCCAGGTCTGGTTCATATTGCAAGGCACTTTGATAATTGGCAGCAGTTCCTTGGGAGAGACTGCTTCCCCTTGCAAGTCTAATTCACCTGCTACGGCAGTATGTAGTACCTGGGCTACTTCTGACCAAGGTCATCAGGTCCTAGGATTCAGGGCAGGTTTCTTACCATCTTCTCTGTGGCAGCACAGGATATGCAGATGGTAGTGATGACTGAAGGATGCTCTTACATGCTTGGTCATCCTTGGCCTGGTCCAGTATCCCTCCTCCTGCTGAGAAGATGCAGTGTTTTAGCTGGCTAATCCAGTATCTCAAATCTAGCCATTGCAAGTTTCTTGATTCTGATGCACTGGTCTCCACTGCTGCTATTTTGGGCCTTGGTGTCATTAGTTGTAGTGTGAAGCTTGCAGCAGTATAAGGTGGGGGTGTGTGTGTATGTGTGTGCACATGCTGTGGTGGGACAAAGGGGTGTTTTGACAGTTGTTTTAACTAGAATCTCAACATCGGTCAGGTTTTCTGTGCTTGGCTATGCTTGCTCATCTCTCCTTCTGTTCCCAAATGGCACATCTAAAGCACAAATACCTATGCTGATCTGCAGTTAAAGCTACATTATTCGCAATAGTCACAGGTTCCAAATGAATTTTAACAAAGTTTTGTTGCATTCAAGTATTGTTAAGAGATCCTATATCCTGCCTTTTGTTAGACTGTTGTAAATGGAGAGTCATTACACCAAAGCAGGAATGTGGACTCACTCGAGCTGGAGCAGAATAGAAATCACATGCAGCTCCCATCTCTGTTCAGCAGCCCAGAAGCAGATTGTCAGCTGGAGTTAGAAAGGAATGCTTCCCTCTTGCTGGTGTACAATTACATAATTGGCCAGGTGCACTATGTATTTTTTTCCATCTTCCTCTGAAGCATCTGGTATGTGCCATTGCCAAAGGCAAAATATTGGAACTTGGTGGATTTCAGGTTTGTTCCACTACGGCAAAACTTACATTCCTCAGAAAACATATTCACCCACGTGTCTGTGACAGCATCAAAGATGGTGATATTTATGACCATTACAATTTATTTTTCATATTCAAGTGTGTTCGTAGGATCCAATCTGTTTATCTCCCTACTCCCCCATGTTTCTTGTAATAGGTAAGGATTTACCTGGGCCCCGAATCAACTGGTGGAATCCTACTGGTGATGGTGGTGGAAAGACCCCCACTGACTTAGTGGGAAATAGTCTGGGTCCAGGATGAGTATGCAGTTTATGCATCTCTAAAATGTGTAGGAGGCTTGGCTCACTTGGAAAGGGAACCAGCTCAGAGCAAGGCAGCCAATTTGCTCTGCCGTGATTTGAGGAATCTGCAGAAATAGTGGAAAATGTGTATTGCACAAAACCTTGTTCCATCCCTAACTTCTCCCACGAGCATGGGATGAAACCACGCAACAAAACACTCTGAAATGCTTCTGCCCAATGAATTGTACAATCTAAACAGGCAACATGCACACAGAGGAACAGGGTGGGAAGTGGCATGAGATTTTTAACAATCCTTTCTTGGTTTCCTTTTTTACATGATTGTTTTTTGAATTTTTCTATTCCTGGCTGGTCTTGTTCTGTAGCTTTTTGCTTAGATGTTCAAACTTAATCAGCATCATCATTATTATTATAGCCCCTAAGAGCTGCAATGATTGGGAAGCCTATTGTACCTGTTGCTGCTTATAGCCATCAGAACTGACAGTCCCTGCCCCATTGAATTTATAATCTAAATATACAAGATGGGCAAAGAGCAGGAGGGACAAGATTAACTGCCACAGCTGAGCTGATTGGCTGTCCTCCATCACCCCAAATCAACTGACCCACCTTAAGCTTTGCATCAGTGTTGCAGCACAGAACTGCTAAAGTAAACATCTCATTCATGTCATTGCACTAGCTCAGTATCATGGGTTTCCATTTCTCCTTCCACCACTTAAATCCAGGCAAGTTGTTTTCATCAAGATTTTTAAATATCATCAAATATTTCAGTGCATAGTGTTTGGGTTTATTACCTCCCTTTTTAAAACATTGCATTTGCTTGCCATGAATCCTAAATTAGAGTCAAGTGCAAGTCAAAGCTTAGACTCTTGCTCAAAGCTAGACTGAAAGAGATGATGCACGCCTCTCCTTCTCCTCCCCCCTCCCCCCCCCCCACCCTCCACTGGCAGGGATTTACATAATTCTGTTATCTACAGCTCTAAATCGCTGTACTCTTGAACCTGATTCTCCATTGCCTTACACCTGGTGCAACCATTTACTCTTGTGTAAAGTGTGTTTTTGGCCAGCTGCAACCAGGTAAAGAATAAGGCCCATGATTGTATTTCATAGGTGAAGAAGCTGATCCACTGAGGCTCTAAACTGCTCTGTTCCCCTTTTTATTTAAGATGATTGAAACCAGATACAGGAGGAAAAGCAACCAGCTTCAGTTTATTCCCACATAAAAGTTAACAGGAGTCCCACCAGCTTACTCCAGAACTCACTTTGGCTGAGGTTGTATAGTGACAAATCTCTCCTATCCCTGTCTACAGGACAAACTAACTACGCATTTACTGCTTAATGTGTCACTGTAACACCTGCATGTAGACACTGTGACAGGATGTCCCCCCCATTGTGCAAGAACAGGGCAGATATAAGGAAAAACTTTTTTACAAGTAGCATGCTGAGGGCTTGCAACAGGCTCCCCTCAGAGGTGGTGCAGTCATCCACTCTGGCAATCTTCAAAAAGCATCTTGACACTCATCTTGTTGGGGTCATGTGACCCCAGCAGTCTTTCCTGCCCAAGTGCAGGGGGGATGGACACGATGATCTGTAAGGTCCCTTCCAGCCCCTAACAACTATAAAGCCATAGGCGACGCATAGGAGGGTATGGCGGGGGGCGGGGCACGTGCCCCCCATGAGATTGGCTGCTGCCAAAGATGCTGCCAGCTTCTGCGGATGCTCACTGCCCCCCTTGCTGCCGACATGGATGCCAGTGACAGCAAGCAGTCCCTGCTCACTGCTCCCCTGCCTCCCACCCTCCAAAACTGCAGGTGGTCCCCACTCACCACCATGGTGCCTCCCCAGTTGTGGGAGGCACCAGTCTTTCATGTATGAAACTATGATGAGGAAACAACTGTCCAATAACTAAGAGACTTGGGAGACCTGCTGGGATTCCTTGCTTTGCCACAGACTTCCTTAGGCAGGTCACTTTGCCTCTTTATACTTCAATCCTCCATCCATAAAATGGGAATGAATCCTCTCCACCCCTTTGGAAATGCTAAGTACAGCTAGGATGCTGGGGTGCTCAGATACTTGGAAAGGATGTGGGGGTGACCATTCAGCCACCTCAATTGGAAGGCACAAATCTTGTTACACACTGCACCCTGACTTCTAGTGCCATGATACTGGAGGCCCCAAGGTCACTCAAGGGTTTTAGAAGTTCAGTGACCCAGAAGTTCAGTGACCAGATTCATAGATTCATAGATGCTAGGGTCGAAAGGGACCTCAATAGATCATCGAGTCTGACCCCCTGCATAGGCAGGAAAGAGTGCTGGGTTCAGATGACCCCAGCCAGATGCTTATCTAACCTCCTCTTGAAGACCCCCAGGGTAGAGGAGAGCACCACCTCCCTTGGGAGCCCATTGCAGACCTTGGCCACTCTAACTGTGAAGAAGTTCTTCCTAATGTCTAGTCTAAATCTGCTCTCTGCTAGCTTGTGGCCATTATTTCTTGTAACCCCCAGGGGCGCCTTGGTGAATAAAACCTCACCAATTCCCTTCTGTGCCCCCGTGATGAACTTATAGGCAGCCACAAGGTTGCCTCTCAACCTTCTCTTGAGAAGGCTGAAGAGGTCCAGGTGCCCCAGTCTCTCCTCATAGGGCTTGGCCTGCAAGCCCTTAACCATACGAGTGGCCCTTCTCTGGACCCTCTCCAGGTTATCCACATCCCTCTTGAAGTGTGGCGCCCAAAACTGCACGCAGTACTCCAACTGCAGTCTGACCAGCGCCCGATAGAGGGGAAGTATCACCTCCTTGGATCTATTCGTCATGCATCTGCTGATGCACGATAAAGTGCCATTAGCTTTTCTGATGGCTTCATCACACTGCTGACTCACGTTCATCTTGGAGTCCACTAGGACTCCAAGATCCCTTTCCGCTTCCATTCCACCAAGCAGGTCATTTCCTAGGCAGTAGGTATGGACATTTTTCCTCCCTAGGTGCAGCACTTTGCATTGTTCCTTGTTGAACTGCATTCTGTTGTTTTCTGCCCATATGTCCAACCTGTCCAGGTCTGCTTGTAGTTGTTCCCTGCCCTCCAGCGTGTCCACTTCTCCCCACAGTTTTGTGTCATCCGCAGACTTGGACAGAGTGCACTTCACTCCCTCGTCCAAGTCGCTGATGAAGACATTAAAGAGTATTGGGTCCAAGGACCGAGCCATGTGGGACCCCACTGCCCACACCCTTCCAGGTCGATACCAACCCATCCACTACGACTCTCTGGGTGCGACCCTCTAGCCAATTCACCACCCACCGGACTGTGTAGTCATCCAAGTCACAGCCTCTTAACTTGTTTACCAGTATGGTGTGGGATACTGTATTGAAGGCCTTCCTGAAGTCTAAGTATATGACATCCACCCCTCCTCCTGTGTCCAGGTGTTTTGTAACCTGGTCATAAAAAGAGATGTGTGACGCATAGCTGCTTCTCAAGCAGAATGCAGCTAGTGCTGCACAGAACACACCAATGCTACACAGCAGTGGAGGGTAGAGTATAAGAAGGAATATCAGGCCAGATATACAAGTGGTGTAAATCAGTATAGCTCCGTTCAAGTCAGTAGCTCCATCCTGACTTACATCAGCTGAGGACCTGGCCTGTCCACCCAACTGAGACTACAACAGGAAGCAAGGAAAATGTAATGAGCTTGGTTGGAACTTGGTCCAAACTCTTTGAGGTTAGCACCTCTGCTCTTGCCGAAAGCCTCTGGTCCCTCAGTGAGAATGTGTCTCCAAAAAGAGCTTTGCAGTATGTCTCACTTGAAGGACTTAGTGGAAATGGTTCACAAAGGAGATGGAGACTGAATTATCTTTAGTGTCCTGTCAAACATTTTTAACATCTTTCAGTAAGAGACACAGGTCTTCAAGCCATGCTCCTGGCTTTCAGGCCTTCGATCCAATTAGTCATATTTTATTTTCCTCTCATCTGTTTTTCCAATGTAATTTTGAGCATGAGCTGTCAAGTTTCCCTAACAAGTGTTGCCATAGGAGCCTGTGTTTGTTTAGGGTGGGCTACAGTTTTGGCGGATTGAGGGGAGGAGCAATTATTTCTAATAGGAATATAAAGCAAGTGAAGACCTCTTCTTACGCCCTGCCTCTTCCCTTCCCCTCCTCCTCCCCAGTTCCCATCCGTGGCCACTGCATACAAGAAGTGATCTGAAATTCATTTCAGACCCATTCATCCGGGATGGGCAATTCTTTGCAATAATTATATGGAAACTAAATAAGAAATGGGTTTTGTTTTGCCAGTGAGTCATGACATATGGAGCAGAGTTAAAGGAAAAACTTCAGCATGGAATGTGGCAAAAAAACTCACACCCAACATTTTCCCCTCTCTGGCACATGAATTAGTCCCTGTGACCCTAGGGTCCTACAGTAGGGGGTTTCAGAAGGTGGGACTCTTCACTCTTTGTCAGTGCCCTAACACAGGGTTGGGGAAACGGTGTCATTTCTCAGGCAGGATAGAGGACAGAGGGCTTCACCTCTCATCTAAGATCTCCTGGCACTTTTCACAAGAGTAGGAGTATTAACCTTGCACCTTGGTTCAATTCCAGCTTGGGTAATTACATTCTGACTAGCTAATTCCCCTGGAAGTTTCACTTGGATACAGTATTCTTCATTTCCTGCCCTAAACTGTTGTTTAGTGTTGCTGTTAAACATAGGCAACAATTCCTAACGCACTAAATATGGGTCCGACTCTGAGTCAGGAGCCCTCACTGCCAATCCCAGCCTGCCTCTGATGGCCACTTGCTGTGTGGCCCTAGGCAAGTCACTCAGCCTCTCTTCCTCAGCTCTCCTCTCTGTTAAATAGTGAGAATGCATCTCTCTCTTGATAAGGGGCTTGAGAGTCAATGAAGGTGTAAATCCCACTGTTTAGTAATATTCAGTAGTGTTTGCCTTCTCTCAATGAGGGAACTGCATTTCACTAATAAGCAAACTTTTCAGGGTGTGTGCAAGCTTTGTACAGTACCATGCTTCAGAGTTGGAAGGCACTTTCTTTACTGCAGTCCCCATGTCCCTTAGAAAACAAGCTGGGCATGTTCAAGGGGTGGAATGAGGATCAGACCTAAATCACTATTTGGTCTACAAAGTGATATCAAACAAAGGGTTTTAGCCATGCCTCTCCAAGGCTACTTTTCCCAGCTAGCTCTGTAGCAAGGCCAAGTGGATCTTGTAACAAAGGCTTGAATGTAGAAGAGCTGGGTTTAGTTCCTAAGTAACTGATACTTTTTATGTCCACAGGCAAGTCACTTATCTGCTCTGTGCCCCACTTCTCCATTTGTAGAATGACATTGTCTGCCTCCTGTGTTTAGACCATAAGCTCTTCAGGTCATGGACTGTCTCTTCTTTGCATTTTCATGGAGTTTGCTTGGAGACTCTAGGTGTTGCCAATAGTGACAGTAAGGTGTCAGCCCAATGACTTACTGGCTTCCCACTTTCCTAGTTCTGATTCACTGTGACAAAATTACACCCAAGTAATTACAAAAATATATCCAAGTTGTTTTGGAGCCATGTCTGTTGTGGTTTCCTATCACCTTGTTGACAGAGGTAGGCAGAAGGAAGTTGCTAATGGCCTTTTGAGCTGTTGCCAGTGGGCCTTGCTCTGTTGAGGATGGTGACATCTGCCAGCACTTCTGTATTAGGGGAGCTCCAAAAGTTGTGGCCTCAGTTCCACATTTTAGCATCCCTTTATGTGGCAATAAGATCACCATTTTTATGCTCTTTCTCTGCAATGCATTCCTTGGCCAAGCAGCAAGATCTCTGCCAACAGCCAGTGGGCCTATCACAATTATGTGTAACTGGAGTTTATTCATAAATTTCTCTGCTAAATAACTCTTGGTTGTAAATTGTTCCTGAGCAGCATGTGGCAAATATTTTGAATTCATATAGCAATGTTCAGTTATGCATGTCGCAGGATCTTGTTTCTCATCCCTAATTGGTTGATTCTTGCTCTTGATTATTTGTTTTGCTTTCTTAATTGGATGACTCATGTAAATAATCAAAACATTGCAAATTTTGTCTCATGTTTGTAAAATTTCCAATCAGAGAACTGTTTTGTTGGTTTAGGATAATATTTCGAAGTTGGAGATGAAAGTTCACTCCTTGTAAGTCATGCTTTTTTAGCAGAGACTTGTTTGTGATTTTTTAGTGGCATTGACATGGATGCATCCATGCAAACCCCTGGTAAATCTGTGTAGCAGTGAGGGCAAGACTGATTTGGAGCTGAGGCATCACCAGTCCAAACCACGTTTTAAGTGCACTTACACTAGCGCATTCTAGTAATAAGTCTACAGTGCTGTAACTATGCCACTGCAGTATAGGATAGTTGTGGAGTCTCAGAAATACCTAAGTGATTTAGGAGCACAAACCCCATTGATTTTGGGGTCTCACTGACCTAGTAGAGCTAATTGATTTGAAAGTCAATGGGACTTGTACTTCTAAATCAAATAGATGCTTTTGAAAATCCTGTTCCAATCCAGGAATTTTACTAGAACAGAATGCAAAATTTATGAATTTATTTTATAATGAATGTCCACAGGCTTTTATTTTGCAGTGCTAGTTCAGCAAAAAACTAATACCTTTTACAAAATTCTTTAAAGGTTCCATGTAACAGGCTGATTTCTATCAGAGGATTAGGTTTGCCATGCCTCTAATTATCACTTGAAGGGTCCCCCCTCCGTGCCCAGGCACAAAGCAGTGGAAGGATTTTGTCAGCCGCTTGGTGGGTGTTGCAAGGAGATGGAACAAAAAAATGGCATAATCACTGTCCATCCTAGCTTTCTTATCATCCACTGGCCACACATGGTCACATTATTCCTGCTCCCACCTAGCAAGGACTGCAAGAGTGTGTGTAGTATACTACAGTTGGTGGTAGACTTTCCAGAAGGAGGGGTGAGATAAGGATGGGAAGTCGGGTCTTCCGAGGTCAAGTGTAGAAAGGTGAGAGCACAAGTCACTAGGCTGGATCCTATAATGTTACAGGATCACATGAAAGCCTTATCAAGGAATGGCGGTGGAGTTTCCACTCATGAGCCAGAGCCACCACAGTCAGCCTTCACTCAGCAATTATCCTTTCTCTTCCTAGCCTTTCCAAGCAGACGGCTGGTGTGACACCATCAATAACAGGGCATATTGCAA
Organism: Alligator mississippiensis; assembly: GCF_030867095.1. Lineage (NCBI taxonomy): Eukaryota > Metazoa > Chordata > Crocodylia > Alligatoridae > Alligator > Alligator mississippiensis. The sequence continues at coordinate 49,679,461 of NC_081828.1, forward strand.
GTATGATGGGGGTGACTGCTGCTCTTCCACACTCTCCTCCAGGAAGGTAAGTGAACATCTTACAGAAGACACTGGGGAACATGCCAAGTGTCCTGCTTTAAAAGCCTATGATAGCCCATGCTTCCATGGGTTTGCTGCACCTTAGAACTGAACCTGCAGGCAAACACCCCTGTAAATGGGAAGCATAGTCCTCAGGTTTTCCTCCAAAGCTCATTGAAGACCATAGGAATCTTTCCTTTGGCCTCAGTCTGATGTGGATCAGAGCCAATAGGACTAAATGCTTGACTCGGCTCTGACTGACATTCATGGGACTTTATCCCATTGAAGAAATCAGTCCCTATGACAGCATTTGATTATTACAGTGAGTTTTGGTGCTACCAGTGATGATGATGCAGAAGCCACCATGTTACATGACTCAGCATCTCAATGATGCAGCGATATTTGTCAATCAACCCAGCTTGGAGCAACTGACTGGCTGATTAATGTACTTTCCCAGCACGCCTGCAGAATTTGACCTTTGTTCTACTCCTTGGAAAACTGTACCTGTAGGATGATGCAGTGGTATCTTTGTGTATGCAGCCCAATGGGATCTGTCTTCTCCCAGGCCCAGTCTCCTTTCCTGCATCCCGTTTTGCACTTCCAAAATACACTGAACAGCAAAACAATGCTTAGGATAGTTTCTCATTCCAAAAATATATAGATCTGGTTCTTTTCTTCTTTCCTTTGTTACAGATACTTAATCATCTTTCCTTTCATCACAAAAAGCAAAAAAACACAAACAAAAAAACAAAAGCCATTGGAAATGTCCAAGTTTGATGGGAGGAAAAGGGCATTACAGAGAAACAATTAGAGAAAGATACCTTCAGTTTTACCAGGATGTCTTACAACAAGCATTATGGTTACACTGAAGGGTGTCACTGAATGAAATCCATACAACCCTAGTCATACTGGGGATGAAAGTGGGTGGGGTAGACAGCAGGGGAAATAGTGAAATAGCTGTTACTCAGAGCTATAGTGAATCTTCCATAAAGGAGCCAAATCAAACAGTTCCATCTCCTCAGAACCACTGGCTTAGAATATCATTGCAAAAATTAGTGGCATCACTTTATTTTTATGCTCATAATAGAGAGAGAAAGGGGGAGAAAGAGACAGAGAGCACAATACTAGCAGCAAATATATGCCAACTCACACTACCTTTCCATGAGGTCAGGCAGAACGAACCAGGCATGGCTCTGAGTAACAATGGATCTCCCTGGGAGTGTTTCCTTCCTTCCACTGTGAGAGCCCTCCTGCTACTAACTTAGCCACAAAGTGCAGCAAACTATTAGGTAAAGGTCAAGGACTAGAATACTTGGAGTACTGCAGGCCAAGCAACATGTATTGACAGCTCAGGGGTGAGCCCAGTAGTACAGTCAGAATATCACGTGCAGAGCTAGAAGGACGGTACTTTAATAGCTGATGCTGCAGGTTAGGATAAAAATGCATGAGCAAAACTGGGGTGGGGGGTGTAGTTCTGTAATAGGAAAGAACACAGAGCACAATAAAGGTACATTGACAGAGCTGGGGGGCAGTACTGTAGTAGCAGGGGTGGAGTGTCAGTATAGAGTGCACTGGTTGAACTGGGGCAGTCAGTGTTATAATACTGGGCATAAGAGTCAGGACAGAAGTGCATCAGCCAAGCTGTGTTGGGGGGGAGAGGGGAAAGGGGGGCATTGTTGTTATAGCAGAAGGTGAAAGTCAGAATAGAGGAACACTGGCAGAGCCTTACCTGGGGTCTTTCTGGGGCTTCAAGAGTGGTGATCCTGCTGCTTGGAGCCTGACTGGCAGCTGAAGCGTGGCTCCAGCTGGCCAGGCTCCATTTTTGAGTGGTTCACACTGTCCCCTTATATGCTAACCTGCTTTTTTTGCGCAGGTTTTTTTGACCCTTGGATATCAACCCCCCCGCCCCTACACACACACTGCACCCTTGTAATGTGAAGAACAGCTGGATGTGTGGTATGTGGTGCCACAGACATGTCTACAGTGCCACACACCACACAACCGTGCTGGTCTGGACATGGCCCCTGAGGTTGTTTTGTGAATCACGTGTAGATGTTTGCACACCTAACAGTGCTGATGGCACCCTCTAAGTGGATCTTATAACACCCCAAGGTGCTGTGACTATTAAGAATAATCACTGGCCTAGAATCACGAAGGCACCCCTTGGGAGGAAAAGGACCAATGGACACAAGCTAATTGAGGGAAATTTAGGCTGGACATAAGGAAAAACTTCTCTTCTGTAAGGGTAACTGGAATCTGGAACACACTCCCAGCAGAGGTGGTGCAGTCGTAGTACTTGGAGGTGTTCAAGAGGAGGCTGGATAAGCACCTCGTTTTGCTTGTTTGAGCCCAGTAACCTCCTGCCCATGACAGGGGACTGGACTTGAGGATCTTGCAGGTCCCTTCCAGTCCTTTGATTCTATGATTTGAATATTGCTGGTAAGGATAGCGACAGATAGGCAGAGCTGGTTCTTGTCAACACAAAAGTTCATAAGCCAAGCTTGAGGTGGATGGGGCGGCCAATGCTGTACTGGCAGGAATATTATATATAAGGGCTCCAGGTCATGGTACAGGTGCATTAGCAAGCTGGAGGGGCATGGTTAGAATAGCAAGGGCACAGATTTCAGCAGCACTGTGGGTCAGGATAGAGGTGTACTGGCTGCTCGAGAATGAGTCATTTCTATTAGGCAGGGACTGCAGGTCAGGAAAGAGGGGCACAGGTCAAGGAGGATCTGTGGCATAATAGGTGGACTGCAAGTTAGAGTAGAGTTGCACTGGCAATGTGAGGACTCCATGCTGTTATAGGAGAGAGTGAAGGTCAGGATACAGGCATATTGGCAGAGCTGGGGCATCAGAGCTGCAACAGCAGGTGGCTGAAGATTCACGTTCAGTTTCCTTGTGGGGGTGGTGGGGAGAGGGGGTAATCAGCAGTATTTCAGTACTGATGCAAATCAGAATTGGGGCACGCTGACAGAGATGGCATCATTGCTGTTGTAGCAGGGGTTTGGTCTCAGGCTGCAGGTGAATTGGCAGGCTTGCGGGAAGAGTACTACAAAAGCAGAGGCATGGGTCCTGTTTGAGAAGGACTGGCTGAATCAGAGATGTCAGTATTAGGAGATGCAAATAAGGGCATGGGCACACTGGCAGCAGGGGCATGCAATCAGTAATCAGTGATTTAATCCCAAGGGGTGCAAGTCACTTTCTGTTAGAGATGCATTGGCTGGGCAGGGAGTGTCAGGCACGTAATGATAGGGGCTGCAGTTCAGGATGAAAATACATAGGCCAAGATAGATCAGGGCTGAAAGTCAGGATAGGAGCAGGTCAGCAGAGCTGGTGGGTCAGTAATATAACAGCAAAGAGTACAGTTGAGCATATAAGTGCATTGACAGAACTGGGACCAAGCTGTAAGAGCAGGTTTGGAAGAATCTGGATACAGGTCCTTTGCAGGGCTGGGGTGTCATACTTTTAATGGTGGGGGAAAGTAGTATAGTAGCAGCAGTGCAGGTCAGGATAGAGGCACTCAGAACAGGTGGGTCAGTGCTGAAATATTGGAAGGCAGTGCTGGGGCAAGGGTCAGGGTGGGGGTCAGTACTATAGCACACGTTTTGGTTGGGGCATGTTGGCCAAGATGGGGAGGTGTGGGCTGAGTCAACAAGCCCACACATCTGGGCCAAGTTGCCCTGGGGAGGTAGGGTTGGGATATCAGTGCTTTGATAGCAGGGACTGCAGGTCTGGATATGGATGCAGTAGCAGAACTGGGGGGAAGCCAGGGGGGAATCTGTGCTGTAACAGGAGCGACGTGCATTGCAGGGTTCTGTTGAGGAGCTCACACTGTACCTTGGCTGGAGCCATGCACTACTATCAGTCCTCTATGCATGTGTGTGTCAGCATTCACCTTTTATGGTGGTACATGAGTCAAGAGCTGGCTGCTGGATGCAGTCCTTCCATGCAGGATCATCCTTTTACTTGGTGTTAAGTGAAGTGGGGCATCATTACTGGATTGGCTTCATATTTTGCAGCTTGTGCAAGAAACTAATGTGTGTCTGGGTGGCAGGATTAAGGATAAATTCCTAATAAACTGCTGCTACTGGGAGGAGACTCAGAAGTGATGTGGTTAGGACATTTGAAACACTTGTAGCTGAAGCAGTGGATACATCCTTGTACCAAGATCTCACGCCCTGCTTGGCTGGGGATATTAGGACTCTAAGCCTAAGCTGCATGTACAGTGGCTTACATTAGACAGAGTCCATCCTCTGTCCAAATTGCGTTTTCATTGTCTTTGCAGAGCAGCATCTCACCCAAGCTGTCTTCCTGTTCCTTGATGTGATAACTAGCAGGGAAGAAACCCCAGACACACCAACCACTGCCACAGAATCAAAACTGGTCAAATCCCACAAGCCATAAAAACACATCTTAAAACTAATTGGTGCAGTAATACCTCCCAGCTTTGGCAGACAGCCTGAAATCATAGCACTGAGAGAAGCCCTCTCCCTGCCCCATTCATCTCTGTGGTTGTTCACTCTGACACCATATATGGCTGTATTTTGAACATGTGGTTAACTTAATGATGCTACTGAGCATGGTATCTCACACTGGTGGAGGTTATTTTGTTGATGGGGCTTGGAAGAGCCCTGGTATACATGCCCTGCTTCACCCTCATTCACTCCCTATGCTGTACAGAGCCTGCCCTCAGCTCTGTCTGGATGGCACTCACCAAGTGAACCCAAACCTGAGTAAGGCTCTTTGTGTGTTGCTGTAATACACAGAAAGGCCCTAACTGATCTGGACTGGCTCCTTTACTGGCTGTCAAGGTGACCCTCCTTGCCTAATTATAAGCCTGATCCAGTCCCTACTGAGTCTGAACAGACTCCAGTTGACTACAGAAACACTTGGATGACTGCTCTTGTGCCTTCAGCTGGTATTTCACTCACAACAACATTAGCCTGTCCTGCCTTTTGAAGAATCTTCCCTTCTGAGAAGACAGATCTACAGAAATGTATCAAGGCCATTGTTCTTTATAGCCAACCTCTTGATCCCCATGGTGTCGGTTGAGAAACTGTAGGTTGGATTTTATGCACCCATTTGCAGTAGGCAATCCTGCAGATTTTCTCTCTTCATTCCCTTCTTTCAGGTGATCCCATTTGCTGCTGACTGTGACCAAGATGAGTGTACCTGCCGGGACCCAGCAGCTGAAGAGAATCAGTAACAGCCTCACGAGTGGCCTCTGTGGGTGAGGCGAGCTTAAGAGGAATTGATGGGAAACAACCAGAATATCAGGAGGGTGAAAGGGGCTTGTAAGAAGAAAGAGGAAGTTTGGGAGGAAGAGACTGGATGGGGTCATAATAACAACCAGGATACCCTCTGCCTTGTGGGCACACACAAGAGGAGGGGTGTGAGCACTGGTGAAAGTGGAGGAACAAGCAAGGAGATCGTTAAATGAGAATGGGAGGATAAACAGGCTCAACACACAGCTACAGCCCCTGCCCTTCCCATCACCTCCTTTCAGAACGGAAACCCAAGCCAGGGACCTGATCCAAAGCCCAGTGAACTCAACATGGAGGCTTTCCATGACTTCAGCGGGCTTTGGAACAGGCTTTGAGCAAAACAGATGAGAAGCTGCCGCGGACACTTTGTTACATTACTGTATCAATGGTTCACCACCTATGCGTGTGTGTCCGCTGTTGCTCTGAATTTTGTCACTACTCACTTCCTCTACTGTATAGGCTTCTTTTAGCAAGGTCGAGGTAGTTGTGATCTCTTTGCAAATATTTAAACATAATTCTATATATAAATATATATATTATATATATATATTTTTTTGCTGTTTATGAAGCTGAGAAAGAATACCCTTTGTCGCACACATGCTGCTGTGAAATACATACCATTGGAAAAAGCAAGGGTCGGGAATGGGAGGGAAAGGAATATCTCATTTTCCTGGGAGGGAGCGGGAAATAGAAAAAGAGTGACCAAACAGGTCTTTACTTCTAGAAGGAGATGCCACCCAAGTGACCTGAAGTTGGAGGCAAATCCTGAATACTGAGCACCTACAAATCCTAGCCTCCAGTGACATTTACAGGTGCTTATCTTCACTCAGAATTTAGCCCTAATGTATTGAGAGACAACAGTTTTCTCTGATACCTTCAGTAAACACTACAGCTGACCATAATTTTATTATGCTATGGTTGCTCTACCATACAATAGTGCTGTCACGCCAGGATACACAAGGCTGGGCCACTATTCTACAATACTTTCATACAAGCAATCTGGAGCTACATCATCATCATCATCATCATCCCAGTCATTTCTTTCTTCACTGTCTGCCTCTCTCCTCTTTTGACTGGTGGGGACCCAGGTTGAAAAAGAAAATGACAGAGCAAGGCAACAAAGAAGATCCCCTCCCCGTGCTCTGACATGAAAGAAAAAACGGTCTTATCTGCTTCTGACTTGCTTTTGGATCCTGGGATCTCCCTGTTTCAATGATGATGCTAACAAGGTTTTAGAGTAGTGGTTTTCAATCTGTGATCTGCGGACCCTTGGGGGTCTGCAGACTATGTCTAAGAGGTCCGTGAAAGATGACTATGATCAATCAACAATATGTGAATACCCACACTTACTTTTCAAAGGGGTTTGCACCTCCATTTGAATTTTTTTAGTAGTCCTCAAATGAAAAAAGGCTGAAAACCATTGTCTTAGAGGACCCTGAGAGCCACAATGCTGAGAGGGGCTGCATCAACATAAACCACTTCCCTGGAGAAATGTTGTGCCTCTTCTTTCTTCTTGGGTTTCTTCTTTGCTCATCCTCAATTGCCTTAGTTCATACCACAGAATATCAAAGGGGCCCTTAAGCTTCTTCCTTCTGTAGGTCACCAGTGAACTTGCTCGGATGAGCTGCTAACCAAGGAAGACTCCAAACCACCAGGCAGTTTGTCCTTTGCCCCAGATATTACAGGTTCCTTCTGGGGGACTGTAGTCAGCTCACTAGAAACAGCTGCCAAACATGGACTCTGAGGACCCAGCTGAATTGTCCCCCACATTTGGGATTTTTCTTCAGATCTGGTATTTTGATGGGCTCTATTTTTATGTATAACAGGAAAGCAACTGGGAGCCACTTTGCAGACAGAAGGAGGAGCTGAAAAGGAGACAGCAGAGAAAGGGGACAGAAGGATAAGGGACAGAAAAAAAGGAGAGTAGAGAGAGAGATTATGCCTATCACAGAGACTCTCTACTGTTGGGTCAGGGCTGAAGAATCATCTGGACATCACAGCTTGCCCCATTTGGATAATCTGTCAGTATTGAAGGAATGAGACACAATTGAAGCCAGGTCTACTTGTTTGTTGAGGAGCTTATTCAGCTGAGGAGCATATGGAGTGAGAGTGACACTCTGTGGGAAGATTTGGGTATTTCAGATGCTGATAGCCTGTTCCTATTGCTTTGGCTCCTTTTTGTCAGGCATCTCAAGAGAACTTCTTAGAAGGTAAATCCGTTTCTTGGCTTTTTTATTTTATGGGGACAATTATAGTTCTTGGTCTTGGTTTTTTTTTCTCTCTCCCCTGTTCTTCACTTGGGAGGGTCAGGGCATGTACTCAGGCTCAGGGGCCCAAGGGAGGGCAAGTGAGCCTGTTACTTCATGTAACAGCAGGGCTGGTTGAAAATTTTCTGCCCAAATCATTGTTTGATGGAAAATTGGGTTTAAGATTGAATGGACTTGGTTTGCAAAGGGGGTCTGCTTTCTTCAGGGACTTTTGACTTTAAAAAAAACAAAACAAAACAGTTTTCTGCTAAAAAAAATCCTTCCTTTCCCCTCCCAGAAAAAAGATTATTTAGAAATGCCATTGCAGTGCTTCCTGGGGGACTTAATTCAAGTGCCTCTATCCTCCTCTCTGCTCTGGCTGATTGGCCAAACTACATCTTCCAGTGATTCACTGTGATCAGGACTCCTATAATATACTGTTAATAGTACATCACAGGAGATAGCCTGGCCAGGTACCAGGAGAGTTAGGTTATGAGGCATCCAAAATGCATCTCTCTTGAAGCACCCTAGCAGCATTTCCCAATCTGAATTTTGCCCTTTTTTTTTTAAGGCAGGTATGGGGGGAAAGAGGGAGAGGAAGGGAATTTCCAATTAGCTTTGCTTAACAGCCCTAGAAAGTGTAGAGCTGATGGGCCCATCTACCCACTGCCTTTACAGTGTTATAGGGGAGATTCTCTGCATTCTGCTAGGTCACATCTTTTTTTTGGTAACTGCACAGTATCCAGCCCCTTTCTTCAAAACAAACAATGATTGGAGAGCAGGGAGAGACCCATCCCTAGCATGAGCAAGCACAGCTGCACTGTTGTGAATGGAGTATCCTGCACTTTGATCAACAAGGCTGAATCTGTCCAGAATGAGAATCCCAACTTCTCAAGACTGATGCTGGACCCACAATCTGATGTGATGTCAGGGCCTGGGACCAGGCAGCTTGTAGTTCTCCTAATGATGACACTTCGCGTCTCCTGGGTTTATCTGGTATGACTGACTGCAGAGTGAAAGTGAACATCTCCGATCATGGTAGAAAGCACTGCAGTGAGATCAGAAACCAAGGTCAGAGCCCAGCATGGGGGTGCTGAAGATGCCAGCAGAGAGAGATCATTGCCATCAGAATTCATTGACCCAATTATCATGGCATAGTTCTGCTGGGGCTTGCCCCAGTCTAACCAGGAACAGAATTCAACACCATCTTCTGTATTTTGAAATTTTGGTGACCACTGAATCCAAGTGTCAGTCTTGGCTTGGGTGAAATGAGGCTCATCAGGACCTATTGTTTTTGCATCATTGTGCAGAAAAATTCCTGTGCGAGTCAAGGACAAAGAAACCTTGTTCATCGGACTTTAATGCTGGAGAAGTCAGTACCATCCGCTGAGTTTGAAGCTGCTAAGCTAGGGTCCACCAGGGAGAGAGACATCTTGTAGCACAGCAAGTAGCTTGATAAGGCTCTAAAGGCAGCAAGAAGGGTCCTGTGTGCAAGCTGGGGATTGTGGAAACACTGCTGTGACTGAGGATTTGTGGTGTGAGGGTGACACTCAGTGGAGAGACAGGAAAAATTCAAATAGCTGCCTTCTATTGCATTTGCCCTTTCCAACCTTATTTAATAGTGGCTGTATTCATCTCAGAAAAGATGGGAACTAGCTTAGCCTTTTTGACTAGTCCAAGGGCCCTGTCACTGATAAGATTGTTTCTTATGGATCAGATGAAAAAGCATCACCCAGCTTGTACAGACAAGTGCCCTCTGGCAAAGAGGCATGGCGTGAGGTGAGACGCTGTGCAAAGCATGCCTCTTAGGGGCACAGCCTTCTAAGCCGGGTGGTGGGGCAGGGTTAGCACAAGAGCAGACAGATCTGATGGGAATTCCAGTAGAGATTTTGCTTCTCGTGACTTGATAGCTTTTCTGTATCAAGAATATCGTTCTTTTATAGCGACACTGAGCGTTTTGTCCCCTTAGGGTTTTATTCACAACTGAGGCTGCTGCTATTTTTATTTTTTTGTATTTGATAATTATTTTTTATAAAAGTCTATGAAAATAAATAATCTTCTCATCCTCTGCCTCTTCCTCCTCCTCATCACTGAACAGAAACCACTCCCAGGTAGGTAGGGGGAACCCAGCACCAAAGCTGCAGAATCACACGCTGACTCTCAGAGGGGATGGAAAAGGCTCCTACCTCCGTGTCATGGGAACTGGAGTCAGTGACCCAGGAAGTCCCTTCCCATCATATGCTCAGTGGCAGCCAATATAACTTCTTGTACCACAAAATTTCATCTCAGAGCCAGGTTTTGACATTAGCTCAATGCTCAACGGTTTTAGGACAGGAAAATCCATCTGAGCCTCATGGCCTATCAGGGTACTGTGGTCAACACACAACAGTTTATTAGCCAGCAGTACACAAGCGACTGATGTGGCCAGCATCCATTTGCCTTTGATTCCCTAGCCTGAATAACCCAGTATCCCTATGACTGAATCAGCTCGGGCAGCATCTAACATGAGTTGAGAGCAGGGCTTGCACTCACACTTCCAGAGCCATAGTGAGATGCCTTTGTCTATCTGCCACTGCATCCCTTCAGTAGTTTCACCTTGGCTGAATATAAAGACAAGCCCAAAGAAACACTCAGAAGAAAAGCACTTCACTCACTGATGTCTGGTTGCAACAGAATTGTTTATAAGGACTGTCAGATTGAAAGAGGCCTTCTGGGCCATTGAGTCCAGTCCCCTGCATTTGCAGGCAACCATTATTTACCCCAGGATCCTCGTAGTTCACCACATCAAACACATACACAACAACACACAAAACAGCAGGAACACCCAAGAGCACGCCATATGAAAAAGCAGGGAAGCCAAGGGCACTGCCAGTATAATGACAGAGAAGTACCAGTAATTGGTTAATAAATACTCAGAGGATTCTAGGAAGAGGCTCATGGACAGAACAAGGCAAACTCCCCTCCACTGTCCTTACACATCTGACCTTGGAGAAAAATTCATTCCTGTCCCCAGATTTAGTCATCAGTATGACCAGCAGCAGAAAAAGCAATACACTGTAGCTGGGAACCTCTGAGTTTTTCTAGTACACTCCAATCAGACTTCCCCCCTCAACCATATTTGTGACTAATGTCTACTACTCCTAGGGAAGGCAGAAAAAAAAAGACACCACACAGAAGCCAATAAAGCATTCACAAAGGGAAAAAAGAATCCTTTCTGGCATGCGGAAGGTGTTCAGTAAAAACTCCAAAACCTATGATTGTCAGACATCTACCACGCTGCAAGAGAGTAACCTCTAGACCCCAACATGAGGATTACAAACACATCACACGCACATACATACCAACCCTTTAACCAACAACTCCTCGCCCTATCATATTCCTGCCATAAACTAAGTTCAGCCTTAATGGCTGCATCCAGACGAGTGCAGATGTGCAGTACGTGGCACCGCAGACCCATCTGTGGTGCCACACACCGCACATGCAGGCGTTTTCCCACACTGGGGTCAAGAAAACCAGCACAGGGGGTGTTCTTGACCCCAGGAGATCCCAGGGTCAAAAAAAACCCACGCCAAAAAAAAGCAGGGTGGCACGGGGCGGCAGCATGCACCACCCAAAACCAGAGCCTGACTGGCCAGAGCCATACTCCAGCTGCTGGCCAGGATCCCTGCTGCAGCAATGCTGTGGCTGCAGCTCTGCAAGGCCCCCAGGACTCCAGGTAAGGCTGCTGGGACCAGTACAGTTCCTGGCCCCAGCCTTCCCTACCCCACCCTGGGGTAACCTGCCGCGTGCCAGAGCATGCGTGGCATGGGCACTCCCTGGGGACAAGCAGCAGTGGCACAAGGTGTGCTGCTGCTGCTTGTCCCCAGGGAAACGCATGTTCCTACTCGTCTGGCCATGGCCAATGATATCAAACTTAAAACAATTCAGGTTCTTTGCCCTTTCTGTTGTGTTGGAAAACTTATCTGAAACTTCTGCCCTCTAAGAGAAATCTTCTAATTTATAGTCTACATTTATGGATATTCATACATTTATGGATATTCATATCTGCACCATCCACCTTGTAAACCTTGGGCCCTATTCCTCCCTTCCTTAATGCTGGTGAAAGTCAAAAGCAACTTTGCCAAAAGTCAGTAAAATTAACAGGCTGGAGTGAAATAAAAAGAGAACTGGGCATCCAGCATTGTGTTTTGCTTTTAAAAACAACATGCATTTCAGTGCATCATAAGTAATCCTGTAGATCTCACTATCTTTTTCATACTTAAGATTATTTACAATCACTTTTCAAGTCCTGCATTTTGTTTCATATGTCCAGGATTATCAGTCAGAAGAGAAATAACTCTTATTCTCTTAATATTTACTGGAGAGATGAGCAGTTAACAGGGGAAGATGGCAGACATTCCAGCCTCCCCTTAGAAAATACACTAAAGCAGCACAAGCAGTACCACTTAATTTCAGTGGTGCCATTCCTGGTTTCCGATCCAGGATTGTGGATCATGGCATTCCAAACTCAAGCTGTGCTGATTTCAAATCATGCATCTGAATCCAAATGCTTTGCTAGGAACTAAATATCTTTGAAGATATTAAAGCTGTCCAAAAGCACCAATTTAGAAATTATTTTGGGTGAGGTGCAAAACACATTTAGATTTTAGAAATTCTTTTATCCTGAACCTCAAGGCAGACCTTTTGGTGGCAAAGGCTGCTCTTCATTTCTCTAGACAAGTGTTTCATAAATCTAGCATAACCTTAACAATATTAAAAATCTTGCAGCACTGTATTTTATCAGCTCCTCCAAACTGAAGTTTCTTTAAAAACAGGAAAGTACAGTATTGTTGGTGTAATGGAGATGAGCCGTTTCAAACAAATAGATGCAGGTGTACCCAGTATGCACATTAATTAATTGATTGCTAATTCCTTGCCTCTAAAAGTGTCTTAAAGGATGTAGGAAGGAGAAACCTTTACCTGCATACATTGGTGTAACTCCACTTGGGTCAATAGGACTACCCAGGGTTAAAACCTTTGACTGAAGACAAGAAGTAGTCACATTTACCTCCGTCTCTAATCACATGGATTTACAGAAAGCCAGGTCAGCTGCTTCTCCTCTCAGAGGCCGCCCAGAAATCCATTCTGTTTGGGCACAGGTATCTGTTGGGATGTCTTCTCCTGGGGACCTCAACCAGGCATTTGTTATGCTCGTTTAAATCAGAAATAGCATCAGTGAAATCAAGTAGTATTGCTTGTGCTACTTCAGTGTATTTTTTAAGGGAAGGCAGGAGGGTTTTTTTTGCCATCTTCCCCTGTTAACTGCCTCTCTCTCCAGTAAATATTAAGAGAATTAGAATTATTTTTCTCCTGACTGATGATCCTGGACATACGAAACAAAATGAAGAGCTTGAAAATGAAACACAGACAATCAGAGGCCCTTTTTCCCAAACAGATATAGGACTAGCAGATAGCACTTTTGGTGAATGTCACCTTTCTTGCTTTAGCACACATGAACTCATGGATGGCATCTCTGAGACCAAAACTTTCTACAATTTGTTCTCATTTGATGCATGACTGATGCAAGATTTGAAGCCACCATAGAACACAAATACGTCTTTGTAAGTATACGGCTGCATTCTCCACTCCACTGGTGACAGAGACAGACAAAGTTACCAGAATCCTGAGTATGATGGATACATCTGGCAACAACAAACGTTTGGCAGGAGGGTTGTCCAGAAACTCCAGTGCTACTTTTAGATGTGTTCCAAGTTCCAGCTACCTGCCAAGGGATTTAAGTTCATTGCAAATATCCAAGACATTGGATCCAACATATCAACAAGCAGAGCATGCCTCTTCACACAGCTGCCCATCTTCTAATGCTTTCTTAAAACAAAGCATTGCTGTAGTAGGTGCTTGAAGGGCACCTCTGAGTTTTATTTTTTTAATATTTCCAAAACATTGAGTGATTCATGGTGCTCCTCAAGCTGTAAAAATCCCTCCCCAAATGACTGTTTTGCAGGATCCAAAGCATAAGAAATTTGATTTGATAGTTCTTTTCTGGATTAGTTAATGGTTCATATCTGGCTTTGTAATCATACACAGTCTTTTTTGTTCATATGCTAAACCACATTTCTTTTGGGAATCTAGCTTTGATTTCCAACTCATTAGCCAGTTTCTTAGCATCTATCAGGATACCCAAGAATCCCTTATCAGAATGTAGTCTCTACATAGAACTCTGAATGTTTTTGCTGATGCATAGTTTATTCTCTAGTCACTTCAATGTGTTGAAGCAAGTTACTTGCAATGTTGAATTCATAAGGCATATCAAACCAAAATACCAAACTGCATTAAGATATTATAGTTGCAGATTTTGTGAGCCAGCAAATTTGATATCATTTCAAATGTTGGTTCCTGCAGTTCCCTCTATGTCTGAATCTTTGGCAAGTGAAAATAAAAAAAACAGCGCTGTGTTTTGAAACAAGGTACCAAACTATGCGGAACACATCAGTTTGGCTTTCCCATCTCATTTTGCTTACGAGTTTTGGAAACAGGCTGCTCACATGTCAGTGCCTGACATGCCAGTGCTGAGGGAAGATTAAACAAAAGTATGAGCATTGAACCATATTGCAAAATACCACCATTTCGCTGAATACAAGAGAAAAAAAAGATGCATTCCGGAGAACAAGAAACATTCTTTTGCAAAAGTCCTAAATTCTCTGCTGAACTACACAGTGTTTGCCTTTCTTATTTTGTAGAAAATCATGGAGTGAGGTTCTCATTTCTTCTAGCTGTTCAAGGAGAGCTTTTGTCATTCCAGTGCCAGTAGATTCTGTCATATTCAAGACTAATAAAATATTCTTTAGTCACAACACGGCCTTCTCTCGCCTCAGTTTGCTGCTTCTTCAGAAATAAATGTAACAATCATGGCCATATGCTCTCATCTCCTAATGTCTTTGATGCAGTCAAGGATTACAGAACACGTGGCAACTTTCAAGGCAGAAACAATGTCTTTCTTGGTCCTGTTCCCAAGAATATGAATAATTTTGTTATAAATATTTTTCTCAGGTAAAGATCATTAATTTTCCTTGAGGTATTTCATTGGAGAAGTGTTCTCATCACCAGGTCAGATTTTCCCAAGAAACTCCACAAATTTAAAACATTTCCCATTGTGGGATTAATCGAGTTTATCTGTTGGACCTCAGAGGGAAAAGTTTTCTATTCTGTGCAATCTGATCAAATCAAAAAGCCTGTCCAAAACAGCTTGTCAATGTGCTATACAAGAATTAGTTTGGTGCTGGTTTTATCAATCATATGATCTTATTCCAGCCTAGTTTCTAAGTGTATGGGGGCATCTACACGTTGCCCAATGGCAATGTAGTGACGCACTACATAGCCATATGGTGCACTATGGTGACGTAGCAGTCATATGAGTCTACACGTGATCAGCAGCTACATTGCTGTAGTGGCTCACTCCCATTTTAGCACGCTGCTATGCCAATGTAGCAGCAAAATCATGTGCCATGCACACAGTGCAGTACGGGCAATTACTGTGCCATGCTTGCTTTAGTACTTTCAAGAGGAAGTACTAAAGCACAGCGCTGTAGCAACATCACCATATGGTGTAATAGCTGTTCCTGTGATCTGACAATTTCTCCTTTCATTGACATATATTTTTCGAGCCTCTAACTCTATTCTAGGCAAAAGAAAATCTCTGGATTTAAATGATTTGTGGCAGAAGCAATAAACAGAATCAATTGAAGTAGACTCAAAAAGTCTATTTCATTTTACACATTCTTCATTTGGAAGCTGGCATAAAAAACGGAAAACTGAAAATTTTCTTCCATTACTCTACAAAGGAAAATCCTTCATTTGTTTGCACTGGCCCAGCATTCACAAGCAAAAGGTGATTATTTGATCATTGATTATTTGGCAGGATCTTTTAAAAGCTTCACTGCTCAGAGTTTCTGCCTCTGTAGAATCTTCTGTATTCCTTGAATAACTGTGCAATTACATCAAGATTTTTATTACTGAAGATGATATTTGCCTCCAGAGACTGAGCTGCCTGACTGATAACATTTTCTGCTTGATCTCTACTTTTTGCCCTATCAGAACTATCAGAAAAAACACAACCTTTGATAAGGTTACTTAAAGAAGTAGGAGCACTGACATTTTGGTTGGATGAACGTGTGTTTAGAAGATTTGAGGCATCAGTTGGAATCAAAGCAACTGATTCCAGAAAATCTTACAAGTTCTTGACTTTGTCTTGCATTGAATCCAACAATGTGCATTCTTCTTTTGTGAGATACAATGCCAGGAGGATGTTTCCATTTTTGTAAAAGATCATTACTAATACTCTCAATTTCAGTCATGATGATTTATACTGTCAACATTAGCAGCCTGGACATACACACAAACACAAGCCAGTTTATGCTTCCATTCAAGAAAGCAGAATCTCATTTGAAACTACTACATTGCTGCCCCCAAGCAGAGAGTGTAGGAGGGAGAAAATCTCACTGGCAAGCAAGAGTTCAGATTACATCTTTCAGATTAACATAGTTTAGAGTTTGCCATGTCGCTGTGTCATAGGACAGACACTTATGTGAATTACAGAAGCTAAAAGGATACAGCCAAAGGTAGGGAAAAACAAAAAAGAAAGGTTTATCCATTTGCTTGTTAAAAGTTATTGGGGAGGCCTTTAAACTCCACACACTAAAATGCATGAAGGCTGGCAAAACAGTTGGCCACCAAACTCCCATCTACATTAGAAGTTTCCCCTTGACTATAATAGTGGGATGAAGTGATGGCAGCAATGGTGAGAAATTTTACTAAACTAGTCCTTGTGGAGACACAGCTTGTCAGCCTGAGCTGGGAAGCCAAGGATAGTATGGGCCCAGACTGATTGAGGTGGGCCCCTCCAGAAGTGCAGCTGAGCAGAGGAGTTCTGCTTCAAGAATCCAGCCCAGGACAACAGGTTTGGGGGGGCGTCAGCCAATTCAGCATGTAACTAGCACTAAAAATTACTGCAATCAAACAACAGCTAGCTCCATAGCCCATCGGTTGCTATAAGTGTACAACCAAGTTGCTCTTTGAGTCTCCTTGGGTCAAGTGTCTTCAGCACAAAGCAACCAGTAACAAAAAAAAACATTTTCCTCTTGAAGCATGCCTTGGTTTGGTACGCAAAAAGTCCATAGCTATGGACAACTGTTCTTCCCAACCAGCCACGTAAACACACTTGTAGGCCTTGTCAGAGATCCTGAGAAAACAGGGCTGGAAAGATGTTTGGGGTTTTTTTTAAATCCCAATTAAATGTGAACAATTTTGAATCTGAAATCCATAAATTTCCAACAATTTTGTTCTTCAAGCAGTTCTGATTGCATGCATTGTTTGAACCATCCTGCAGTCTCTTGAGTCAACATAGGAAATGGATACCCATGTTGGACATCCAAAGCAAGTGGTGAGCTGGGTCAACCACAAAGTTTGGGTTGGAGTCAGCTCCTAGTCTTCCAAAGTGAACCGAGAGTGTTCTGATCTCAGGTTTGGGTTTGGCCTATCACAGACATAAAGGGTTAGTGGCAAGGACTGAGTAGGGAATCTAGGTTTGAACTTCGCTGCAGCTCAGGAATGTTGGGATCCACAGACTCCTCGCTATCCAAGCTGGCACAGGCTTATTAAATCAGCCGCTGCAGTATGGGATTGCTGCCTCAGATTCTGTCCAGTCCAGTTTTCAAAGTCTTGCCACTACTTCCCTTGGCAGTTCCTCTCACAGCTGAATGCATCTCACTGTCAGGATGGTTAGCCGTGATATTAAGGATAAATTCTGGGGTTTGGTTTGGGCCAGTCATATTTTCACAGCAAAGAAAATCTTGGAATTCAGAGAATGAGTGGGGAGAGCTGTTTGCCTTTGTAAGTGTCCAAAGGCTACCAGAGGGAACATGGCATTTTTAAGAAATGTGAACAGCTCAACCACAAGCTACAAAGCTGGAAGCACTGGGTGAAGTTTTACAGCCAGTGTTCTGGAGGAAGTCAGACTTGAAGACTAATAATGCTCCCGTCTGGCCTGGGTTCATTTTCATCACTTCAGAAGGGAAGAAGGGATGGGGGCTCATTTCCTGCAACCCTCCCTCCGCCTAGACTTTTGCTTTCTCTGCCAGCTGGTCACCACCCACTCAGAATGGACATAGACAGGAGATGCTGCCGCCTTGAATTCCAGGGGAGAACCAGCCCCACGCCTATGAATCCTCTGTATGTGACCCCAAAATGTCACAATTCCCCAGGAGCTCCCCTGCAGGGACTCCAGCAGAAAGCCTACCAAAGAGCCCATCAGGAGTTTACCAGGCTTCTATCTTGGGAATGAATCTTGCTCACACCACCATTATATACCTTGGGAGACTGTTTACCAGTAGTGTAAATTTTACAGGGGTCCTCTGCCCACAGCAAGCAGGTAGGTGGGGGCATCTGGGAAGAGCATCTTGGGCTAAAACAAGGCATCATTTCTGTTGCAGCATCAGCTGTGTTGGCATGTCCCAGCACAGCTCATCTCCTGCACTGGGTGATACAGGTATCACCATTGTCCTGCAGGGTTGGGTCCCTGCTAGTTCTGGGGCTTCAGGGCTCAAACCTGCAGGACAACTGCAAATGAGGGAACACTGGCATTTCTCCACTTGCAGAGTTTCACTCTGAGCTGGGGCATGGGTGGGGAATCTCTTCCTCTCATCTGTAGGTAAGGATCCATTTGGGGAGGTGCACCCCAAACAGGGGCACAGCAGCACAATACATGCATCTGGGCCACCCCTGTTGGGGATTCTTGTGCCGCATCTCTGAAAACAGGAGAACACAGGCAGGTGCTCCTGGGGCTTCAGGGGCTAGGTCCCACATTCACCAGGAACTCCCATTCCCAAGGCACACAGGATCAGGCCCCTGAAGCCCCAGAAGCAACCACCCAGGGCAGCTGGAGAGTGCGAGAAGCTCGGGCTGTGCATGCTCTCTTGCTATAAAGCAAGCAGGCATTCACTCCAAAAAGTGGTACAAATTGATAACACCTATTGTTGCGGCCACAATTTGGGGCATTTGCGGCTCAACAAGGGGCACAGACCTCTGTTCCCTTGGCTTTTGTGCTGCCATAATAATCTTTATGGTAACACAAAGGGAACATCTGTTTCCAGCCTTTCTGACCCACTGTACCTTGTCTACCTGTCTGACAATCTATCCCAGGGAAAATGCAACACAGCCGATCAGTTTGCACCCCTGGATGTTGCGCGATTGGGGACATTGAAAATGACCTGATCCTCTGTGCTGAAATGCAGGTAAAGCCAGTTATTCTGATGTATTATGACACATTAACTACAAGGCAACCTATAAAAAGTGGAAGGCCTATCTCTCCAGGTCCCCATTTATCCTCAGCTCATCATTTGTCTCACTCTCTCTCACCTCTCCTTTTCCAGGGTGTCACAGGCCCAGACATGCTGCTCACCCCTGTATCTTGACACCTTATATGTATAGTCCCTACTGCACACTCTTGGCTTTCTTTGCAGATGTATCACCATACTCAAAGGGCTGCACTTGTGAGTGACCTAGAGTAGGTCCTCCTGGACACATCGAGTATCCAGGAAGTGTGGTATCCCACAAGGCTCTGTTGGTGGTCAGCAGGAACTTTCAGGTGGCAGAACAAGAGGGAAGCCACAAGACCCTTCCAAGGCCTGTAGTAAAACTGTTACCTCTTACTGAAAATCGCTGTATGTATAATTACCTATAAATAATAAAGAATTGTTGCACACCACAAACCACAAGATACTATAGCACTAATCATCTGTGAGGAGGTTGCAATTCCTCCCTCAGGCTGGCCAATGAGACCTACCGCTACTAAAAACAAATCAGCTGGTGCCCAGGCTCATGCTGCCTCCTGGTCTGCTGCTTTATCCTCTCTGCCACCCCCATGGCTCCCTCTCTGACATGGCAACCCCTCTCCATGAGTCATTCTGCCTCTGGGCCTGTAGATGAATCCCATCCCACTTGCTCATGCTTCTAAGAACCTCTGATGGTTCTTTTCTCAAGGGTTCTGCATTCCAGAAAGTGGGAACTCCCCCTCTCCAGAGTACCTGAAGACAGATCCATTCCTCTTTTCCTTGAATGGGTGGGCGGGGAGAAATGACCAGGCTAGCCACTGGTTTGCTATAAAAAAACAGTCACCTTGCTAACTGTGGACTCACCAAATGGAAGTTTGAAGAACTTGGAGTCCACCTTTATCTTCTGGCTACATCTAGAGGTACACCAAGCACCGTTCACCACGTAGCAGGAAGGCCTGAAAAGTAAACAGCTAGGAACTGAAGGCAGGTACAGTTGGCCTGGGAATGAGGCACACATCAACAGCAGCAATTAGCTACTGGGACAGTTGCCCAAGGGGTAGGGTGGACTGTTCATCATGAAGCGTTTACAGCAAGACAGGATATCTTTTTAAGACAGATGTTGTAGCTCAATCACAAGTTCCTGGGCATAAAATGGGAGCTCTGAAATCCCTGGCAAATCATAGAAAATGAGGGTTGGAAGGGACCTCAGGAGGTTATCTAGGCCAATCCCCTGCTCAAAGCAGAGCCATCCTCAACTAGATCATCCCAGTCAAAGCTTTGTCTACCTGGGTCTTAAAAACATCTAAGGATGGAGATTCCAAAACATTTCTGGGTAACCTGTTCCAGTGTTTTCCTACTCTCCTTGTGAGAAATATTTTCCTAATATCAAACCTAAACTCCCCTGCTGCAACTTGAGCCCATTGCTTCTTGTTCTGTCATCTGCCACCACTGAGAACAGTCTAGCTTCATTCTCTTTGGAACTACCCTTCAGGTAGTCCAAGGCTATTATTAAATCCTCTTTCCATCTTCTCTTCTCCAGACTAAATAAGCCCAATTCCATCAGCCTCTCCTCATAAATCATGTTTCCCAGCCCCCTAACCATTTTCATTGCCTTCCACCAGACTCTCTTCAATTTGTCCACATCCTTTCTGTAGTGGGGGGCCCAAAACTGTACACAGTACTCCAGATGTGGCTTCACCAGTGCTAAATGGAGGGGAAGAATCATTTCTCTCAATCTGCTGACAACACTCCTACTAATGCAGCCCAGTATGTAGTTAGCTTCCTTCACAACAAGGTCACAGTGTTGGCTCATATTCAGCTTATTGTCTACTATAATCCCCAGGTCCTTTCCTGCAGAGCTGCTGCTTAGCCGGTCAGTCCCCAGCCTGTACCCATTGAACATACAAGATAGCCCATCGCCTCTGAGCCAGACAGCTTTAAGACCCAAGGCTGCCTCTTCTTGCAGTAATCCTTTGCTCATATAGGCACATAAGCTTGAAAGGAGCCTCCCAGACCACTGAAGCCAGTACCTGGTGTTTGCAGGCAACCACTTATCCAAGGAGTCCTCTCTCACTAGCACTTCTTCTAGCATGGTTTCCATGTGCATGTCAATGGTGCCTGTCCTGTGCATAGTTACCACTGTATCCATTCAGCATGGTCAAATCCTGTGGCACTATCACTCTCCCTTGGCTACAACTTGCTCGGCATTGCTGCTCGTCTCTTAGGATGTCATGCCAGGCTGGACCAAACTTTGGCTAGCCACCCCTTCCAGATTCAGGTTCAGAACAGAAAAGCTCTCAATGATGCCAGCAGTTTTGCCTCAAGAACAAGGAGGTTTCTGTGCTGCTTCTCCCAAGAGATGCAACCCAGAAAGGTGGCACTTCTTGGACTTATGCTATTATTGCAATGAGATGGTTCTCGCTCAGTTGCTCATGGCCCATTTACAGAGGTTGAGCATCTCAAGGACTACAGGTGAGCTAGGAGGCAGGAGAAAAATGATGGGCTGAGAAGATGGGGAGGAGTCTGTAGTATGGACCTGATGGAGCCTGTCTAGCTCTGGGAAACTTCTTTTCAAGTGAATGGAGCATGAGCACAGACTTTCCACATGAAATCCCAAGCAGAGAATATGGTACCCAAACCACCCAAGCGTTGTAGTTCAGGCACCCATCAGGGAGATGTGAACATAAGTTTGGCCCTGCAACCATTTTCTAGGTTTCCCTCCAGCCACCCATCCCCAGTGCTCCCTACTGGTAGGAGGAGAGTGGGAGAGGACATAGCCCTCGTGAGAAGCCCCACTTGCACCTTGATTCCCTACTAATCCTGAAAGATGCACCTACTCCTCCTGAGCAGAACTAACCTGGCCCCAACCCACCTGGGCCTGATGTTTCACAAGCATGCCAGCTGCCATTTTGTAGAGATGCACCTTTTCCCTGCATGCTACTGCAGTTTGATTTTGTGACACAAGGGCCTTTCTATATGAAGCCATTTCCCTGTCCTAGATTCTTCCTCACTTAGTTCCCTTAGAGACAGGAAGCATGGGGTTGTTTCCACTTTACAATGGGCAGAGCATGGTGTGAAAAGAAGAGCTGGCCTGTGGGTTGCAGGTCCTTTGAAGAGGAGGTAGGTTTTGGGTTAAGCAAAGCTTGGGATTGTTTCAGGTTATGGATTTCTGTGGGCATGAGGGATGCTCACAGTCTCCTCTGGGGCTTGACAACCTGATAGGAGCTATGGGCACAGAACTGAAGAGCATTCCCTCTTCAGCCTCATATTTTAAAGAGGATCTGTCACTTTGGGTGCTTCCATTTCTGAATCCCAATTTAAGGCACCCTCTGAAAATCAGACCCCTTTGAGGTGCCTCAAGATGGACAACCAAATCCTGAAGAGACCGTGGGAAAATGTAGACCATTCTTACTTGTTAGGAGGCAGTTCTGGGGTCTCTCTAATCTCTAGTAATTGGGATCCTGTGTACATGACAGCCTGAGAGAAATAAGCCAGCTGATCCTAGTGCCAATATTCTTGGCTTGTACTAGATTAGCACTGAAAGTGTGCCAGGCCCTTTGCTAGCCCCAGGCAGTATGTCACTGATGCACTGGGCTGTTGTAAATACGTTGGGATAAATTGTCAAGAAAGACTGTGAGGTACCAGCCCAGCTGCAAGCAATCGTGGCTGCTGTCAGACTTCCCATCTCTTCAGTAAGTGAAGAGTGATGTTCTCCACAGCATGGGAAAGAAGTCATGGCTGGTCAGGGGGCAGATACACCCTCTTGCTGGCCAAAGCTAGAAACAACCAAATTATCATTAAGCTATTGCAGACTCCCTTCCTTTCTGTTTTTACCCCTTAAACCACTTCTCCTTGTCCTCACACCCAGTTGTCACCGTTAGTAATTCTCCTTTAGCAAACCCTTCCATCTCATTCTCTTTACCATCATCTCTCTATGTGAACTTCCCCATGTGGTCTTCTGAGGAGGGAGAGCAAGGTCACATTCAGCTACAGTGACACAGTGGGCTGAACTGATCGTCAATGTAAATGGATTTACAGTTCTGGCCCCATGGCAATATGAGCATATGCAAGAGCATGAGTCAAGTGTTTTGCATCTTACCATAAACGTAAACTGTGAGCCCTGTGGGGCAGGAACTGGCTGTTATAGCATGCTTGTGCAGCACCTTATACAATGGCACCTGAGTCCTTGACTGTTCCTTGGGCACTACTACAATATAAAGGACACAAAACTACATTTAGTGGCTGTTAAGCCTGTAGCAGGAGGCAACCCCACCCATTCAGAAATCTCAAAAACAGATGAGTAAGTTAAAAGGAAAAATTTGAGCAGTTATTTCCTTCCTATTGCTTACAGTGCTAGTCAATAATGCACTCCAATTTCCAGAAGGCTTTTGCTCCTATCTTCAACAGATGCCAAAAGCACCATACCCCTCCCCTGCCTTAATCCAACTTGTGCTTTTATGCCAAATCTTTTAACAGAGTCCCTCATGTGCTACAGCAACCTTAACAGGGCAGTCCATCTTGCTGGTCACACACTCCATGCCCTCAGGAAGTTCTTTTTTTTTTTTTGCCTTAACACTTGCTGAGGTCACTTAAGCTCTTGTGTTCAAGGGCAGCTTTGATGAAGCTGCTGTACTATGTCTGCATTAGAAAGGAAAGTGAAAGCTAGCCCTGCACCATAATAGATTAGCATTGGACAGACAGAACAGAGCTCTGAACACACACCATGGGAGAGTTTCAGAGAGGAGAAATGTCACCCCAAATTCACTGGAGTCCACACTCCTGTGTAGTGAACCCCACTGACATAAATAAAAGGAGAGAAGGTGCGTCTACACGCTCATTCATGCACCATAATTACAGCGCATTAAGTCTGGTACCCGTAATAACAGGTACTAAATGCACTGTAATTGGCACTACTGCATATTAGCACAGATGAACTTTTTTTTAGTGATGTTAATGCGCATTAGACTAAACCTACTGTGCATTAGCGCATTAGCACAGGTTTTGCCTACCACGCTAATGCACAATACAATTAGTCTTCTGTGCATTAAGCATCTTGTGTAGACGTGCCCAGTGCAAAGTAACTAAGGTCCAGCTATGTTAGGTTATGCATTAAATAAGGGAGGGTTCATAAAATGGGAGGGAGCATTTCCTGCAAGAAAAAAGCAGTAATTGTCAGGGAATAGCCACTTTCCATAATTAAAGATTCTTTGTGCAGCACTACAGGCCCAAAGCAATGCACTCCTGCCTGAGACAGTCCACTGTGGAACGCAGAGTCCAACAGACTGGCAGTAAAGAACAAATTAAATCGTAAAAGCTCGGTTAGCACTAGGAAGTTAGAAGTATTGGCTGCAGCAGGCTGGAAACTAATGGGGCCATTCTCCAGTCAACACACACGTTAAGCGTTTGCAAATGCTTCCAAACCACCACTTAGGCACAGGTCATTTGTGCACTCACTGAAGCATGTACTCCTGTTCACATCACTTTTATACTAAGAATTAATAAGCATGGTAGAAAACTGTCCTGGTTTGCACATAATTCTACATCGGGTGATGTTAAATCTTCAGGAAGCCCAGACAGAGCAAAATACGTCAGAGCACGTGCAAGTGCTTTCTTTGTTGACAAAGAGTAAATTTCAGGGCATGTGTAAGCCAGCAGGAACGAGGCGTACCTGTAAGAGCTTTGCAGAATTGGGGCCCTGGGCTGCATGCTCTTAGGACATCCATCCTTGCTGCCCTTCCCCCTCCCAACGAGAGTGATTGGCCAGCAGTCAGTGTAGCTGCCCCACTATTCTCATTCCCCACTTTACTGTCACCCCTGCCTGGCAAATGCTGGGAACACCCACATAGTTTATTCCATTGCATGCAAAGGGAGAGGGTAGAGCTTCCCTTTTGCAGGCACGCCAGATCCAGCTGTTGCTGACCTCCAACCAGTGACCATGGGAAGGGGGAAGGGGGAACAAAATTGGTCCTTCTAAGGAAATCAGCCCATCCCCAGTGAAAGAGCAACCCCTGCTTAGTGCTCCAGGTAAACAAATCATAAATCCCTCCAAAGAGTCAAGCAATGTCATTAGCATTGCACAGGAAGTGAACATACATGCTGCTCCTTGCCTTTTGATTTAGAGCAGCCTGTACATGAATGGTGGCTAACTTGTTAACTGGTGGCAGAGTGACTCTTAATTAGTGACTGGAGACTTGCATCTGCTCAGAGGAGTGGTGGATGCCTGGCTAATGCAAACTGCACTGCAGGCTCAGTGTGAGATCTTGGCAGGCCGGGGTCCTGAGTGTTCCCTAAAGGCTGCCACTCATATCCTGTATTTAAAGATCAGGCTTCCATTAGCAGGGTTATTACAGCTTCCCACAGCATTTAGCCTAAGCTTCCTTGACAGTCTTGCTCCCCTCTTATTCGGGGTGGTTTCTCTCATTAGTTCCAGCAGCGTGCCCCAAAAGGCTTTGCTCTAAGGCAGTATCTAGCAGGGACAGTGTGAGCCAGTGGTGTTTATATCCTTTCATGGATCTGGTCTGCACCCCAAGGCTTTGCTGGAATAGCTGTCAGCTGGTAGTGTGCAGAGCTCACAGCCTCACCAAGCTTGCTATGCCAGGAAAATCTCCACTTGTGTTATCAGCTCTGGCAGTGGAAGAGAGTCTCTGCCAGCTTCCTTACACCAGCTTGGGAAGATGATCATATGCCATCATGTGCTACATCTGCACTAATAGGATCTTCCAACATAGTGAGGCCACAGACAGCCCTGGAACACAGATGAGCTGATAGTATGAGCAGTGTTTCCTTTCTGCCCACAACTCCCATGTATAATTTCATGACCCCTCTCCTCCCCCTGATTATTTCCTAATGCACTTGTGGCAACTACAGCAACTGCCTGCATGGAAAATTAGCAGGAGGAAAGCCTTTAATGTGTTTGAGAAACAGAGAAAAACAAGGAAAGGAGGGCCAGCACCAAAGCTGCTAAGGACAGATGCTAAAGTGGGACTGTCCAACTGCTGGCCTGCAAGACAAGGAGTTAGCATGTGGTCCATGAGGGGTTAGCATGCAGCTCAGGGGCTCCTGCCTGGCTGCTCCTCCCCACATTTCTCATCCTGTGGAGCTGGCCAGGGCCTCTGGGCTCCCAATCTTCCTCTTCAAGCTTCTACTTCTTTCCCCTGTGCCTGGGGGGCAGGGCAGCACAGTGGGAGGGAGCCAGGCCGCCCCTGCTGCAGTGAGTGTGACAGCAAAAGAGGGGCTGCCTTTGCAGTGCACCCATTTTGCAAGGGGGAGTTGCATGCATGGGGAAGGGGTGCTGGGCTAACTGGAGGGGT
This sequence comes from Alligator mississippiensis, assembly GCF_030867095.1. Classification (NCBI taxonomy): domain Eukaryota; kingdom Metazoa; phylum Chordata; order Crocodylia; family Alligatoridae; genus Alligator; species Alligator mississippiensis. The sequence goes on from NC_081828.1 coordinate 49,705,644, forward strand.
GCATGGGGGAGGGGTGCTGGGCATTTACTGCACAGTGAATGAAATTACTGCATAATACAGGTGCACATCTACATAAGCACGCCCTATTGCACAGTAAATATGGTGACTTACACCAACTTGAGCATGCGGTATTGGTATTATGCAGGTATCAAATTTACGACTGATTACTAGGGGTGCACCGATACAGATTTTGGGGGCCAATACCGATAGCCGATTTTTAAGGAGGCATATTGGCCGATACAGCTGCATGCAGCTGGTAAATCTGTTGTGGTAGAAGAGGAGGGGGGGAGGGAAGGGGCATAGGGGGACAGATCAACACCCCCCGTGGTGGGGGAGGGAGTGGGGCTGGGGTAGGCGCTGCCCAGCCAGGGTGGGGCGGGGCAGGGCAGGATATGGGACAGTCGCAGCTTGTCCCGGGGGTGAGGGGAGGGGTGTGTGGGGGGAGGGGAGGGAGCATGTGCCCCTGGATCTGTGCAGGGTAGGCTGCAGCTGCAAGCCATGCCAGGCTCTGCCCGGCATGGTGGGGCTGGGCCAGGCTGTGCTCGGGGTGGGCAGCACCCCCCATAGTCCCCTTCCCAGTGCCACCACTGCCTGCCCCGAGCACACTGCGGCCCAGTCCCCACCCCCAGGAAGAGGCTGGCGCAGCCCCCGGCCCCAGACCACATCTGCAGCACACCCCAACCTGTCCTGAGCAGATCTGGGGGTGTGACAGCTGAAAATTATGTCTGCGTGATAAAGGTGCTTGCTAAAGGCTCTATGAAGATCAGACCAAGGGTTTTTCTGTCATTTGTTCAGATATTAAGCTATATGTTGTTGCTAAGAGCCTAATTAAAGTCTAAGATATAGTAAGGCTTTGTATAAAATAAGGCCTAGTAAATTTAGCAAAGCATTATAGAAGTAATAGTAGGCCCTGCGGTGTAGTTAAAATTAACCTTATCAGAAGAATGCAAGGCTTATACTGCTATTGGTCAGTCTAAGGACAGTTGAAGTAAAAAGAATCTGAATGGCTGTAAATTATCAGCATAGCTCGTAAGTTATAAATTGGCTGGCCCATCTGGAAATCATTTAGAAGGAAGATACAGCTCTGTGAAAGGAACTACAGATTAGCTGCTGCTGGATTCAGAAGGCCCGTGGATCTTGAGGAGCTCAAGGACTGAATACCAGCGTCCTTCCCTTTACCCCTCGGACAGCGCTGATCGAGGACACCTGACTTTGCTGAGCTTTGTGGAAAGAGAAACTTGTCGTACATCAGGCATCAGAGGGGACTGCCGATAAGTTGCCAATGCGAATTATTATTGTCTGTCACTGTCTGTCTTATTATACTACACGTAGTCATGTTTTTGTTAAGTCAGTAAACCTTTCTTACCTTTCTACCCCTGGCCACACTCTCAATATCAAACCCCCTGCAGGCAGCTAGGACAGGGGGCATACCGCCCCTCCCCTTGCCTTCCCAGGATGCACGCAGTGGCAGGAGCTTCTCCACCTTCCCGCACCCCCCAGATGAGCCGCGGCTCCATCCCGCACCCCACTCCACCCCATCTGGACAGCACCTGCCCCTGCCTCACTCCCCCCCTCACTGCAGGGGGGGGGGTGTTGATCTGCACCCCCACATCCTTTCCCTCCCCCCTCCCCATCCGCCACAACAGACTTACCAGCTGCACGCAGCTCTCCACGCTGCTGGGCTGTGCTCCTCGCTGCCTGTGTGCTGCACTGTGGGTGCACACACACATGCGCATTTATCAGCCAAATTATCAGCCACATCAGACCGATTTCCAATATAGTAAATTTTCTTTATATTGATGCCAATCCGATATTGGACTGATGTATTGGTGCACTTCTACCAATTAGTCACCGCACTGTAATGTATGTGTAGACGCCTTACTGTGCAGTAACACTATGTGTGTGTACTGATTTGGGACTAACTTTAATCTCAAGTCAGTCCACACAATGCACTTTAATGCCTGCATGTGTAGACACTGGCCTATTCCCATTTACTGCGCAGTAATTTACTGCACTGTAAATTTAAGCCAGTATAAATGCACATGTAGACACACCCACTGTGTAGCAGGTGATGCCTGGTGGGGGGAGACCCACTGAGTGGCCCACGTGGCATGGTGTGGCCCCTGGATCTGCACTCCATGAAGCATGGCCCCTAGCAGCCCAGAAATAGGATAGCCCTGTTCTTTAGCATGCCCTGCCTACCCCATCTTGCTTGCAAAACACCAAAGCCAGAAATGCATCAGTCAAGCTGGTGAGGAAACAGCTCTCACCACACCTAACACACTCAAGGCAAGGGATTTTGAGCAGCAAAGGGTGTGAGGGGAGAGAACCACCATAGCTGCTTTACCACCTCATTTCTGGATTGGCGCAAGCAAGCAGGAGCAGACGGGCAGGCATGCTTGAAGGGGGCACTTTCCTGACATGCCCAGGATGCAGTCTAGACATACCTTAAAAAGGATGTAGCAAAACCCAGGAAGAGCTAAGCATGTTTCCCAGAGCCCTATGGAAAAGTCTGCACAGCAAAGGTTTAAATCACTTCACCTAGCACGTGCAAAAAAGTTGTTTACATGTTAATACAAGCCTGACCCATGCACAGATTTTTGCTTACACACCCCTTGGAAACACTCACACACGTATTAATTAGACAGTCTCATCACACACTCCAAGCCATATCTATAGTAGGTATGAAGCAGTGGAGTCAACAGAGATATACAAAATATACTGTAGCAAAGAAGCTGGTAAGCAAATATTTAACCACAAAACTACTGTCCCTGCAGCCTTTGGAATTCACCTAGACTTCAATCAGTGTCAGGCATGTGGGTGGATAAACTCATGTGTGTGCTGCAGGGACAGCAACTCCGCCTAGATGAGGGCTGTTAGTCTTACTGTGGGGATGGAATACTTATGGCCTTGGCCAAACTGGCGGGCAGACAAGCTAATGGTAAACTTGTGTGAAGAGGGAGCTGAGTTCAAAGGCAAGGAAGTTCCAGTCTGAACATTTGATTCATTACCAAAAGTGACATCAACTGGACCAAAACTATAAACAAACATTTCCAATTTGCCAAACCCACAGATTACTAACAGCTCCATTTAATAGTTAGTTAAATCTTCATCTTGATTTTTACATAGTGTTACAATTATTTTTAAAACCTTTTTAAATAATACTGTAATTCCTGAAGTTTGTTTTTTTTTGCCACATGTTCCCCCCACCCTAATACCCCCTACTTTCCATCTACAGTAGTAAAACATCACATTAGAGTTTTAAGAGAACATCAAGGAACATGAATTGTAGTAATTTAAAAAAAACAAAGGACCAAACAATCTTCTTGTTAAATAATTGCACAACAAGTAAAAGGTAGTAAATGCTATTACAGTGGTACAGGTATGTCCAAGAAAAAAAAAAGGAGAGGTTCGCCTTTAGTGAATCATTTCCCCATTAATTCAGAAATAAACAAAGGGGCTGGGGGAGTTGTGGACTTAGTCATACAAAAACTTTCTCTCAAACATTCATTTGGTTAGAAAATGCCAAGATTCAAGGCTTAATACTTCGCAAGAGCCATTTGTGACTGCACACACCTAGCAGAGCATTTCATAGAACTCAATGGAAGAGAAGTTCCCCCAGAAGCACATGTGGTTAGTGAGCCTTGAGTTTTTTGGAGCCAGCAGATGGTGCAAGTCATTGTAAATCACTGGTCAACAGAAGACAATGTTCTCCACAGATGTCAATTCCTGAGGACCTGGCCCTTTATTCCAAAGTTGTTTTTGGCAAGCAGATCACATGTAATGGTGACACAGCCAGATTATAACACAAACTCCTGCTTGGTTCTGGGTCACTACCACAGTCAATCAGCTTTACCTTAAAAAGACTCTGACCTTAAAGAAATATTAATTCAGAGTTAGTAATAATAATGTGCAACCAGGGTTAAGTTCCCAACAGAGCAACTGAGCTGTAACATTAAGGAAGATGGAGAGAAAAAAAAATTATATATTCAGAACCTCTCTCTATATAAAAAAAATGGCTCTCAGGTGGAGTGAGCTATGTTCCCAGTACTTGAGGAGGCCAGTAAGAGCTTAAAAATAGGGTCCCTCATTCCTTTGTCATTAGAATCCAAGGCCTTATCTTCTTCAGTAGTAGCAGAAGGTGCTGTTACCAGCACATCCCTAGGCGATCCTCACCTGAACAGGTCTCATGTGGCTATGATACTAGAGAAATAACTGTATGAATACCAACTGTTTGGCATCAGAGGGAGGCAGCCTCGTCTTGTGGATAGGACAGTGAGCTGCAGGGCCAGGCAACCTGAGCTCTAATCTCAGCACTGCAACAGTCCTCCTGTGTGACCCTGGACAAGCCACTTCACCTCTGATCCTTTGCCTATTTTGGGACAAGACTGAACTTTGGGAACAGGAACTCAACTGGAGTTTCCCAGTGTTACTGTAACACAAATTAAGTGTCCTGAAGACAGAACATCAAGGTGCCAGGCTAACATAACTTACTAAAGCTGTATCAACTACTCACATGACCCTCCCTCCCCCATATTTGAGGGTAGGGATACGGGATTGTTGTCAGGCAGTATTTCCAGCTTGTGACCCTCATGGACCAATTCTCCACTGAGGCTGACCACAGAGGCCCAAGAGAAACCCCTACACTGCAGCCCCTTTAAAAATTGAGATGAATGAAGGACTGGAGGATATACAAGAGATGAGTACTAGAAATAACCCCGCATTGGGACAGAGCTGGACTTCATAGCTTATTTGATCTCCTTCTCTAGTCTCTCGGGTAAGAAAGGGGGCCCGACACTAAGACTGGGTTGGCTGGAGAGGCTTTTTGATGTCATAAACCTACAATGCAAATGCTTTGAAATGCAAGAGCAGAAGCAATATGGAAATAGCTGCAAAGTCCCATCATAAATCTTGAGTAGTACAAATAAATAACCTAGACAGATGTGAATGCCCGGAGTGTCTGGACTTTGCAGGGTTTTCTTGGCAAAGTTCAGCAGTCTAGGCTGGCACAGTCTGCACCACCTCCATCTATGTTCCTGTCCCTAGTAAGCAATAAAAGTGATGTGTCTGCTAGCAAAAGGAAACATCTGTGTTTCAGAAAAAAAAGACACCTAAGCAATATTGCTCAGTGAGCACAAAGTTTATTTCAAGGCCAAAGGCATTCAGGTTTAACTGGACTAAACGGAAGTCCCTTTTGGCCATCTCTGTGTAGGTGCCCAGATAAAAATTAAAAGTTCTCTTGTTTTGTTGTTGTTGGGAGGGAAAAAGTAGAGGTAAACTAAGGTGCCTGAGCCCAGATTTCTAGGGACTGGAACCAGCTTAAATACACAGGGGTGTCAGTGGGAGAATGTGCGACTGCCCAAGCTCATTGAACTCCTGGTGTCCAGTTCAGCATTGCTTTGTAACGTACCTTGAGATCCTTTGAGCAGAACACACTGGCAGGCACCCAGAGCCAGCCAGACAAACCATAAAGCAAAATTGCACTGGATTAACTGACAGGCATTGATGATATTATTGACTATGCAAGTGGGGGGCAATTTTATAATAAAAATCAACTGAGTTTGGGTATAACCACTATCCAGAGCTGCACCCTCCTCTCCAGCTCTGTATAGCTGAAGAAATGCACAATGGGAAGGCTTTTTGCTTTCCTATGAACACTGGGCAGCATCTTACAATCTATCCAGAATCAAAGAAGCCAACCCTTGCAACTCAGGCTCCTCTTTCCTGTTGGTCACATTCACTACACATCTGTTGCTCACTCTTCCAGGTCTGCTCTTGCTGACTTGCCACTTGAGGCCAGCTACTTCCTAACACCAGGCTTGTCCAAACTGATCATAAGTCTATCTTCCCTAGTATCAGGTAGAATTTATCCTATGCCTACCATTCTGAACAGGATACAGGGACAGCTGATATATTCAGAGAGGAAATTTCTCAGTGCATGTTGAATACAAATACTGTGATGTAGGGGTGTAGGTTTTAGCCGTGTTGGTCTAAGGACATACTAAGGAATACTGTGATGTAGCACAATTAGCTGAGGAGAGAGGCTTCAGACAAGAACTATTTAGCTCAACTAGATGCACAGCAAAATGTTAGATGTATGTCCTTGGCACGTTGTGGGAAAAGGAGGGGTGACAGAAAAACATAAAACATAAGCTAAGATAGCTCCAGCCAGCACCGCAATGCGAAAGGAAAATTCTGTTTGGAAAAGGTGCCAAAAAAAAATCCCATCACCTGACCCACATTTGTCTCCCAGAGCAGCCAGCTGACAAGCCCAAAGATGGTCTTCTCTATTGGCCAGACCTCTACAGACTCAGGGTGGCTCTGAAGGTCAAGTTCAGCTCTTGCTGCTCATCATATCATGATGAGACATTCTGCCAATGAACTGGAACTAAACTGAGCCCAGCCTCCCAGAGCTGCCTTGCCTCTGTGGTGTTAACAAGAGTTTCAAAAGGAGACGTTAATGACAACAGCAGATCTTAATACAGGGGGGACTTCTTACTGTAATGGTCTCAATCCTCAATTCTTCTGCAGCAAGATGCCCCCACAGGGTAGCAGGGACTGAGGGGACCAGTCAAGGAGAGCTAGAAGGAGGGAGAGCAATCGCACTTGAGCTCCATAATGGGAGAAGCCAAAAACCTGTTTATTAGAAGGGATCTCCCAATGGGTGGCCTGCACATTTCGTCAGGAGGTAGCAAGGTGCCTGGCTAAACTAATCTCAGTGGATATTCAGGGGCATAAGCCCTACTCCAATCCATTATGATGGAGCTTCACTTTGGTAAGGTGAAAATGGATGGGGAGGCAAACTAACATAGAGAGGCAACCCCTGATGAAAAGCAGAACTGTTATTCCCTCACTCCTCCCACATCACCCTACCCTCCAGAGTCCCGCTCCTCTGGAAAGCTGTTCTGTGTCATGTTTTGGGGTTTAGTGACACAGGAACCAGCCTGGTAAATGCTGCCCTGGTATGTACACCTTGGCTACAGCTCCCTGCAAACATCAGTCATTATTTAGTAACTTTTACTATGCGGAAGGAAGAGGGGATGGGAGAGACTTACTTCCCAAGAATTTGGTTCAAGGAGAAAAGCTCACTGAGATGAACAGGGCTGCAGCAGTGATCACTGGGACTCACCAGCTCGGGCTGACTACAAGGTGGAAGGAGTCTGCAGGATCCCACCACCAGGGGACAGAGTGAAGATGATGAGATGTGCCTACTGGCAAACTCCTCACCCTGTAGTGAAGCAAGGTGGTTTGCAGTGCAGTCCAGAGTTCATGTTTTGCAACAGAGGCAAAACCGTCTTGGCTGCAGCAACACCTTTTGCTCGGATCCAATCCCAGACTAAGATCCTCAACAAAAACTATTTAAACCGACTTGGATGCCTTGTCACCATTGTTCCAATCCTGACTTTAATTTAGTAGCTGGGTTATGAGTTCCAAACAGGATTTCTCTCTGCTTCTGGCCTCGATTATTTTGCTCTTTTTGTAATTTGAGATGCACTCTGTATGAGGATTTTGGAGGGGTTTAGAGAAGAGGTCAAACCTTTAAAAATTTATTTTCCATTCCAGAGTGCAAGTTCATGCCTGCAGTTCAAAGAACCTCTAAGGGGAAAATGAGCAGAACCAACCAACCAAACAAACAAAAAAACAACCCTGGGTCTCATGAGACCTTTAACTAGAAAGGCTATTGGCCATGTTGAAGAAGAGTCTAATACCAGGTAAGTGCTACCGAGAAGCAGTAGGTTCTCTCCCTGGTTTAGGTCCTTAGAGATTGCAGTGACCCCCTGAAGGTCCTTTTATAAATCCCCCACAACTGCCTTTTTTCCATTCTTCCTTTAAGGGTTGTAAGTAGCTCCTCAAACCCTCAGTAGTCTTTGTCACCATAGTCATTGTAAAGGACGCTTAGTGCTTGCTCTTCACATGTCTTCTTCAGGTCCCGGCTCAGCTCTGACCAGTTGAGTCCATAGAGCTTGATCTCGCTGTAGCGGCAGGCAAGGTATTTGAGTGATGTGCGCTGGAGGCTGATCTTGGGCTCCTGGAGGAGGCCATTGCACCAGCTGCTGAGGTCCCCAAGCTGAGAGAGAATGAGGCCAGCCTTCCTGCAGAGGGTTATGGGAGAAGCCAGAGAGGTGGTGGGACCAGGGAAGGGGTGGGTTAAAGACAGAGAAAAAAAGAGGGGGAAGGCAGAAGAGATGGACAGAGGGTAGGAGAAGAGAAAAGCAAGGAAGGTTAAACAGACCATGAAAGCTTTAGAGAAAAATAAAAAGAGAACAACAGCCACAGATAAAGCCACCAGGTGGGCCAGCATCTCCATGCAACATGAGCCAAGAGACTAGGCTGGAATCAAGGCTGTCCCTCTGGGAAATTTTTTCCTTGCCAAATTGAAGAATGTTCCATTCCTTGGTTGAGTGGACAGGCGAGCAAGGAAAAGCATGACATGGAGCACAAGGATGTAGAGATGATCTCTGGATGCAGGTTGGAGGGGGACTAGCTGAAGACCTTGCTCTCTGATCAGGTGGCAGTTCCAGAGAGCCAGGTATGGAGCATCCTTACACACTGCTCATTCAAGACAAGCTACTGAGGCCAGGGGCAGGGTAACCTTCACCTTCTGGAGCATCTGGCAGGTGACAGCTCTACCTCCTGGAGTTTCATTCTGGCTTGACAGTCCAGAAGAATGAGATACCCAGGGGGGGGACAACAACCATGACCATGGCACACAGAGGCATAACAAGCAGGGTTTGTACCCTGGACAAACTTGTGGGAAAACTGGGGTAGGGGGTGGTGAGAAGGTGCTGCTGAGTGCCAGAGTGGTAGGGGCAGGAGTTTTACCTACACCCAGGACTCAAAAACCATCCCCGGCTGCTACTGCTGTTGCTGCTACCACCACCAGCATGGTCTGCTGCCCTGCCCTGGCTGTTGCTCTTACAGTAGCAGCACAGTGTTTGTACAACCAGGTGCAAGAGCAAAACCATAAGGCTACTTTTGCCACTAGGACATAGACTCTGCGAGGGTGGGGGTGATTCTGGCACCTTTCCTAAATTGGTGTCCCACCTGCCCACCCCTAGTGACACTACTGACAGTGGAGCTTCTCTCACAGCAGCTCTGTCTTGAGGGAACCACTTCTAGGAGACAGCAAGAAGTTAAGTCTGACTTTTCTGAAGACAGTGCCCATGCGAGGATGGCAGCAATGTGGATAGATACCGACCAGGAATTATGCTAAACCTGACAACCCAAATCCTCATTAACAGCCTTCAGATGCTGGCTACTGACATGGGCTGGTTCTGAATGAGCTATCAAGAGGTCAAAAAACTCCAGAAGCCTGTTATACCAACCACCTGAAGCACAGCGGCCTTAGCCTAACCTAGCACAGTAGAAGCGGATGAGCACCTAGCTCCCACAATAGCAACTGAACCCTTCCCTGGAGACTCGGTTCATATGAGTACGTGAAGCTCTTAGTCGTTAAAGGGCTTGATCCAAAACCCATGGAAGTCTGTGGAAAACATCCTACGGACTTCACTGGGCTTTGGACAACTGTTTATCTCCTGGAATACAGCCTACCTTCCTCCCTGGACAAGGTATTTGGCTCAATTAACTTCGTCCCAGGGCAGGAGGTAACAGCTGCTCTTCTACTTCTTGCTTACAAACACTACCCTAACAGCCAACGTTACTAGGAATTGACAGAAGCACATTCCAAAAGAGCACACTCAGGAGCACAGTATGATGGGATGATGTGGTGCGGGTTTCCATCCAGAACTTCAAAGGAGCATCAGAAAGCAGTCAAACAAACACTCTGTCTGCTGGCTAAATAATATCATCTGCAAGTGATTTGTCCTGTCACAACCAGTCTGGATGCTTCACCCTAGCAGATGATCAAACAGGAGGTCTGGTTTCCAAGATTTGTCATCACCAGAGACCTCTTGCAGCTGCCTAAATGTTCCTTTCCAAACGGTATGAGCTGCAAACACTTCATCAGGAACTGCATCATCTTCCTTCAAATACTTGAACACTTTCAACAAATGAAATTAACCCTCCTGCATCTTCACCCTCTTCTCTTTTAAATTCCCCAGACAGATACAGAAGCTAAGTAAATTCAGCACCAATTATTTAAAGCAGATCATTTTTCTCTATACTTTGCTGCATACAAAATTCTGCCAAGGTATCACCACTTTGACCTGAACAGACATCTCTGATCTAGAGAGTGCCCATTCACTATAGTACAGTAAATCCTCAGCCTCTCTACTAAGGCTGCCAGCAAGCACCAGCTGGACTGTTGGTTTGCAATGAGCTCACTTGTTTCCTCGATTAAGTCCAGTCAACTCTCTCTTTGCATAAGCTACCAAAAAGTCATCAAATAGGGACAACTTTTGACCACGGCAAACTGGTGCTGGATTTTAAATAAAAAGAAAGAAGCAGAGCAGCACAAAACCTGCAGGATTCAGTATGTGTGTGAGATAAAGCCCCACCCTGCGTGGCTCACTTGTTGGGTATGGGAATAAGTTCTTGTAGGTTCTCTTGGAACTCTGAAGTCTACATGAAACAGCTTTCAAAAAGCTCCTATCTCCTGCTAAGAGCACTTGAAACAGATTAGCCACCCCTCCTGAGCACTGGAAACCTCACAACATATTATAAGGTTTCCTACCAAAGAAATGTTTCTCAGACACATTCATCCTTCCCCTCTGTAGTGCTTTGGGGGTGAGGGGAGGAGGAGGAAGTTACTAACCCTTTGCACTGAGGAGCTAAGGAAACCTTGAAGGTTTCCTAGCAACTCTAGGCTAGGGGAGATGCACAATAACGCTTAGCATATGGTTATTATGAAACCCTGGGGACTATGAAATGCTGCCAGCCAAGTCATTCTGTCCCCCGCCAAGAGAGGGCTCATTTTGGCAGTCCACTGGAAATTCAAGAAAGGACAAGATGTGTCCATGGGGTGTCTCCTGAGGAGGTGATGAGAAAACTCTCAAACCTGGGAATGTAGGGGAAGAAGCTGGAGGCTCCCACAGTTCTGCAGAAGTAGCACCCAGGACTAAGTGAAAGCAACTTATGGTAAGATTTTGGAGAGGGGAGCTGAAGCCTGGTGGGGGGAGGGGGTGTGTGTACACTCCTGTACCCCATGGTTTCATGGATGAGGATGGGTGTTTGTGAAGACTGACAAAGGCAGAGCCTTTTTTCAGGTGAATTCTGAGCTCTTAGAACACGAAAGCTGCCATTTACTAAGTCAGACTATAGGTCCATCCAGCCCTGTATCCTGTCTCCCCAAAAACATACAGAGAAGATTAGCATGGTTCCTGCAAGATGTTCCATATCAGTACTTGCTCTCTTCTTCCTGTGTTAACAGCTTCTGTCCCATAGAATTAGTTGTGTGCACTTAGTGGCCTCCCTCTAGCCGTTGAGGGGGGAGCTTGTAGTTTCTGGTGGCCCTAGGTCCACTGTCCTGGCATAATAAGTAGGTCTGCTCAAACAGTGGCAGAGAGGAGATGCTGAGGGGAAGGGTAAACATGACATGCTCAGAATTTTCCACCATCTGCTCCTCTACTACGGTAGCTTCCAGCATTCAGAGGTTGAGGAAGTTGTGATTCAGAGGCTGCTCCCCCTACCTGCAATGTTCAATACCTGCTGACGGATCTTTCTTCCATTCTCTTGTCCATTCCCGTTTTGAATTGTGTTTAACTGTCAGCTTCCACAGCATCTTGTGGCAAAGAATTCTACAAGTTAATTACATGCTGCATGATCAAGATCTTCCTTTTGTTACTTTAAAACCTACTACCTAATACAGTGGTTCTCAGCCTTTTTAGACTCAAGGCACCCCTTTGAAAATGCCAGGTCTTCTTAGCTTTCGTTCATTTCTTGAAAAGTAATAGAACAATTCTTTAGTTACAAAGATCTTAGAAAAACCAAAACAGATCAGAATGTCTTTGACACTATGGACACCTACTTGAGATTTCTGGATTTATCCTGTGAATCACGTATAGGTGTTTTCACATCTAATAGTGCTAATATTGCCATCATCACTGGCTCATCATCACTGAGTTAATAGTTTTATGTCCCCTACTTCTAGTACTGTAGCAGACAGTAAATAATAAATTCCCATTTACTTTCCCTGCACCATTTAATATTATATAAACTTTTATCATGTCCTTCTCTGGCATCCTTTTTCTAAGCTGAGAAGTCTTAGCCTATTTAGTTTCTCCTCATATGGAAGTCTCTCTATATCCTTGATGCCCTTCTCTGTACCTTCTATAGTTTTTGTATATCCGTTTTTAGGTGGAGGGATCAAAATGCACAGAAATTTAAAGGGACATAATGATACTTTCTGTTTCAAGCCATCCTTTTCCTTTAGCTATATTCAGAACACAGGTGCTCAAGGGAAGGAGAGAAGAAGGGGCTTCCCTCCTTTTAGGGGGGTTTGGCATATCACAATGGTGAGGTGCTATGTCTAGACACACTGAGGCATGGAAATGGGCACACTCTCAATTCTTGCCAATGCATTTCAGCCTGAACCTGCAGCTCCCTCAAGCTCTTCTAGAGAACATAAATGATGATCCATACAAGGTAATGAGTTCTTAAACTAAGACAGTACAGCAACAAGCCAGCAGTTTTAAGGCACACAGTGTTTAGTTTCAACATGATTAACCCGTGCAACCAGAGCTGGGGACAAAGGAGCAGAACTAAAGAGAGCAGAAGGGAACTATTTCTGGATGTCACTCTGTTGCTTTCAGTAGAATTACACAGAAGCCAAATGTAGCCAGGCACAGTGATTTCAAGTTAGACAAAAGCAAGAAGATGAAATGTGAGGCCAGGTAAACCCAGCGTTTGCTTGCATCAACTATGGCAGAAATGTGCTTGCCTATATAGTGTGCATGCAAAACCCAGTCTGCTTCATCCACCTCCACTCTTTCCTAGGATCCAGAACAGCCATCTTGAAGTTGCTTTAATTGCCCTTTCTTGCTCCCCTCCCACCGTACTCCATACTGTACTGCCCACTACTCAGGTCTTTTGGAACAGCCTCCCAGACACATTCCATTCCCCTCACATCTGGAACAGTCTCCTCTGAATTAGTTCAGGAAATCTTCAGCATTTATTTTTTTCAGGATGTTCTGTTTTCCCCTGGCAGCAACCGTTGCCACAATATGAGTGGAAAAGAGGGTCCCTTGGCTGTCTTTTCCTCCCATCCCTTCTGTTTCTTCATCATGTGAAAATAGCCAAGTCAATCTACAAAGATAAACTGAAGGCAGATTGGGGAAAGATGGTGGAATTCCAGCTGATGGCTTGTCTACAGTCAAGATCAGTTTCTGCTGATCTTGTCCATTTGCCAGATTTAACCTTCTTACTGATAACTAGTGATGTGGGGCATTCTAACATGTGTATTGAGTGAAGTGGAACTGCTGTTCTAAGTAACATGGCTTACTGGCTTACCTGGGTCCTAGCTCATCTTCACATCGCCAGGTGAACTCTCCAAAGCTCTCATAATGCTGGTTGTAATGGTAGAGGACCCGGTGCAGGCTGGGTGAACCCAGGTCCAGCAGGGTGTTGTAAGCTGTTTGTTGCTCTTTACCACTGGTGTAGCCATTGAAAAGATTGTAGATCTTGTCTGCTATTTCTGGATAAAAAGATGGAAAGGGCCCTCAATGTGCTTAATATAGAAGAAGGAAATGCACTATCAAGCATCTCAGCTTTTAAGGAAAGCCCCTGGGGCAAAATCCTGGCGTGGCTACAGTCAATGACAAAATTTCCGTCAATATGAAGGAGCAGGAATCCACCCACTGTCTTGTAGTTTGCACTGTATCAACAGAATGCATCCTAACAGAGGAACAAGGGAACAGACTTCCCAAACTGGATAAGGCCTGTGGTCAGTCTCATCCAGTTTCTCATCTCTGACAACTACCAGAACCAGATCTTTGAAGGACAGTGTAAGAACCCTGTCTCCTGACTCCCAACACTCAGAGATTGGTTTATGCCTCCAAAACTGCAGCAATCCTAGTACATTTGAAGCTTGTGTGCTCTGGATTTTTTTACTGCAGATACTCTTAGTACTCATATACCAGTCATACCCTTTGGGATGCTGTCTAATATGAGCAGAGGTGGTGCTATACTGTCAATGTGGCCTTGGTATGGCTTGAGATTAATTCTCATTGCCACTTAAAATAATGCATCTCATTCCCAACCACCCTGGAGGGGATGTTTAAACAAATACATATATTCTACCTCCTAAACGGCAAGCATATTTGACCCCTGCTGCCTTTCTGAAGGCTCAGTCTAGCTGCACCAAGATGATTACAACAGCCTCTGTCTCAGTAAGCATAATGGAGGAGCAGCCAGGCAACCTCAGATTGTAATTCTGCCAACATTTAACCACATTTGTCATAATTCATAAGAAAACAGTCACCAGAGCCCCAAGGTGGTGATTCATTGTAGTAGTAGGCAACCGTCGATCTTTCTGCATCATGGTGCATGTGTGAGAGGTGACCAGGACCTTTGACACATACACGTAGGCAGGAGTATGGAAGAGTGGAAGCTGCCCAGAACTTGCATCCCTCTTTTAGACCACTGAGACAGAGTCCAAAAGCCAGACCAAGTTCACGTTTGGTGCCTCAATGGCTATAGTTATATGTGTGTCCAGGAATCAAACCCATGTCTCTGCCAAAAGGTTTGACTCTAGATGCAAACATAGCCAATATTCAATGTGGGAGAGAGGTGGGTTCTGCTTCAGTTTTGCCCATCATGCACGTGGAACCAACTTGGACCTGGTCCTGGATTCTACCCAGCTTAAGGGCTGTTCAAACCCAGTGCTTTTGTTTTGGCATTTCTCTACAACTAGCCCAAAAAGCAAGGGCATAGATGTAACTTACTCTAGATGATATTGAGTGCAGTGACTGTAGTCTACCCTACAGTCCCATGGTGCTAAGAGAAGGCATCTCTGGCCTGGGTTGTGCTATAAGGGATAGCCAGTATATCAGAGGCGGGCAATTATTTTGGGCGGAGGGCCGCTTACCCAGTTTTGGCAGGCTGTCGAGGGCCGCATGGGTAGCCCCACTCCTTGACAGGTGCCCTGTCCCTTGACAGGTGCCCCCCCCCGATCACCATCTTGGGACCAGTGTCCCAGGGCCAGCACCAGTAGGGCCCAGAGCGAGGCGCAGGCCACCAAGGGTCTGTGGAGCCGGGCTGGCCTGCATTAGCAGGGAGGGAGGAGCTGGCCCGGCTCCACAGAGCCCCTGCCGGCTGGGACCCCGCGCTCCTGCCACCCTGCTCCGGGCCCCACTGGCGCTGGGCTCGGGACACCGGTGTGGGCCCCATGCTCCCGCTGGCTCCCCGCCCACTCACTCCCAGTGCTCCCCAGCCCCGCGGTACAGGTGGGGGGCAGCGCTCAGCCCCAACCCCCTGCTCACCAGCAGGGAAGCTTGTGCTGAGCGTGGGGAAAAGTGGCCCCTCCCCCGCCCCATGGCCGGAGCTCCCTGCTGCAGGCGCTCACAGCCCACATGGGGCTGTCCGGAGTAGGTACAGGCAGCCCCATGCAGGCTGCAAGCAGCTGCAGCGCAGGGCACCAGGCGTGGGCGGGGAGGAGCCGCTCCCCCCCCCCCCCCCGCTCCTTCCCTGCCCAGGGTTCCCCCCGCCCCCACTTACCTGAGCTTCCCATGTTGCAGCAGCCATGTGCTCCCAGCCCAGAGACCCTGACAGGGGCTTCCGGCTGGAGGGGTGGGGCCAGGCAGCCTGCTGTTGTGGGAGCCCACCGGGCTTCCTCTGGGTCCTACTGCCCTTGGTTCCTGTCATTTTTGACAGGAACCAAGGGCAGAGAAATATTAATTTTCTACATTTTTTTTAGGGGTCCCGCAGGCCAGATGGAATGGCCTGGTGGGCTGGACCCAGCCCGCGGGCCGTATTTTGCCCACCCCTGCAGTATCTTTACCATTACCTTGAGCCTTCACATCATCTACCACGGGGCATGGGGTCTTGACTGTCACATCACTTGACTTTGAACGTCTCCCTGTGTTATCAACTCCCCAAAGTGTGAACCTGGTGGGAGAGGCAGAGACGAAGATATCATCACATCTCAGAGCAAGCAGGCAGACTGGACTTTCACATGCACATGCACATGCCTGCCTACAGCAGATGCCCATCTGGAGGAATGTGTACAATTACCACCACTTAGGCAAACAAGAGGCCATGCTAAAACATGAGGCATTTCTCTCTTAGGGATGCAGGCTTCCCCAAGCTAACGTGTGCTCCCTTGCAGTGCAGGCCCAACAAGATGTAAGAAACTAGTCAGAAGGCACATGCCAAACTCAGCTACTTGGTATCCCTACTGAGTCTAGTTACTTCACCTAGCTCAAGCAGGTGTCTTAAGTGGCTGACACTTGCTGCACTGGTAGCACGGCCAGTTCAGAAGAGCCTGGGTGCATGGTGCAGAGTGCTGGCTTACCAGAAAGAATAACTTGACTCTGCTTGTGTGGGGGGAGGGAAGTTACAGCATGAGTCCAGTCAGATCACATAAGATAAAGCTGGAAGAGATCATCCAGGTATAAAGAAAAAGGGTGGGAATGCAGATCTCCCCAGCCTTACCTTGTACAAAGCAAAGTGAACCCTACCCTGATGGCCATGACATCTCCCACATGGGTGGGCAAGGCAAAAGCCCAGCAGTATCAGGAGCAGGATTCCCTCATGCCACACAGATACAGTCAACAACCAGGAGAGGGGTCATGCCTTATGAAATGGCAGAGAATGAACATACCTGCTTTCCATACCCCGCCCCCCAAAACAATTAGGAGAAAAGCTAGAAGTCACAAATCAGAGGCAACCAGTGCAACGTTGGAAATAGCCAGCTGGACGGAGTGTAACTCACATGTAAGTGGTGTCAGGCTCCAAGCAGCGAATAATCAAGGAGATGGTAGAAGACAGCTTGTCAGGCACTTGTGCTGGCATTGCACAGGGGGACTTGGCTCCAGAAATTATGTCATCCACAAAACTCAGCACCGTCTCTAGGGGAAGAAGAAAGGAAGAAGAAAGAGTAATTGCATTCCCATCCCATCCCAACTGTACAGAGCTGAGCAAGGAGAATGGGAGAGGGATCCGAAGGATTAATAGCAAATTTCTGCTTGAGTTTTACCTCAAGCCACAAGACAGACCAGTGAGCCCAATACCTCAGAAGGATTTGAATATTCCTGAACTAAGTAGCACCAGCTGCAATGAGCAAAGGCAGCAAGGCTCCCACCACTGCCTTCAGCCAGAAGGTCAGGAGCAGGGCTGAAGAGACGATGCTCTCTTAACAAGCTGACTGTGGCCAATTTGGACTGGTGCATCTTAAATTCCCTGCCATGCAACATTAACAATTTGGGAACTATGGAGGAGAAGTGAAGTGAGAATATGCTAAATGAGCTGGGGAAGGGTAAGAAAACTGCTTACGCTGCTCCCTCCTCCTGCCTCATGATGACCCTGAGCTGCAACATAAGTTCTGAGGTGAATTTCTGTGTTAGAAGCCACTAAGGGGAAGGTGCGAGTTCTGTGGCAGTCTTCCAGATAAAGGAAAACCTGTTTTTATTGGACCTACTGCAGGAGAAGAAACACCCAGAGCTGTAGGACAACTGAGTCTTCATCATCAGAAGTGGGGGCGCTGGGGGAGACGGACCCGTTCACAACCACCTTTCTCTCCTTCCCATTTTGAGTAGGCTCACAGATGAATCAGGGTGGCCTATAAACATGCCAAGTTTCAGGTACCTAAGTTTGATGGGTGACAAGAGGAAAGCAGTGATGACTTTGCTACTAAGGGGAGACAGGAATGGCTATTTTTCCAGTGTCATGTTGGTCAACTGGCAGAACGGATTTTCCTCCAACTTTCCAAAACCATTCAAGCATTGCAGATTTCAGGCCAAAAGGAAAATGGGAAGTCATATAAACAAATAAAAAAAGGGACTTGTGGCCCTGACCCAGCAAAGCCCTTCAGTATCTGCCTGCTTAACTGTAAGCCCACAACCGGTCCAACTGAAGCCGGTAGCTACATAGAGGACACTCCTGCCAGAGTCTAGCTACTGGCTTCATTGGAATTACTTGTAGGTTTCAAGTTAAGCAAGTGCTAAAGAGCTTCACTAATGCTTGCCACTGCATTCACCTGCTCCCAGTTGCAGCCTTTGCTGCCTAGACCACACTGTAAAATGCAGATTTGACATGGCAAAGGTCTTCCTCAAGCAACAGGAAAATAGCATATTGGTTTCTAGCAGGTTTAGCCTCTCCTTGCTTCTGAGAAGGGTAAAGCCCAGTACCGGCTGCTGAAGGACCAGAGCCCCTCTGACCTGTACTCACCGGTCTCTACTTTGGAGTGATCCATCCTGTCGGTGACCTTCTCCTGGCGGATGAGGTAATCAACAATCTGCACTCCAATCGGTGGCTCTGAGTGTTCCCATTCTAGCACCACCAATGTGCTGCTGGGTTCATGCACTGTGGAGAGCCTCAGGCTGGAGGGGAGTGGGGAAACATGACAGGTCAAGCTCTTTAAACAGCAGCTCCTGTCCACCTCTGGCACCCACATTCCTCTTTTCTCACACCTCTTCAGCATATACCACAGTCCCAGTCACTGCTCCCTTAGGATGTGGTTGTAGTCTGCGCTAGCTCAATCTAGCTCACATAGGTATCAACAGCATTGGAGACATGGTGCAATGGCCAATGGCTCATGTGAGCAGCCAGACAGCAAACTACCCAGGGATCCTGTGGTATATACCCTGGTTGCTAGTAGCATGACTTAAAGCCCATGCTGCCATGTCTTCACTGCTATAACTATTCCACTAGCTAAATCAAGGTCATTAGGGCATGCTAGCATGTGCTACAATCACACCTCAGTTTTACTGTGAAGACATGCCCTGTGGTACCCAAGATGGGCTGCATTTGAAACTGTGGATCAGAGCTTCATACTGCAGGGTGCCACTCAAGCCCCTGCACTGAAGGCAGAAGGTGGGGCTAAAAGTGACCTACAAAAGCCTTGTGCTCTGCATACTCCCACCCCATCCAGCCTGTAAGTTTATTCAGAAGTGGGAGTGTCCTCAGGAGCTGCCCTACCACCTTTACAATGATAACAAGAGACCACAGAAGCTGTCAGCACTGACTCCCACATTCTGTACTGCTATAACTGAGGCAAGCTGAGATGTCACCCTGGATCCTGCATAACTGCCCTCTGTAAAAACTTCCTAACTCCACAGTTTTCTGGGATGACCCAACCCTAGGTGAGAAATGCAGCCCCCAGCACCTGAGCCATAAAAAGCTTCCTCATTATGCCAAGTAGTAGTTGCTCTAGATTAGGGTTCAGGCCCATCAACAGGGGGCATGTGTATATGAAATGCTACATTGTCACAGTAATGAGCTACAGCGATGTAGCTCATTGATACAGCAACTTAGAATAGTCAGGCATGATCTACGATGCCAATGCTACTGAGCAGTAGCATCGAAAATGACCCATGCCACGTTGGGACTGTGCAATACTGGTGGTTACTGCACAGCTGTTTAGTAAAGCAAGTACTAAATGACCGTGCAGTCCATCTCACATGTAGATGAGCCCAGGGCGGTGTAGGAAAAGCTTGCATTCTCAGTGCTGTCACTTTCTTGGACTAGCACCATGGTCCCTTACATCAGGGCCCTTTACCAGCTGTCCCCTTAAAGAGCAACCACTTATGCAGAGCAAGGTGGAAGGATGGGGATCAAATCAGAGCATGGAAGACATACACTGGATGTGGGAGGGGTGCGCAGGTTGGGAGCCCATCAGCACCAAAAGCGCTTGAGTCACACCGACACCAGTCCTCGATGACATCCCCACTCCCCGAGCACCAGAGGGAGCTCATGGTGGCCTCCTGCAACAGCTGAGGGGGAAGAGAAGAGGGTCAAAGCCAGGCAAGCAGGAACTACCACCTCCCACCACCCAGTGTGCTGCTCAGATAGGACCCCTTGTAATGCCTTCCTCACAGGATGCTCCCCTCCCCTCACTAGGCAGACACTGCCAGCCAGCTGGGAGCTCTGGGACACCTCAGCAGAGAAAGACATGAAGACAGAAGCCGAAAGGGTTTAGGGTCTGCAGAAGGCACCTGACCACAGGCCTGCTACCTTTCTCCCTGTAAGCAGGCATATTACCTTTCCCCATGGGTAGCGAGTTTCAGTGGTACTACTCAGTATAACAGGATAGCAGCATGTCAGAGCAGCAGCATCCCTCCACCCCTGGCAGGGGAGAACACCCCCCTGCAAGGAAGATTCCTGTCCCAGGAAAGCATCTCAGCTACTTCTGACCACTCGTCTGATACCAAACCCCCTTCAGGCTTGCTCATGGGTTAACATGATAAGTGATTAGGCCAGTGGCTAAGAGGCAAGGTGGCCAGTCTGTAACCCCTGCCCTTAATCCCTTCAGGACCATAGCATCTGTTTGTTGTTAACCATGTTAAGACAGGCACCAAACCATGCAGGGCTTGCAGGCTGCTTGCACTCAGAAGTACAAGAGCTGACAAGACCCCCCCACAAAACAACAGCAACACAAAGATACAGGGCAAGATGCCTCAGTGCTGGCATCGTTGAGCCTGGCCCTGGGGTTTGGTATCTAAACTTTGGCCCAAGTGGATTAACTACGAAGTCCTCTTGCCCCCACGCTCCTACTATAAACAATCCTTCTTTAGTTTATCCCTCCCTCAGCAACTGGGCCCCTACCCGCTGGGTTTGGTTGTTGGTGACCAGCTCATAGATAGGTGCTGCTTTGGTGACCTCCAGCAAAATTGGCTCTGCCGGTGTGTCTGGGCTCACAGTCACGTGGCAAAGTGGGCAAGATGAGGGGCAGCGGCCTCTGCTTTGACACTCCATGCGGACGCCGGCAGCCATGCGCTTGGTGCCCGACTCCGACAGGCTGGCAACGTACTCGGGGAAGGTGAGAACCTTGGGGTCCCGTTCCCGCTCCTCCGACTCGTCCGAGGGGGAATTTCCTGTAAAATAAGAACAGGTGGATCTGGATTGGGAAATCAGGCTGATTTATGGCACTGGGCTTAATGCCCTCTTTCCTGTTCTCCTTAGGGACAAAATAACCTGAAAGCAACAGCTCAAAAAACAGCTCCCAAAAAACCCTGTAACTCCGTGAGGATGTTAGAAATACACAGTTTGATTCATAGGCAAAGAAAGAAAATGCTGACTGATGTTTAGGCTGGAAATCATGATTGCCAAGTCCCCTTCCTGGCTCTACTACTAACAAGTGACATAACCCCTTTGTCCCACAAATTCACCACATCCTGGCCTTGGGCTGAAGCAGGGTCACTTCACTTCCCCAGCTGCTGTTCACACCAGTCACAGAGTTCTCAGGCTTTGTGCAACTGGACTGTATTTCACCTGCAGTGATAACAGTATCCACTGGAGGGAGCCTCTCTCATGTAGATGTGGGGGCAATGTAAACTAGAGTTCAGGGGTGCTCTGGTTTCCCTTCAGACCTGTTTTGCAGGATCAGAGTTCCCTCCTCTAGAGCTGAAACGCCTCTGAAATGTCTTATGCTTGGTCCCACCCCAAAACCATTTTGTTTCTACATGTAAGAGGAATCCCCTGAGCCATTCCTAGGTTAGAGCTGAGGGGAAACCCTGACTTTCGCTGCTTGACACTTGAAAATGTTGGTTCTTTTGTGGTTCACCGTTGATTCAAAGGCAACAACTGCAAGCATTTCAGCACCTCTCATTCCAGCCAGAATAGGGCAGCTCATCATCTTTCCTTTCAACTTACAAAGCAATTGGAGGCCTGATCCAGAGTTCACTGACACGAAAGGGAAGGGGACTTTTTCATAGACTTCAGGGCTGGAAGGGACCTCAAAGATTATCAAGTCCAGCTCACTGCCCCAGAGGCAGGAAGCCAGCTGGGGGTCAAAGGATCCCAGCAAGATAAGCATTCAAACGTTTCTTGAATGAGTCCAGAGTAGGTGCCTGCACCACTTCTGGAGGGAGTCTATTCCAGACCTTGGGGGCTCGGACAGTAAAGAAATTTTTCCTTATGTCCAGCCTAAAACGGTCTTGGAAGAATTAAAAACTTTGGATCTGGCCCCATCTCAGAGTATTCTGGAACAAACAACTCTGTGCCTCAGTGCAAACAACATGTGCAAATACTGCGGGGTGGGTTTATTTTAGAGAAAATTACTCTAGAGTATACTCACCTGGGGCAGGCATCTACATGTGCAGGGATGCAGAAGCAGATTTGCTGCTCCTGGCAGCAATCTGCTCCTGCCCCCTCCAGCTGTGTACCAGCCCCCTGCAGCAGCCAGAGGGAGCTCTAGGCTCCCTATGGGTGCCAGCATAGGGACTGGGAGAGAGCTTGGGGCCAGGACTGCCAGGACAGGCTCTGCCACCACAGCCTGGGTGTGGACAATGTCCCCCTGCCCCAGCAGCAGGGAGCTGCTGACCCTGACTCCCCAATTGGGGGCAGGGGGCTTGGAAAGAGCTGCAGGGGAGGGACAGGTCCCAACCCCCTGCCCCGATCCACTGGTGGGGGATTCCCCACCCACCCAGGGACTTACTGCTAGCTGCCCCACCAGTAGATTGGGGCAGGGGGCTGGGACCTGCTCCTCCCCCACAGCTCTTTCCAAGCCCTCTGCCTCAATCACTTGATCGGGGCATGGGGTTGGGACCTGACCCTGACTGAGACAGTTTCCAGCCTCTGCTCCACAATTGTGGGGTGGGGGCTGGGGAGATTGTGGGCACAGAGCAGGGGCTAGGAACAGACTGGGGAATTTGTTCCCAGTCACAGCTCCATGATCACGGAGCTGGAACTAGGAAAAATCTTCTCAGCCCCTTCTCCACAACTGCATTTGGGAAGCCAGGGCTGGGAACTCCCTGCTGCTGAAGCAGGAGGACATTGCTCCTGCCTGGGCTCCAGTGGCAGAGCATGCCCCAGCAGCAGGCAGCCTCCAGGGACAGGAAGCAATCTCCCACTCCCTGCTGCTCAGCTAAAGGGGAGCAAGTTTGCTCTCGGTCAGCCATCTACATGTGCTATATGGCACAGTAACTAACTGAGAATAAATTTGCTGCTTGTATTTACAGGTAGCAAATTTACTCACCATTAGAGTAAATTACTGTGCAGTAAGCATCTGCACGTGTAGATGGTAACACTTACTGTGCAGTAATTTCCTCTAATCTTGAGTAAAGCATCTCATGTAGCCATGCCCAGTATCTCCCATCTCTAAAATGGGAGACAACAATGCTGGCATAACCTTTGTAAAGTATTTTGGGATCTATGAATGAGTAGTACCATGCAAATATTTTCACCATGACTTAATAAAAATAGGACTTACATGAAGTGACATCAAATCTGCCTCCTGAAAAGCATTCCTCTCCATCTTCCTGAAATCTATCTGTGACACTTGCTGGCATCAAGCCCAGTAATATCTGTAGTCAAGATTTACTAGCAGAAAGTTACAATGGTGGGTGGGGAACTGGTAGTTCAGACTGCTATCTCAACATGCTTTGAATTGTCCCTATAATGCTTATTACCTGTAATTAAACAGGTGAGTCTATACCTAGGCAGTGTTGCAGCATATGGAACAGCTAAATAGCAGAGTAAACGCAAGGTGGTGCTGTGAAGTCATGTATTGTTCCAAACCTAGGACTAACTGTATGATAGTAGTGGTTTTAAAGACCCACTGAGTCAATCAATAGGCAACACACTTGCGGGGAGACAAGCTGCATCACGTTGCAGAGAAAAGCTGAAGTGTGCGGTCAGATACGAGTTCACCCAACAACCTCAAAAGCTGTGCAATCTCCACCACCCTGACTGAATTAAGCAAAAGGGCCTCTCTCTTTTAAAGAAAAGTTTCTATAGAATAACACTGTGTGGGGTGAAACGGACCAAAATACCGGGGGGGAAATCTTCAAAAGAAACATCTTGATTGAAAAGAAAGGGGAAGAGCGAGCTCTCTGCCCACCGCTGAGCTTTGAAAATGTGGTGCCAGATCTTCAAAAGCAGCTCTCATTGTCTCCTGTACAGGCGTGGGCGTGTGTACATTCCCCATTGTTCTCCACAGGAGCCACTGGGTACTTAGCTTAGCCTATTGCAAAATTGAAGCTCTAAGCAAGATCCACATTAGACACTGGTAACTGAATGGGGTATGCATCTTTTGAAGCTCAGGTCAGGAGCCACCCTGGTACAGAGCTGGCTGGCAGAAAATAGCCATGCTTGTCCTAGTCCTGGGTCCAAATTATGTGTGTATGTATGTATTTATATGTCTGAATGTCATCACAAGTGTGTGAGGGCAGGGGACAAGAACTAGAAAAGAGTTGGCCACTTTTGCCTGAACAGACAGAGCATGTGTGTGTGTGTTTGGTACTGAAATACAGACATGGTTTTGGTGAAATAAGTTGGGCCTTTTTGGCAGAACTGGGACATAATGATGGACACATGAAGGTAAGCAAGAGCAGATCCCCTTAATGTCTCCATGTGCCTGGCTCATCAGTTGGATCCCAGAGGACTTTTTCCTTACAAATGCTCTCCTCACTCTGCCAAAAAGCTATCCATTGTATTGCTACACTTGGTAACTAAAAGAGACAAAAGTCTTCATAATGTGGGATGTGCTCAGGCACCACCTTGAGGAAAGCCACTGAAGAATGAAGACAGACAGACAGCTCGATGAATAGGACACAGACAAACAGGATCTCCTTCCAAAGCACCCACATCACAAAAATCAGCATCATACTTTGTACTAGCCATTCCTGCCACACCTCTAGTTGAACAGGCCCATTATTGAACAGGGCAGGCAGTGTGGAAAGTCCTCTCATAGTTATGACTGCCAGGCTGGCTCCCTGAAACAGCAGTAAAGGCCCAATCCTGCACAGTACTCAGGCCAATGAGACGGGAGTGTTCAGAGGCTCACAGGATGGAGTACTAGGGCTGGGGTTTATGAACCAAGGCTTTGGTTCCAAAACACTTTAAAGCAGTGATTCCCAAAGGATGTGCCAAGCCATACTGGTGTGTCACATGAGCAACAGAAACATACCTTCAGATCCACCTGTGTGAGAAGGTAAATCCTCTTCTCCTCCACCCGACAACCTAAACCTGTCCCAACTACTCCAGGAGTGCCTGCAACTGCTCCTCTGAAGACTGCTGCCACTACTGCTACCTTCCCCACCAATCCCTGCCTCCAGGCAGCCCCTATGCTACCCTCCTTCCCCCCCAAACACACTCCTAGTAGCATGCTCTGCTGTGAGCAGGCAAATGGCTGGTCAGACGAATAGATGGGAGCTGTGCTTTGCAGCCTGGCTCATCCCCTTCACTCCTCCCACGCTCCCAGGGACAGCAGGAGGGTTCACAGGTGTAATCACTGCCATGTAAGATCCTGCAGGAGTAACCCCGCTGGCCCCTGAGATACCAGCCAGGGGCCAGGAGAGGGCAGACACTAGAAGGAGCAGGGTGAGCTCCTGCCCCTGCCACTCTTAAATAGCACCAGCTAGATGAGTAATTCTCAATATATTTTTAGCCTCCAGGCCCCCTCCATATCTTCTCTGAATTTAGATCTCTCTCAGTGATTTTACTGGGGCACCACAACATGCAGAAATGTTATGGAGGGCAGCCTTGAGGCTAAAGAGATTGTGAAGTATGGGTATATCTTAAAGAACAATGTATGTGGTGTTATTTTTACCAGTACATCTCAGAATCGGTTATGATTTCCTCTGGCAGGGAAGCCATATGTTATATGGTTTGAAAAATACACATATACATACACACATGGAGAACTAGGGTTCGGATTTTCGATACGATTTGATTCCAAAACACTTCTATCTTTACAGCAGTGACTTACAAAGGGTGCAAGAGTGAACACTGCCTCCAATTTTAATTTGGAAAGAAAAGTATGCCCCAGGTAGCAAAAGTTTGGCAAACACTACTCTAAAGGATGTTATTCCAGTGGGCACAGTTCTGCTGAAAACCTGGCTCATAAGGGGTACTGCTGGCTGCTGGGCGCTTAGGAAAACAACCTTGTTATGGTGTCTCAATGGGAAGGAGCTGTCAGAGTCAGCTCTGGCCTCTTCTAGAGATGAGGTGCCAAGTTCACAGAGATAAAGAAGAAATATGTATACAGGGAGGGAAAACACAGGGACACAAGTCAGTGTAAGCAGAGCCCCTGCTGAAGGAGCAAGTGTCTTAGCTGCTCAGCAGCCCTGTATTCCCTTCCCATGTCCTTGAGGCTGATGGTACGGTAAAGGGGGTGAAAGGTTTATCCCTAGGAGGCAGGAACTCTTGGGTTGTACTGCAGTAGTGATTTCAGAAGATGGTACAAGAAGGTGAAAAAATAATCTGGCTCCTTCATATCTCAGCAACTTGCCCCCTTGGGTCAGACATGACACTCTTCACTCAGTGCACCTAGAATCTGAAGAAGGGGCAGATGAATAACTATGGTCCTTTAGAGCAGTGGTTCTCAGCCTATTTGCCATACTGGACCACACTTGCAGCTCTCAATTCATAGATTCAAAGATTGTTAGGGGCTGGAAGGGACCTTGCAAATCATCGGATCCAGCCCCACCGCTCTAGGCAGGAAGACAACTGGGGTTAGGTGACCCCAGCGAGGTGACTGTCCAGTCTTCTCTTGAAAACCTCCAGGGTATGTGACTCCACCACCTCTAGAGGGAGTTTATTCCACAGTCTGGACACCCTGACTGTGAAGGCATTTTTCCTGGTATTAAGCCTGAAGCAGCCTTCCAGGAGTTTATATCCATTGGTCCTGGTCTTCCCCAGGAGTGCCCTAGGGAACAGTTGTTCACCAAGCTCCTGATGCACTCCTCTGATATAGTGGTAAGCCGCTATCATGTCCCCTCTCAACCTTCTCTTCTTTAGGCTAAAGAGGCCCAGGTCCATCAGTCTTTCCTCATATGGCTTGCCTTGCAAGTCCCTGATCATATGGGTGGCTCTTTTCTGTACCTTCTCAAGTTTTTCCATGTCCTTACTGAAGTGCAGTGCCCAGAACTGGACACAGTACTCCAACCATGGTTTCACCAGTGCTAAGTACAGTGGGAGCATCGCTTCCTTAGTTTTACACGAGATGCATTGGTTGATGCATGCCATCATGTTATCTGCCCTGCTAACCACCGCCTCGCACTGACAGCTCATATTCATGCGATGGTCAGTCATTACCCCTAGGTCCCTTTTGGCCATGGTGCAAGTCAAGCTGTCAGCACTGAGCCTGTATGTATGTTGAGGGTCGTTTCCCCGCAGATGGAGCACCTTACAGTTGGAAGTGTTAAACTTCATCTGCCCAAGTCTTGAGCCTGTCCAGGTCTGCCTGTATTTGCAACCTATCTTCTGAAGTGACCACACTGCTCCATAAGTCGGTGTAGTCCGTGAACTTGGCCAGTGAGCTTTTCACTCCCCCATCCAAATCATTGATAAAGATGTCGAAAAGCACCGGTCCAAGCATGGAGCCCTGAGGGACACCACTAGCCACTTTGCGCCAGGGTGACACGGATCCATTCATGTGAACTCTCTGGGTCCTATCCTGTAGCCAGTTTTCCATTCACTGAACCGTCAAGCAGCTGAGCCCACAATCTTTCAGTTTTCCCACAAGGATATCATGGGATACTAGATCAAAAGCCTTTTGGAAGTCTAGGTATATAATGTCTACCTCGTCTCCCATGTCCAAGTGGTGAGAGACCGGGTCGTAGAAGGAGATGAGATTGGTAAGACAAAACGCCTGGAGGGGTGGATGTCGTATACCTGGACTTCAGGAAGGCCTTCGATACGGTATCCCACCCCATACTGGTGAACAAATTAAGAGGCTGTGATGTGGATGACTGCACAGTCCGGTGGGTGGCGAATTGGCTAGAGGGTCGCACCCAAAGAGTCGTGGTAGATGGGTCGGTCTCGACCTGGAAGGGTGTGGGCAGTGGGGTCCCACAGGGTTTGGTCCTTGGACCGATACTCTTTAATGTCTTCATCAGCGACTTGGACGTGGGAGTGAAATGTACTCTGTCCAAGTTTGCAGATGACACAAAGCTATGGGGAGAAGTGGACACGCCGGAGGGCAGGGAACAGCTGCAGGCAGACCTGGATAGGTTGGACAAGTGGGCAGAAAACAACAGGATGCAGTTCAACAAGGAGAAATGCAAAGTGCTGCACCTAGGGAGGAAAAATGTCCAGCACACCTACAGCCTAGGGAATGACCTGCTGGGTGGCACAGACGTGGAAAGGGATCTTGGAGTCCTAGTGGACTCCAAGTTGAACATGAGCCGGCAGTGTGACGAAGCCATCAGAAAAGCCAATGGCACTTTATCGTGCATCAGCAGATGCATGACAAATAGGTCCAGGGAGGTGATACTTCCCCTCTATAGGGCGTTGGTCAGACCGCAGTTGGAGTACTGCGTGCAATTCTGGGCGCCACACTTCAAGAAGGATGCGGATAACCTGGAGAGGGTACAGCGAAGGGCAACTCATATGGTCAAGGGCCTGCAGACCAAGCCCTACGAGGAGAGACTAGAGAAACTGGACCTTTTCAGCCTCCGCAAGAGAAGGTTGAGAGGTGACCTTGTGGCTGCCTATAAGTTCATCACGGGGGCACAGAAGGGAATTGGTGAGGATTTATTCACCAAGGCGCCCCCGGGGGTTACAAGAAACAATGGCCACAAGCTAGCAGAGAGCAGATTCAGACTGGACATTAGGAAGAACTTCTTCACAGTTCGAGTGGCCAAGGTCTGGAACGGGCTCCCAAGGGAGGTGGTGCTCTCCCCTACCCTGGGGGTCTTCAAGAGGAGGTTAGACGAGTATCTAGCTGGGGTCATTTAGACCCAGCACTCTTTCCTGCTTATGAAGGGGGTCGGACTCGATGATCTATTGAGGTCCCTTCCGACCCTAACATCTATGAATCTATGAATCTATGTTCCCCCCCAGTCCCAAGCAACACCTTGCAAGCTAGAACTCTGCCAGCCTGCAAGGGGAACCTGCAGTTTCTCACGTTTTTCTCCTTGGCTCTAACAAAACTTGGGCACCAATCTTTCCTTTTTTTTTAACAAGATGTCACAAGGCTCGCTGCAGTATGCTGACTGGGTTGCATGTGGCCCATGGGCTGCAAGTTGAGAACCGCTGCTTTAAAGAATGCGTCTCTGTTAATGGGCAACAGGGTCATTCTCAGACTGCTGGAGGAGCACAGAGAGGTACCATGGAAGGTTAGAGACTTCCATTCTGGAAGAAAGTAGCAGCCCAGTACTTCTCCCCCTCCTTTCACTGGTCACAGAAAACGGCCTTCCCTCTAGCTTCTAATTATCTCACATCCCAGCAACTTGCAGCAAGATACTATGACAACCTCCATGACAGATGCAAAATCCTTCCCTTGGAAAGCACATGCCTGATCAATACTACATGGAACTCAACTCTAATTATGCTTTTAAGTGTAACCATGGTTGTCAAGTTCCCCAGCATCTGGAATTAAAACAAGGAGCCAAACAAAGAATGAGACAAGAAATGGAGAGATCTGGAGTGCAGCAGCTGCCAGGTGGGGGAGCAGCCAGGAGGGGAGGTAGGAAATAGCAGTGGTAATAAAGGTTCTGACTTCACACACCGAGTTCTGAGGCTGACAGGCACCATCCCAGTTCCAAAAGCAGCAGCAGCCACTGCCGCCAGCATGAACAGTTGGTATTAAATTTAGAATAGAAACCAATTAAAAGATAACAAGAGAACATAAGAGAACATATGCTCTGGATAGCAAGAATCTAAGTGTTTAAAAAAACATGACCTCCAGCTATCACAAGGGAAGTTTCAATATTGTTTCAAAAGCCCTAGACAATCTTTCAAATGAGCATCCCTAGTCTTCAGAGACTAACAGACACAGGCCAGACAATTTGTTTAAGTGGGGAGAGGGAAGGTACAGATGATGACCCAAGGAACACACTCCCAAGCATGGAAATCCAGGCTCGTGTGTGCCGCATGTCCTATCTTTCTGCACCTGTTTGCACAGAACGTAAGCAGGTGGCTTGCAGTTCTACAGATCCTTGGATGAGTGCCATAAATTTATTTTCCAAAGACTATGCTGAAACTATTTTGTAAGAGATTTCACCAGACTTATTTGTAGATTTCCTTATTGGTTAGCAGTCATTGATATACAATGACTCCGCAAACAGATGTGATCAGCTCTTTGCAAAAACAGCTGCATGAGTCTCAGCTGCTTTTCCAAAAAACTTAGAATTCAAAAGCTTCATTGGGTGCAACTTAAAAAACCCTTGTGCACAGAGTGGGGAAGGTCTGCATTAATTTCAACCATACAGCCAGTTTGTGTCCAGCTAAGAGTATCCCTCAGTACAGTATTTTCATTGGATCCAGCCCATCAAGGGATTTTATCCAGCTTGTGGCAGGTCCCCTGATCCTGCCTGACTCAGGTACAGGGAGGCAGCCCAGGCCATGGCATGTGTGGCCAGTCTCGCTGCCCCTGGGCATGCAGGTCTGGGCTGGCAAGGCAGCCAGACTCTGCTTCCCAACAGCCCTGGTAGCAGTGGCTCCTTCAGAGTGCTACTGCCAGTGTCACTGCCACTGCCAGACCCAGCCCAGGCACTCCAGCCCCTCCATCTCGCTCCCAACACTAGGGCTGCCAGACGGAGCAGGCAGATGGGTGGGTGGGGGGAGGGTGTCCATGGAGACCAGCCTGGGACCTCTGCAGACAGGGTACAATCAGCCAAGTAGATGGGATGAGGTCAAGGGCAGGCCAGGAGCAGTGTCCAGAAGTAGGGTGAGTGGGTGGGGATGTAGCTGGGATCATGGGGTGGTGACAGCAATGGGCCATGCAGAGAGCAGCTCACAACTCTGCCCCAGGCCCCAGCTCCATGCTGTCACTGTCCCACAATCCCAGCCATGGCTCCACTTCCCGACTTGCTCCCAGATGCCATTCCTTGCCTGGCTGTTGCCCCATTTCATCTGCCCTGCTGAGCACACCCTGCCTGCAGGGGTCCTGGGTTCGTCTAATGGAATTTAGAGGCAGGTTTATGTTCACAGTATCTGATGAAGTTCCAGCTGTTCACCAGAGCTCCCCAAGGGATAGATAACAAGGCCTAACAGCCACAAACTCCAGGAAGACTGATTTAAATTAGACGTAAGGAAAAAGTTCTTTATGGTGCGAGTGTCCAGAGACTCCCCCCAGAGGTGGTGCAAGCACCTGCTCTGGACTCTTTCAAAAAACATCTGGATAGTTTTCTTGCTGGGAATCACTTGATCCCAGCTGACTTCCTGCCTATGGCAGGGGGGCTGGACCTGATGATCTCACAAGGTCCCTTCCAGCCCCTGATGTCTATGAAATCCATAAGTTTCCATGAAGACCCTGACTGCTCGTTCCATCTGGCACCCCCAGGCTGATCTAGTAATCTACCACTTAGGCAGTTTTGGTGAGCTGTTGGGAGGGGGCAGGGGGTGCTGACCCAGCCCGCAAGCCCAGGTGGCCCTCCCACACATATAATTGTCCACTCCTACGTTAGAAGGATGCAAGGACTCTCGCTCTACCTCACAACACCCTGCACAAGATTGGGTTGTAATCATAGTTCTTGCAACCCAGGCACACAAAAACCAGGGGAAATCTAATGTACTGCAGAATTGACTGTACCTGAAATTCTGCTCTAGGACAGCATGGAGCCAGGAGTAGGAGCTATTTGATCTACCCTGCAGAGCTAGAGCAGCATTACAGCAGCTTTCCCCACGTAGCAGTTGGGTAGCAAGGAGAAATGGCTATGGTTTCACTGAAGGGAGGAGTGATGACTGCAGCTGTGGAAGTGGTACAGACCATGCTGAAAGTGGCCGACCTTAGACCTAAGCTCCATTCAAGTGGCTTCCTCTCCAAACTGGTGTCACACCCTCAGCTAGTGGATCTGAGTTTAAGTAGTAGAGGGCTTTCTTTTTCACTATTTAAGGACCTCAGGTTCAAATCCCAGTAGTGGCACAAAAAGGGTGTTTCACTCAAATTAACATTGATCATAGAAAAATTAGGGTCGGAAAGGACCTCCGGAGGTCATCTAATCCAACCCGCTGCTCAACGCAGGACCACGCCCAACTATATCATCCTAGCCAGATGATGCAGGGATGTTATAGAATTTGCAAGAAAAGCAGCACAAGCATGCCTCTAGGTAGCAGCCTGAAAAGCACCTGTGCAAAGCTGGCCAATAACTTTTACAAAAATGTGGTTGAATTTTGCAGAGAACCTTTGCAAAGTCTTTCACTGAGTATTGTGCTATTTAGAATTAAACCCTCTGAAGGAGCTGGCTATTTCTTGGTCACCTTTTACTGCTTCCAGAAAGGTTGTTGTTTTTCAAAACAATATTTGCAAAATTTTCCTGAAAATTTATCACTACATGTGCACTGCTGAAGACCAAGGCAAAGGTCAGCAGATGCAATCTTGATCAGCTCTTTATCAAGTACCTGAATAGGTTGTTGAAGAAGTGAACATTACTTTGCATGAAACATATTCCAAATACATTGCATACAATGACAGTGCTTTGCACCTACCTGGCATTTGCATCCAAGGAGTGCAATGCACTTTACAAGGATGAGTAAAGAGCATTACAGTCTTTTGACAGACAAGAAAATTGAGATAAAGAAATCTGATTTGCCCTGGGTCAGAGAGTGAGCCTGTGGCAATCACAAATAGAATTCAGGTTCCCTGACACCTATGTTCTAACTAATACATCACTGTTGTCTCTTGTAAACTGTAAGCCATTATTTTAGAGCCAGGGTTACCCTTTCAACAACTTCAGAGTTAGGAAAGATAATTTGCCAATATTGAGCAGCAAAACAAAGTCCTGATAACTGCATGTTGCAGACTCCTTGTATGCTCTGCAATCTACCATGAGTCAATGAGATCCAGACAAAGGGGGAGCATCTACCAGGCCACTGAAACCCACTGGTGAGCGTATGTGATAAGTGGGGATCCAGGTTTTCCATTTGTCATGGAAAAATGTGGCAAAATGCAGATTTTCTCCTTTAAACGGATGTTCACGTGAAATCACAGGAGGGAAGGCCATGACATGATGGCATGGCATGGCACTCCCTCCTGTGCCAGGTACTGCCTGCTGAGCTGCGAAGGCAGCTCCTGCCTGGAGCTGGTCTAACCAGGCTGCACCCCCGAACCCCACTGCGGGTGCAGAAATCTGGGGGGCATATGCCCTCCGATGCGTCACCTGTGTCCCCCTCCCCCTCCACACATCACCTATGCCTACATCCCCCCTTCCTCACACACCCACCCCGTTCCCCCCACACCCGCCCTCTTCCTCACACACTCGGGGGCCAAGGCCTGGGTGCCGTGAGTGAAGGGTACTGGCAGGGGCAGGGAGCTGCAGGTCAGGAGTGAGGGGCACCAGCAGGGTTAAGGGAGAGGGGCTGTGGGTTGGGAGTGAGGGGCAACAGCATGGATAGGTCACTGGCATATCAGGGATGCTCAGTACCACAAAGCAGTGGGGGGGCAGTCACAGCTGGACCCTACATCCTGGTGAGCAGAGAGGGGAGGGGAAGCTCTGATTTTCTATGATAAAAAAACCCCAAATCAAAAGCCAAAATATATAGGTACTTAGCATTTATTTTATTATAATGATTGAGATGCTGGTAGGTTTCCAAATTGCTTTAAAATTGTAAATACAGGGTCTTCATAAAGTCCTTGTGCACTTTTAAACTTTAATAACAGGTTGTAGGTATGATAGAAACAATCTGTAAATGGCATTTAAAAGCAAATTTATTAAAGTTTTAGGTCAACTAGAGTACACAATGCTAGACTTCAACATAACCACCATCCATCATGATACAGTGCTTAATCTGATCTTCCAGCTCCTTAAAAATGTTTCCAAGTTGCTCTTGAGTTACTGCACTAATTGCATGGGTGATCCTAGCCCTAAGTTCCACCAAAGAACGTGGTTTTGACAAGCAAACTACACTTTTAACATGTCCCCATAAAATGAAGTCCAATGGTGACAGGTCAGCTGACCAAGGCAAGTGCAACGCATAGGGGGCACATGTGGGTGCACCCCCTAAGCGTGGCAGTGCACCCCCTACAAAAAGGCACATGTCGGCGGCACCTGTGGGTGGTCACCACTCGTCACCCTGCCACTGACACCGCCGGCAGTGTCTGCAGGCAGTCTGTGATTGCTGCTGGCCGACGCTGCTGGCAGTACTCCCCGATCACCACCGCCATGTTCCTGCTGCCGCCGCCGCACTCCCACCGCTGCCAGCGCAGCCATACTGCCCTAGCCGCCAGGGGCAGGCGCTGTTCATGGAATGAGGTGGCCAAGCAATTGGTCCACCTCTGCCTATCCACTTCTCTAGGAAAATGTCATTTAGGAATTGTCGTATATGCAGAGCGTAGTGGTAGGGAGCTCCATCTTATTTAAGAATAAGTTTGTTATTACGTATGAAATATAGTATTGTGTACTCTAGTTGTCCTAAAACTTTAATAAATTTGTTTTTAAATGCCATTTACAGATTGTTTCCACCCTACCTACAGCCTAAGTTATTAAAGTTTAAAAGTGCACAAGGACTTTATGAAGACCCTGTATAGTAATAAAACATTATGTTCAACTGATACGTATATAGATATAGATATAGTATGATACCTATACATATAGTGGTATTTCATTTTAATCATACAAAAATGTGGATTTCGGGTTTTTTAATCAGAGAATTTGGGATTTTTTTAAATCAGAGAATTTTGTGTCTTTAAACAGAGAAAGCTAGGATCCCTGGTGATAAGTTCCCCTTTGGGCCCAATCCACAGCAGCTGGTTTAAGGACCAGATAAACAACCCTAGATCTTGAGCTCATACCATAGCACTTCATATCACAGTAATGTCCCAGAGAGGAGATAACATTAATACTCAGATCCCCAGGAACCAACTATTTGACTTCCAGTGGCTGTCTCCATGAAACAGAAAGCATCCAGCAGCAGAGGTGCAATACATGAGTAGATCTTGAGATTCTGGGGCCCTTAATACTGCGTATCCCTTCACTCTTCCTAGTGAGCAGTGTGGCTTCTCTCTATTTTGCAGTGTCTTGAAACAGTTTTCTACTGAACTGGTAGAGGAGGCCAGGGTATTTCCTATGAAAGCAGGACCTACTGAGATACCCACCTGGCTGGTATATCCTCCAGGCTTATGTCTCCCTTAGAAAGAGAAGGGAAAATGGAAGAGAAAGGAAACTTTGAGTGACATATCTACAGACACGTTTCATTGCCTTTAACTTTGAATGGAGAAAGTGGCAGATCCTTTCCACTTAAAAGGAAACTGCATTGATGACCCCTACTTGGAGCTTCCTGAGTGCCTGCACAGAAGGAGCATTTTGTGTTCCACCAGGTGAAAATACTCATCACGTCTGAGATGAAAGGTAGGATTTGCCTGTCATTTCTGAGCCTTCCACTGACAATCACCCTTCACTGAAGAATGATACTGTGGTTAGCACCTTGCTCTCAGTAACACCAGCACAAAGCCTGAGTAACCTTACTAAAGCAACTGGAATTGCCCTGGATTTATACTGATGTCAGAGAAAGCACAGTTTAGCCCTGGGAGAAACAAGAATTGCCTTGATCCTTGGCGTTGAACTGAATGAGATGAAGCTGCATCCTTCCAACAGGTTGGTAAAGGATTCCAACACTGCCTTTATGTCACAATGGGTTACAGTGTTGTGGCACTGAAGTACAACACATGTGTATACTTACTGCCCAGCAAAATTTGTATGGAGATCAGCAGGATGTGAAATACCCTATTCTTAGCTGGTTTAAATCAGTGTGGCTCCACTGGAGTTAGTGGAGTCATGCCAATCTTCAACAGCTAAGGACCTAGTCTATGAACTTTTGTATGGAGTTGTGTCAGACTTAACATCATGATGCATAAGTTCACCCTACAGGACAAATACTTAGGGGAGTAATGCTATGGGGAGCTTTTGATTAGCAACTGCAGTTAGGCTACAGGTCTTCACATCATCATGGCCCTTGTTTTTTTTGTAGCTGGAGATTGTATACAAATGTTCCTGTCTACAGCTGTAACAATTGACTCTGAGAGATTAGGTTCTTAAATTGTATCTCTGTTATCTAGGATTAAATATCTCTGGTGCTGCTGATCTGGGCAGGAAGAATGAGAAAAGGAACAGAAGGTAGTAGTGACTAAAGACTGGGTTATTAAATTGTGTGTTTCTTCTGGCACAAGGCCACAGGTTCTGATAGAATTTAACAATTCCATATCAATCATACATTTGCTTCCAGAGGTTTTTCCAGAAATTAAGCCCTGAACCAACAGTATGATCTGTGCAACTACTGTTTATTATTGGCATGCAGTTAACAAGTCAGTTTTCCTCTGTCCATGCTCTAAGAAGCTTACTTTTAAAACATTTTGCAGAGAAATAGGATAGTGCTGGCTTAGCTCTGAGACATCCACAAAAAAAAAACCCCAAGCCTGTTTAAACTAAAAAAGGAGACAAGACCATTTCCCAGCTTCCCCACTGTGCTGAAAATGGACCACTTTGGGATAGCTTTGAATTGCAGCTTGGCAGGCACAGGGGGGAAGGCAGCAGCTACAGAGAATGGTCTGTCTGTTGCAATTTTTCAATCAATATTAGCTCTTGACATTCACCAACAAAATAGCTAAGAAGTGAAAATGGCAGGTGCCAGAACTGGAGTGACAATGATATGCAATACTGTTGTGGAGAGGAGAGAGAATCCAAGACACCTAAAAAGGCCCAGTCTGAAAAATAAAACTGAAGAAAATAGCAAAAAAGCATGCTATACTCAAGCTGCCCATGGCAGAACCACAGTGGGTTTATGCTATGGGAGGAAAGATGGGCAAAATCCATTTCAATGTCTGTATGAATCCACAAGTCACACAAGAGAGGCACCCAAGCCTGACTTCTACCCAGCCAGGTCAGCACACATTCTGGTAAGTTTATTTTAGTGCCAACAGTTTGTTTCGATCCCTAAGGTGTGTAATTCTATCTGTCGGGTTGCCTAGTTCATCTCTTGCAAGTACATGTTCCAAATGGTTTTCAGCAACATGCCCACAAACTGTTACATTAAACCCAAATTAGATGAAAGTCCATGTATCAATTGCACACGTGGTGCCCAACTCATACAGCTTCACCGGCCTGATCCAACACGTGGGGCCAGTCTGTGGGGCCAGAACATTGGCAGCAGGATGAACAGCAGCACCACTAACTGCTGCAGCTCCCAGTCACGGCAATCAATGTTGCCACCACTTCACCCCCGCCAAATTTCTGGATCTGTGGGAAACCCCACAGACCAGATGACACGGCTCTGCAAGCCCTATCTTGATCATCCCTGTTCTACACCTCTGAAAGCAGAGAGACAAATTCAGGATTTTCCCTTGCACTCTGACTCTAAAAAGCAGCAGCCCCACTGAGCAACAGCAGACACCTCAGCACAGAAGTGTCGCCTGGGAAGTCCTGTTGCATCTAAAGAGTCAAATGAGAAGTCTGACAAGCAGCTGCAAGAAGACCAGTGTCATACAGAAGTAGAACAGGGCTACTGGAGTCCCACACAATATCACAGCTGGTCCTGCTTACAGAGTACTGCCTCTATTACTGCAGGAACAAAAATATCTGAGGGAGACAGCATATAAGAGAAAGAAAGAGATGGCTGGAGGGAGATTTTCGCAGGCACAAACAGAAAGACAGCACCTAACTCTCACTGACTTTCAGTAGCAGTTGGGCACTTACATGCCTCAAATCTTTTGAAATCCTGCCATTAAGGGATACCCATACTCATATGCCAAAAGATCCTGTACTTGCTTGCATGAACATAGTGCTTTGGTATGTCACATTAGCCTTTGCTCCTCCACATCTTGGACTAGAAATTTCCTGTCTGTACAAAAGCACCTCATATTTGCACAAAGTATCAGTTTGCAAAATTAAACTCCATTTCAGTCTCCATGATGAGTTCTCTAACCAACCCAACTAGCTTCAACCAGGCAAAACTAAGCAGCTATGTGTGCCTCTCTTAGCTCTCTGTTTCTTGGCATGTCCTGTACAGTGACTACTTCATAAGTGGTTTCTAGAAATTAAAAAAAAAAAAAATTGCTTAGGTTCTGAGAGAATAAAATCACTGCACCGGAAGGAAAATCCAATCTCAAAACCCAGAAGTAAGAGTGCAGAAGTGGAAGGAGACAAAGAGATTAAATTAGATTAGGTTAAAAGACAAAAGATAAGCAATAAATAGGTCCCAAAGCAGACAAAAAGGCTTAGTGGAATTAATACACCTTGCTAGAGACTGTGGTATGTTGTTTGTCAATGGCCTGATCCAGTGCCTACTATGAGGCATTCCACTGACTTCGAAGGATGCCCTGCACCAGGCAGTTTGCCTGTATCACAAAGCAAGCTGCAACTGGCCAAAGGAATCCAAGCAGGGCATGTAGAGGAGAAAACAACCCACCTTTCACTTGGTCTGACAGTGCAGTAACAAAACGCACCTCTGATGCAGCAGTGCACAAGCTGGTCTGGGAGGGAGCTCCTCAGGCTTGACTCCAAACTACTTGCCTCTGCCTGCAGGTGGAGACCTGCAGGAGAGGGCAGATCTTGGTCACTAATTCCTACCTTTGCTGATGTCTTCATATTCTAGCCAGAGTTGTCGCTGGACCTGCTTGTTGGGATACCAGATGGAGCAAGACTCCTCAAAGCCATAGACTGCCTCCTGGATGTAGTGATTACCAAAATGGTCCAGGAGGGCCACAAAATCTCCTCGGGAAGTGGCTCCATCCAGAGAATGGAGGGCATTGCTGAAAGCTGGAGAGGACAGACACAGCAAAGCAACAATGAACAGAAGGCACTGGTGACGTCTCAGAGAGTGTGGAGGCAGAGCCCCCTTCAAACCTGCCCATCCCTGCCCCTTGCTCTAACCCTCAGACCATGGGCACTCTGCACAGGTCCTTTCTTTAGTCTTACTGCCCTACAGTGAGTGGGGGCTTTTGTTTTAACGAGCGGGGAGCTGGGGCTAGGTGGGGCAGCCATAGCAGGCCTGGGAGAGCGGGCAGGGGTCGGGGGGGGGGCTGGGAGAGCAGGCAGGGGATGGGGACTGGCAGGGGTCCCCCCATGGTCCCCTCCCCGCCTCCTCCAGCCCCCCACTTCCCTGCCCCCTCCTTATCAGCATGGAGTCCGGGTCCAGCTCCCTGCTACAGCGAGCCGGGACTGCCCAAATCACCGAAGGTCTCCGAATCTTTTCCAAATCAATTTGAAGAGCTTCGAATTGATTCAAACCTTTTAATTGGTCTCCTGATTCAATTCAGATTCAGCAATTCAGCCACCAAATCGGGTTAAATCTCCTCCAAATCGAATCAGCACCCGAAGAGTCACATAGCCCTAATGGCCATAGCCCTCAATTCATCCAAATAATTCATAAGGCTATTTACCAGCCAGCCTCTGTCCCAGCATACTTACACTGAGAGATGGTCAGCTGGTTGAGGCGGATATGGTACATGACCGAGCGAACCTTCCAGTGTTGCAGCAAAGGGTATCCAGACACCTCGCTGAAATTCACCATCCCTGAAGGAGACAGGACATAAATGCCCTCAGCATGGGAAGGGCAGAGAGTCTGCCAGCTACCATGCAGTGCATTATGTCTGGCTGTTAAAGGAGATGTACCCAAGAAAGTAAAGAGGTTCAGGGATAGAGCCCAAGATCATTCCCAACACACATATCTGACATGAGAGGGCTGCTTTAAGAAATGGCAAGTGGGAGCTTCCAAAAACCCTAAGTGTTAGCCTAACTCTGCCCCTATGAACTCAGTAAGAGCTCTTCCATCATCTTCAGTGGTCAATGCCAGGACCCTCTGGGAATTCCCATGTACTTTCCTTTTAAAGAGCACAAGCCAAACATGAGATCAGAGAAGTTAGGAAAAAATCACCCCTATGAGCAAGGTGTTCCATAATTATATACCATGGGGTGTATTGAACCTTCCTTTGAAATAGCTGGTGCTGGTCACTATTGGAGACAAGATATGTTGTAGTTGTGATCCTATCTGCCCCTGTGGTTTCTTGCATTTTAAAAAGCAGCATTCTGCTCAGCACATCCAATTTGAGACAGCCTAGAAACTGGATGTGCTCATTAGTGAAGGTGTGTCATTGCTGCAGTCTCCAGTGCAGATCTCTTAGCTAACTGCAACAAAGAAAGTGTGGGTTTTCTTCTACCAGATGTGCGTTGCTAAGGGATGAAGCAATCAATGACCTCTACATTTTCTTGCACCATCAAAGGATGGCTTGGATCTCAGGGTTCAGCCTGAGTTTGAGAAGTTTTGGAATTGTTCTGAATTAAAGATGCCTTATTACTATTGCCATATATCTGGCCCTAGAAGCCCCATTTGAGAAGTCTCCTAGCAGTAGGTGCTGCTGTGTAAGATAAATATTAAACCTACTGTGTAAGACATCGTCAGTCCAAATGAGTGCACAAGGAAAGGAGAACTGTGCCAATTTCATAGACCAAGAGCTGAAGATGAAAGAGAAGAATGAATAGACTTGTCAAAGGCAGACTTCAGGGCCAGGATTTGAACCTGTATCTCCCAAATCCCCAGCCAGTGCCTTAGATCTAATTCTCCACCCACTGGTGAGCTTTGTAACCATAAGGCATTATCATTACTACTGTTCCCAGTGAACTGCTCCTTGCTTGACAGACATGCCAAACCCCATGCTCAGCACAGAGAGGATTGCTAATGCCCCAGGTAGCAAATGGCTACCCATGCCTGATTCAGTACAAAAGGACAGTGTTGCACTTAGAGGGCATGCCGGCTGGAAGTTCTGTTTAACAAGCTGCCCAATTAAATCTTGCTTGAGGCAACAAAATGAGCCAGGCTGGGCAGAAATGAACTGGAGGAAATAACCATGGGAGGAAGGAGGAGTCTAATTATTCAAAGACGGTTTGAGGGTCAGCAACTCTTCAGTAATTAAAATCACAACTTTAAAAGGAGTTTGTTTGGGTTTGTTTCCTCTCCCCATCCTGGGCACTACTTCTGAAGATAACGAGCCCTTTTTTCCCAGAAGGCCAGTCCCAAAGGCATGCCCTAGTGTATTAATTACTCTGCTAATTAGATTTTTTAATGAACCATCCTCCAAGCACGGCAAGCTGGGCATTTCCATGTGCACTGCCTTCATTCCACATCATGGGAAGCTGCAGGCCCTTGTTCCAAGCTAGAGGGAGTGGACACGGCCAATAGGGAGCCCAGTGGGACACCCCACCCTCCCTGTCTGACAAGTATCACATACAGGGGAAAGGAGAAGGCATGGATTTGAGCCTAGCCTCTAACAGCATGGGCTCCTCTTCTCTAAGCATCTGGAACAACCATTGTAGGCAACAGTCTTTATGAGTGCTCTGCTCCAGTGAAAAACCCCAGTCTGTTGTCTTGCCCCTTGACTACCCAATATCTCTGTTTAAAAGATAAGGAATTACCCCAACACTGGCTCCTGAAGTCCTAGCCATAAGAAATGCAAAGACAGCATATGGAAATTCTTTAAGAATAAATTTATTAAATACTCTGTTAAACA
The DNA here is from genome assembly GCF_030867095.1 of Alligator mississippiensis. Classification (NCBI taxonomy): domain Eukaryota; kingdom Metazoa; phylum Chordata; order Crocodylia; family Alligatoridae; genus Alligator; species Alligator mississippiensis. The sequence goes on from NC_081828.1 coordinate 49,747,078, forward strand.
TGCATGTTAATGGCTATGGCTACTGTGTTGAGAAGGTGTGCTATAAAACACAGAGAAGGAAAAGTGCAGTACTTCCCAGTGACTGTCCTGGATGGTTATGGCAAAACACAGTCTGAGTGTGCAAGTCAAACATGGACAGAGTGCTTTTAGAAGTGTCTGTACATGTTTTGACATCTCCACTGCTGTGAGCTGGGCAGAAGTTGCAAGTCACTTCAGTGACCATTTTCAACAGGAAGCAAAGCTGAGCGACGGGTTCAAAGAGGACAGGTGAATCAGAGACCTAGGGAACAGCTAGGAATGATCACAGCCAATGGCTGGTGATAAGGAAGGTTATGCCATTTATACCACAGATATTAGTAATTTGTGGTGGCAAGAAGTTGACTGCTGTGGCTGTCCTAAAGTGAAAAAAAAAAAACATTATCCAGTATCCTTTTTGTTAATGGCCAATGACAAGGTCTGTTGTTATATGCCAACTCTGATGCAGGTAACTGATGGCACCTTTGGAGGCAGTCACGTAAGAGGTTCAAAAAGGATTTTTTTCCCCAACTGTGAAGATCTATCTCCAGTTTATAAGCAGCTGCAGAACACAGTTCCTGTTGCTGGGCTCAGACTCTCTGCTGACACATATGAGACTCCATTTTCATACACTAGCCATTCTCATTCAGTCATGGCTGGAATGCTTGGTAGCCAATTACACAAGTGTTTGCAGTCCTGTTTAACAGCTGCCAGTAAGCAGGCAGAAAACCATACCTAGGAATAAAGACTTCACATAAACTGCCATTTGCTTCTTCCCTTTATACATTAGAAAGGTATCATCTTCCAAGTGATCCAACTGGCTATTTGTAATTTGTCTGTAGTTGATATATAATCTGGGATTTAGTCACCTGAATTCCCTGCAAATTATGCAGCTAATGTCCTTAAGCAGTTCAGAAAGTCCCAGCCAGCCATAGTTCATTCCTTCCAGAGTGAGACCTATAACGCAGAGCTCAATCCCTAGCACCTTCCAAATGCCTCGCAATATTCCTAATGCAATCAAAGCATGTTAAAGCATTGTAATCATGTTGATTGGTGTCCCATCCAGAAAAGAAGAACCAATTAACAGGGCCAGGAATGTAGCAGCATATAAAAGCATATTAACATTTGGATTTGAGACACTGCTTATGGGGATAAGCTTGCTGAGTCTCAGGGTATTATCTGATGTACAACTGAGTGTATCACATTAAATAAATGTATAAAACCCCATAACAATATGGTGTAACATGCAGGCTATACCCAGCAACTATCTGCTAGCAACAGTACCTGGGGTACTGAAGCGCAGAACTGAGGTGAGATAGCAGAGCTGTGTAAAGAACCACAGAATGGAAAAACAATGGGTGCTTCTGGTCAAAATGTACAGCTGATACTGCCGTAGGGCAAGACCAAGGTAGTATCATGGCTAGGTATTTCTCAGAAACACCCATGCCCTGCCTGCTGCACATCTTAGCAGTTAAGAAAGGCTGCTGGCCAGCTTCAATCTCAGGCAACACACAGGTCACATCACAGTGGGGGACACTTTGTCCAACCATTAGTTCTGGTGACTAATTTGACAAACATGAGCAGGGAGACACAGAAGTCTTAGTCTGAAGTCAGGTAGAAGTAAGGGGGGAAAATGCACCTTATAAACTAACCAAAGCTGGGTAACCAAAGTAGGTAGACAGACAGACAGACACATAGATATAGCACAAGCTTTCATGGGCGGAAACTCACTCCATCAGTTGCTGTGAAAGCACATGCTCAAAGCTGTGTATAAGAAAAGATACATTCAAATGCAAGAGCAGAAGCAGGCAAAGAGGCAGAGAGAGAGAGAGAGAGAAATAAAGATGTGAGGGAGGGGGTTAGTGCTGGGAGAGGCAAACATACAAGCCATAAATCCATAGAAACAAAGGAGTCACAAAAGCTAATCCACGTAACAGGAAAAGAATCCAGTGGTGGGAACTTCCAAATGACATGGTTCAGCACTGGAACCATCACACATAAGGGGGATCAGTACCAGAACTTAAGACACGTTGCTCTGGAAAGAAAAGCTTTCATCCCTTCAACTAAAGAAGAATTTATCTTAGCTATACTACTATAGGGGCTTAAATCTTTAGATACCGCTGCTAAGGACTGGCATTACAATTATTCTCCTTTGACTAATTCTGGCATTCCATCCAGCATAAGGTAGGGAGGAAAGATGGACTGGTCGATACACACATTTCACAAAGAGGACTACACCATTCTAGCCCACGTGTTTCTCAGCAACTGTTTTTTTTCCTATGACATCCTCACCTACAATGAGACAATAGCACCTAGAGTCTGGTTAGCAAACAAATTAAGTAGCAAGCTGTCCCTGTCAAGGGATGCCTTAAGGATCAAAATAGCACCTAAAGTCCCATCTCCCAACCAACAACAAATGATGTTGAAGAAAAGGAAAAGTGCCCGTGCCTTTAAATTCTTTTCCCTTCAGCGCTTGCTATTCTTGATTACTTTAAAGTGTTCTCTGAAAAGTGATTATGCAAAAATGGCCCCTTCTTACTCAGCAGCTCTGCCCCAAGTGTATTCAGAGCAATACCAGAATCTGCTTACTTTAGTAAAAAAAATATGGTTTTACTGTTTTTTAACTACTATCAGCCAGGAAGAGCCAGCACAGCTCTGGGAGAATGAACTGACTTATTTTTCAGCTTTGTGCCTCATCAACAGAATTGTTAACTAAGATCCAATTACAAATCTGCATGTGTAATTATGGGGACTTCTCATCATAGCTTTTGTTATACCTGCCTGAGCATGTTGGAGACAGGCAGGGTGAAATGGAAAGTGTATTTCAGGTCAATGGGGGAGAGGCTGTGAGAGGCATTAAGGAGGCCAGCGTTTAACCTGTACAGTCTTTACCACTGGTGCTGATGTACAGGATAATGAAAATAAGGCTAGATTGTCAACTTCGCTATTGATAGTTTTCTGTTGGGAAGTAGGCTGGTACACAGAAGACCTGGGTTCTCTTCCTGGCTCTGCCACTGAGATGCTCCATGACCAGTGGCAAGTCCCTTAACCTCTTTCTATCTTAGTCTCCTCTTCCATAGTATGTTTATTTTTCTATTAGACTTCACACACTTTTGAGCAGTAAGCATGTCCCTTGTTATACGTTTGTACAGTGCTTAGCACTGGTTCAGATCAGACTACTGTAATGACTAAAAACAAGTCGTTTCTAGATATAGGAGTATAGCACTACAGCAGGCAGCTGGATGGCAGGGGAAGGTTCTAGTCCACCATGATTGTTTGATGAACCCCCAAAAGGTTAGAGAGGAAAAGGGAACAACACAAGGACTGGAATTGGGAGAACATATTTTTTGGTTATTTGATAATTGAAAAGCCTAAAAAAATCTTGCCTGGCTGAAATGAAATATTTAATTCAACTGCAAATTAAAATGTTTAATTTACCTTCAAAGACCTTTAAATATTTTTGGATTTTTACAAAAATAAAATTAAAAGGAAATTTTGAAGTGAAAACTTATATGAAACCAAACATCAAAACATCTCAATGCGCAAAGGCAGCAAAACAAATTGTTGCAATAATTTTAAAAATATATTTCCATTAAGTGAGCAATTAGATAACATTGAGAGGCATGTGTGTGATGTTTAAAAGTTACTGAGTTGGCATTTTTGCCAACACTTCACTCATCTTTCACTAGGGCTCCTAACCAAGGAGTGGGGTTATCCAGGACAGAGATCTCCTAAGCTTGGGTATCACCTGACATTTAAACCAATTAGGATTGCCTTCATTTACAGAGTGATAAAGCTGCAATCAGGCAGTGAAACCCTTCCCCTTCCCTTCTGCTTTGTTACCTGGGCAGCAAGAATTCTTCCCAGCCTTCCAAAAACAAAGCATGGGAAGTAAGGACCAACAGAATGGCTGGAATCACTCACCAGTCAGGAAGTCTGGATCAGGCGTGGGCTCAGACAACTCCTCCTGGCACTGGTTCTCCAATGGGACAGTAGCCACCACCAGGCCATCTGGAAGCTGCTGCTCCAAGCCCCGGGCAAAGTTGTTCAGCCTGGAAATTCCAGAGAGTTATCACATGTCACTGAATAATTGAAAATGAGGGTTGGAAGGAACCTCAGGAAGTCATCTAGTCCAACCCCCTTCTCAAAGCAGGACCATCCCCAAGTAGATCATTCCACCCAGGGCTTTGTCAAACTGGGCCTTAAAAACCTCCAAGGACAGATATTCCAGCACCTCTCTAGGAAACCTGTTCCCAGTGCTTCACAGCCTTCCTAATGAGAAAGTTTTTCCTAATATCCAACTTAAACCTCCCTTGCTGTAACTTGAGACCATTGCTCCTTGTTCTGTCATCTGTCACCACTGAGAACAGTCCAGCTCCATCCTCTTTGGAACCACGCTCAGGTAGTTGAAGGCTGCTATCAAATCCCCACTCAGTCTTCTCTTCTGCAGACTAAATAAGCCCAGTTCCCCCAGTCTTTCCTTGTAAGTCATGAGCCTAACTCCTGAACCATTTTTGTGGCTCTCTATTGGACTCTCTCCAACTTGTCCGCGTCCTTTCTATAGTAGGAGGCTCAAAACTGGATACAGTACTCCAGATGTGTGTATGTCTGAAATTCAGGGGCTAGATCCAGAGTTCTGAAGAATGAGATCTGTCCTCAGAGACATAGGGTTTTAGACCAGGATGGACCACTACTCATCTAGTATGAACTCCTGCAAAGCAAGTCCAAGACTCCACCAAGCAATTTCTGCACCAAGCCCTTCCTTTCTGGTTATGCTACAGTATCTCTTTCATAAAGATGCTTACCCTTGATTTAAAACCTCAAGGTGACAAACCATCCACCAAGCTGCAAGCTGTTCCAATAATTATAAACCTGCTCTTTATTTCTAGCACGCATTTGTATAGCTTTCTCTCCCAGCCATTGGATCCAATTACACCTTCATCTGCTAGATTAAAGTACCCTCTGCTATCAGAATAGATCAACTGCTGAATGGTCACTGGAAGCTCAGTGTTGCCACCACAGCCACTCAACTTAAAAGGATGGTCAATCTCTCCAAGTCTATTTTAATCCAACCTTCCTTTTGAGACTGCTGCAAAGTCCTAGCATAATACAGTAGTGAGTTTGTGACAGTTGGACTGTGAAGTGCTCCCCCCTCACACACCCGCATTCACTTTCAGTCCAAAAGCCATCACATAAAAATGACTTCTGAATGTCTAATAACTACTCCTACGACCCCAACTCCACCTGGGGAATTATGACACTGTGCTCCTGAGACTTGGAACAGCTTCCTAGATTCATTAAGTGTTCTCAGATCAGCAAAGCAGAAGGGCATGTGTAAGGAGCAGACATGGGTGCCCTATTCACCTGAATGTCCCTTTCAACACCTGTCCAGGAGCCACCTCCTTCGAGTGGTTGTTGTATCCATAAAATATTTCCCCAAACAGAGTCTGATTCATGGGCAGCTCTCGGCTCTCTCCACAGTCACCCCCCTCTGGACAGGACTCCGAGATCAGCTGGCACGATCGCCCATCCACTCCAAGTTTGTAGTCTTCTATGCACCTGCCAGATGAGAAAATACAAAACAAGTCATTAGGACGAGGGACCAAGCCAATCCATTCAGTAGAGGGGTGGCAGAGGAAGGGCATCACAGGAAGGAAAGAGGGGACTTCCTCTGCAGTCAGCTGGAATGACCCCAAGGAACAATGCAGCCCCTGGAGCCACAAGCATGAGAGACAGAAAGCTCCTATTTCCACAAAGTTGCTCTGTCAGTGGCAAGTAATCAATAGACTAGTGCTTTTCCAGCCGCTTGTATTCAGCCTTGTTCATTAAGACCTCTGACCATTAGGAAACTATACCCAGTATTTATGTTTTGTTCAAATTTCCTCCCAACCATGGTCCCATGGGGTTGGGGAGAGCTAGCTTCCTAGGCAACCCAGAGCCATACTGTGTAGCACTTGGTTACAAGAAGTTACAGTGCAGAAAATCTCAAGTAGAAAGAATGATCTTATTTCACAGCTGGTAGCATAAGCTCATAAACACATACCTGTTTGCTCTCCCCAAGGAAAAGAATACAGCTTGCCCTGGTGGGGGTGGGAGGGGTTCTCTTGCTAATCTCAGTGATGGCCTGCAAAGGAGGAGGAGGCAGGGTGTTCTGGTGTTCCTCCATAATCCATGATCTTGGCCACACAGTGTACAGCTGTCTAAGGAAGAGGTAAGCTCCAGCCACCCAACACACATGTGCACCCTTCCAGATAGCTTGGAATATGTATACAACTATATAGCTGGATGACACTTGAAGTGCTGGATGTCCAGAGGAATGCATCATAAGACTGTTAGCAGAATCAGACCTGCTGGGTCTGAAGACAAATGCCATACAATTCCTTTTGGAGCATGTCAGGTCCAAGATCACATGGATTCCTCACCATGTCCCTGTCTGACAGATGATGGAGCAAGCTGTGTCACTCACCCACAGAACATGAGGATATTGTACAGAGTGGGGTCTTCTGGCAGGGGCACCATCTGCTGGAGACACAACTGCTCACAGCCGCCATTGAAGCCGTCCGAACAGTCTACCCCAATGTGTCGATCATAGCAACCGGTGCCATCCTTCATCGGGCTGAGTCCTGTTGGGCACTGGCATGACAAAAAGCAACAGTGTGACAAAGACTCTGCCTAAAGGAACTGAAAACCTTTTGCTCAGCTATGAAGACAGCCTGGAACTAGCAACTTAATTCTGCACAGGATATTCCCACCTAAACTGGCAGTATTTCAAGAAGGCGGCACTAACCTTACAATAACAAACCTGTTTGCATCTCCCATCTGTGCATTGCATGGAGCCAATTTTCATCAAAAGATTCAATTAGACTCCATATATTTGGACAGGAGTAGCGAGGGGAGGGGTGGATCAGGACTGAGGTGCATGGCATGGTTATGTAGCAGCCCAGCACTAGTTTCTGCAGGGCAGGACTCAGGGGAGCAGGAGAACCTGGTGTGGAAGTACAGCTTCAAAAATGCAGTGGCAGGGGGTGCTTGCTCTCAAGCACAAGGTGCATTAAGCAACTGGATACAGGACAATTAGATGGCTGGAGGTGGACACATCCAGCAGGATCACAGCTTGCACATACTGGCCATTGAGCAGAACTACAAGGCACAGGGGGGAAGCAGGGGTTACAGTGACACCAAGCCCATATGTCCTCAAATGTGAAACCACCTTCCTAGACTCCTCAAAGCAAAAGGTAGAAGCACAAGAAGCCTCCCCAGCAGTGCCCCCTGCCCCTTTTTGCTCTCTTCTCTCTGATATCAGGCCAGCATGGCACAGAGGCCAAGGAACAGCAAGCTGGCAGCAGGTGTACCACTTAAATGTGTTTTTCTCTTCCTATCACCCTGATTGAAGATCACACAACAGGATGCACATTGCTCGCTGACACTAATTCTGCAATTTCCAAAACAAATGGCACCCTGCGGGCTTGCTAGACTTCCCTCCCAGTCCAGCCCCTATGCCCCCACCCCCCTTTTCCCCCGCACCAGCTGGAGCGCCGGGGACGTGATGGCACTTTAGGCGGTTTACGAGGCTGCCTCGCAGTGCAAACCCAGATGTTCTGGATGATGGCAAACAGGCAAATGGTACTACTGGGGATCCCCCCAGCACCCTTTCCCCCCTGCTCAGTGGCTATCCAGCTGTTTGGCCAGATGTGCTACCAAGCAGTGGGGGAGATGCATACTCCTGATTGATTTGACTCCTTAGTGGCTGACGAGGCATTGCAGAGGGAGTTGGAAAGGGAAGATTTTTAACTGGCTTTAATTCACTGTGAAGAGGCTAGGAACTGACTCCTTCTAAAACTCATCCAGTTCAAGGAAGTTACATGTCCCTGTCTGGCACAGTAAGGCATTCTAAAACCTACTTCGTGACTGGCACATTTCATTGCCTCTTGCTCTAGGTGACCACCATTCAGAGCTCATCCCTTTATCCCATGGCCCAGCAAAGGCTTATAAAGCTCACTGAATAAGTTGGTAGAACATAGGAATGGAGGCTGCCACAAGTCTTCTCCAGCAGGCTTTAAACTAGGCTCGTTGGGGGAAGGGGAAGACGAGGGCGGAGGAAGCCTTGGACTACCAAACCGAGCATCACCCACAAAAGCAGCCCAGCCTAGACCAATGACGAGCAGAACAAATACCCAGGTAAGCAACAGGGGCCCAGGTAGTACTGGGATTAGTGGGGCAGTGCATGCATGTTCAGGAGACCTCAAATGCCTCTGCACAAATGCTCACAGTATGGGGAACAAGCAGGAGGAACTTGCTGTCCAGCTAGCTAACACCAACCCAGACATAATGGGGCTCACCAAAACGTGGTGGGACCCAACGCATGACTGGGTGGTGAACATCAAGGGCTACAGGCTGTACAGGAGAGATAGGACAGGGACGAAAGGTGGGGGTGTGGTGCTCTATGCCAAAGAGCAATACACATCCTCAGCAAACAGCACTGGGTCAGAGGAGGGGCAGACCAAAGTGCTCTGGGTTAGAATACAAGGAGGTCGAGGGGAAAAGGACTTAACGGTGGGGGTCTACTACAGACCACCCAACCAAGGGGAAGAGCTAGACCGGGAATTCTTAAGTCAGCTCACGGAGGCAGTTAGGTCAAAGGACATGGTCATCATGGGCAACCTAAACTTTCCAGACACCTGCTGGGAAGAGTAGTCAGTCAGGTCTGACCGCTCACTTAGGTTCCTAGCTGAGATACAGGACCTCCATCTAACCCAGGAGGTGCACAGCCCCACCAGGGGAGAGGCTTTGTTGGATCTGGTCCTGGCCATGGGTGACGACTTGGTTGGGGGACTGCAGGTGCTCGACCACCTGGGCGACAGCGATCATCGCCTGTTGGAATTCACCATCCAGAGCAAATGGCAAAGGCATGCAGCAAGGCAGCAGCCCTGGACTTCAGGATGGCAGATTTCAATGAAGTAAGGAGATTAATGGGGGAGGCACTGAGGTCACGGAGGGGTGGGGAGTTGGGAGTCCAAGAAGAGTGGTTGTTCCTGAAGGAGACGATCCTCCAAGCCCAAAGGGAGGTAATCCCTACATGGATCAAAGAGGGCAAGAGGGCGCAAAGGTCCCCATGGCTCACCAAAAGCATCTGGAAACGTCTCCAAGCTAAAAAGGAGGTGTACACATATTGGAAGGGAGGGGCCATCACCAGGGAGGACTATACCCCGGTTGCTCGGGACTGTAGGGGGACGGTCACCAAGGTGGAGATGGAACTGGGACTAGCTACCCGGATCAAAGACAAGAAGTCCTTTTTTAAATACATAGCGGGTAAAAAGTAGGTACCAAGCAACATGGGGCCTCTGCAGGACATGCTAAGAAATCTGGTTGTCACACCAGACAGCAAAGCTAACCTATTTAACAATTTCTTTGCCTCCATTTTTCTGAGCAGGGACTGGGTCATTCCCCCCCACTGGGACCCCCGTAGGCCTCAGGGGAGGTGCACCCAGGCCTAGGGTCAGTGAGGACCTAGTCAGGGAACTTCTGGAGGGGGTGGACATATTTAAATCAGCTGGTCCTGACGATCTCCACCCCATCGTGCTGAGGGAATTAGCAGAGGTCATTGCGGGACCCCTGGCATGGCTTTACGAGCACTCATGGTGCTCTGGCGATGTGCCGGAGGACTGGAAAAGGGCCAATGTGGTTCCCATTTTCAAAAAAGGGAGGAAGGAGGACCCAGGAAACTATAGGCCCATTAGTCTTACCTCGGTCCTGGGGAAGCTTTTTGAGAAAATTATCCTGGTGCATGTACGCGAGGGGCCAGCAGGGAAGATTATGCTTAGGGGCAACCAACACGGGTTCATTAGAGGTAGGTCCTGTCAGACCAACCTGGTGGCCTTCTATGACCAGGTCACCAAATCCCTGGATGCAGGTGTTGCGGTGGATATAGTCTTTCTGGACTTTAGGAAAGCCTTTGACATGGTCTCTCACACCATTCTCATTGAAAAACTAGGAGACTGTGGTGTCGATGCCTACACAGTCAGATGGGTCACTAGTTGGCTGGAGGGTCACACCCAGAGAGTGGTGGTGGATGGATCCTATTCGACCTGGAGGGATGTGGGCAGTGGGGTCCCCGCAAGGCTCCGTCCTCGGGCCCACACTGTTCAACATCTTCCTCAGCAACTTGGACAAGGGGGTAAAAAGCACCCTGTTCAAATTTGCAGATGACACTAAGATGTGGGGAGAAGCGGGCACGCTAGAAGGAAGGAATAGGCTGCAATCAGATCTGGACAGGCTACAGGGGCGGGTGGATGAGAACAGGATGGGTTTCAACACTGACAAGTGCAAGGTACTGCACCTGGGGAGGAAGGACCAGCAGCATACCTATGGGCTGGGGAACTCCCTTCTCGTCAGTGCAGAGGCAGAAAAGGATCTTGGAGTCACTATTGATGCCAAAATGAACATGGGCCAACAGTGTGAGGACGCGGTCAGGAAGGCCAACCACACCTTGTCATGCATCCACAGATGCATCATGAGCAGGTCCAAGGAGGTGATCCTCCCCCTCTATGCAACACTGGTCAGGCCGCAGTTGGAGTATTGCATCCAGCTCTGGGCGCCACACTTCAGGAAGGATGTGGACAGCATGGAGAGGGTCCAGAGGAGGGCCACTTGCATGATCAGGGGGCAGCAAGGCAGGCCTTACAAGGAGAGGCTAAGGGACCTGAACCTGTTCAGCCTCCACAAGAGAAGGCTGAGGGGGGATCTAGTGGCCATTTACAAACTAGTCAGAGGGGACCAGCAGGCATTGGGGGAGTCCCTGTTCCCCCGAGCGCTACCAGGAATGACTAGAAATAATGGTCACAAGCTGGCAGAGGGCAGATTCAGACTAGACATCAGGAGGCGCTACTTCACTGTCAGGGCGGCTAGGATCTGGAACCAACTTCCAAGGGAAGTGGTGCTGGCTCCTACCCTGGGGGTCTTTAAAAGGAGGCTGGATGACCACCTAGCAGGGGTTGTTTGACCCCAGTACTCTGTCCTGCCATGGCAGGGGTCGGACTTGATGATCTGCTCAGGTCCCTTCCGACCCTACCAACTATGAAGTCAGCTTTCTAAGCATACTTCCATGTACAGCACACAGGCAACAAAGAAGCCATCTCTCGATGTATGATGGCAAAGAAAAAATGGAGGTATGGGTGCAGCACGTGCTAGCAGACCCCTGCTAAACCAGTCTAGCTAGCACAACAACCAGTGCCACCCAAGACACGTCAGCATTTGCAGGCTAGCAAGCAGGCTGCAAACCCTCTAGGGAGCCTAGGTACATACTCTGCTTGCTACCATGTGATAAAACCCATTGCACAGCATCTTCGCTGGTGGATAAAGTACACAGGGGTGCACTAGTATGTGCTTACACTCATATATTCATTTTGCTATGTGGATTCATTATGTAGCCTTTTCTGTTGTGAGAAAAGGACTGTGCTTGAGGAAGATGGCCCCATCTTCCCTGGAGGCTCTCTCTTGCTAGTGTATGCTCTCCTAGTTAGACTCCAAAGACTGGTAGATAACACTCCAATCTCTGCTTGCCACCTCTCTGATTCCCCACAGAACAACTATTCCTCCAGCAGCTCCATTTACTCTCATGCCTGACCTTGGGGCAATTAACTCAGTAGACAGTGCAGTCATTAAAAGGGGCCACACTGCTCCACTGTAAAGTTTGGCTTCGTGCACAGGAAGATTATCTTTTTCACAGGTCTTTGCCTTTCATGGGTACTTGTTTCTACCCTCAGGAGAAAATATATAAACAACAAGCTAATTAGGTGGGAGCAATTAACACCAGGAGAGTCCAAGTGTATCAGGAGCAAGCCCTGCCTCTTCAGTAGCTTTACAGTTGAGCTTTGGGAGTCTGATACTTCACTCAAGGAATGAAGCAAACAAAGCATGCCCACTAGTATTCTCCAGCTTCTTTCTCTGGTCCAGAAAGTTGCTGTAACTTGGGGATCCGTTTATCCTGGATGATACATCCTTATGTCTCTCAGGTTCAGTGGGCCCCTGGCTACTCCCCACGCTACACACACACTCACCCACACCAGTTTTTACCTGTGCTGAATGTGATGGGCTGTCTTGAATCCTGGCACCAGAGGACATTCTTTGCAAACCTATTATACCTTTGATGCTGGCTAGCCATAGAGGCTGTGTTGGGGTTGCACTCATCCCTAAGGGCCCTGCTGCAGCATGCTGTGATAATGCACATGCGATGATGCCAGGATACACAACTCAAAGAGGACTAGTGGAAGAACAGGATCCAAAAGGTGGTTACAGAGGGGAATATTATACCATGAGTCCCAACGGGACTAGCTAAAAAGCATGGGCACTCGCTGTGAGCAAGGCAGAGCCAAACTCAAAGGACAGGGTGTACTATAGAGCACAGCGAGTGCCTTTGGATATGCTGCCTCACCTTGGTGCATCCTGCTTCAGTCACGGATCAAAGAATCTCCACCTGCCCCTGAGTCCAATTCCCCCTTTTCCTCATTCTCTACCTAGTCTCCTTCTGTGTCACCAATCTACGCTGTCACTGAGGGCAGGCCAAGAAGCTGACACTACAAGTTTTGAGCTGATGTCCAGCCAAGGGAAATGCCATGAGAAAATCAAGGGAAGAACTCCCTAGCCATGAGATGGCCCTGGAGTGGAACAGGCTCCCAGGAGAAGAGGCAGCAGTGCCTGCTGCCAGAGTGATTTAAGAAAAAGGGCTGGGAAACCATAAGTAGGATGGCCCCTGGGAAGCTGTGGGGGCTGAGGAGGAAGCCTGAGGGGACCTCTGAGGATGTTTCCATTTCTGACTACTATGATGCTGGGTTTCAGCTGCTGTCTCCTTGCTCACCTACACTCGGCATTGCTTCTGCCTCTGAAGAGCTGTGCAGCTGGGAGCAGCAGCCCCTCGGCAGAAGTTTTGGAGGTCATGGTGTGAGGCGTGTTCCACTTTCCCAACCCCATTAATACATCAGTCTTTGGCAGAGTGCTTTTCCCAGAGCTGAGCAGGTGCAGAGGTGACTGGGGAAGGGTGTGAACGATGAGACATGCTTAACAGCTTCACAGCTTGCTTCCACAGCAGACAGATTGCTTCTGCTGCCGTTTGTGGGCACCTGTGTGTAAAATGGCAAGGGGACGGGGGAGATGGAAGCTTCATCTGCAGGCCAGACAGGAAACATTTCCCCCACTCTGGAAACACTAAAACAAGGCCCTTTTACAAGTAACAGGACTTATGTATATGCAGCAACAATGAGAGTATTGGCATATCATGGAGAAAGGGGAGGGATGTGTGGAGATGCACAGGCTTGCCCCCTTGCCAGTTCCATCATGACCTCTCCCCACCCCCCAAATAGGTAACGGGCTACCCCGGCTAGAATACATTCTGCCAACACATGGATCCATCTGCCAGATCCTTTTGATTTCTTGCTTCTGCAAGGCCCTTCAGCCACACCCTGGTGGAACGGATCACAATATCCATCCAACACTACCCTTTTTCTGGTGTGTGGCAGACACTGAGGCTTCACATCATCACCCATCATCCCCAAGCTGGGGAGATATTGGCAAAAGTCCTTGTATCCACTCCAGCTACCATCTCCTTCCTTACAGAAGGGTTACAATGCTCAACCTAAGACCACCAGAAACATACACAGGAGAGCCACTCATGAACCTCTATAATGGGCTATCAAAAAAGCATCTCTCTGCTATGGAACTGCTCTCTCCTCAGTCAAAGGTTGCAACACTTTCTCTGCCACAGCCTCATGGCATGATGGAAACAGAGTAGTGGCAATGCCCTTCCACACACACACACCGCTCTCCCACCATGCTGCGTCTCTCCCATGCCTGCCACAACTGCCATTAGCATTTATCCTTGTCCATTTTCTCTCTTTTTTCTAACCATTTACCCCTGACTGTCATCTGTCTCCTTGTGCTCTCCTCCACCCGTTGGCATGACCGCTCAGCCTTTCCAAGCCCTAACTTGCTCAGAAACTACAAACTGTTTCTCATGAGGGACACCCAGCAGCACTATAGGAACAGAAGGTAGATGGGGTTAACAGACTGCAGCCCATTCCTGCTCTCCTGTATTGCTTCTGCAGCTGGACAAAGGACCAGGGAAGAAAGCTGGAAGGCTTCCAAAGAGCTACCTGCTGATTTACCTGTAGCAACAGAAGCATGTCCACAGCCAAGAGGACCTGAGGGTCAACTGCTGAAGCTACTGTTCTTCTTTCCCATCTTGCACTAAGCTAGTGTCCCTGGAGTGGGGAACTAGGTTGGGAAACACTGACTCAGATGGTCTAAATTGATGTAACATGCACTGCAATAGGTACCAGTCACTTTTCTACAAGCTCTGTTGATTGGTGATATATTCTCCCAACAGCCATTCCCCCAAGGCCAGTGCTACTGAGCAAGGGACCATCTCCAACAGCTATTAAATCAAAGTTGGCAACGTTCTGGGGCCAAGTGCCAAAAAAACCCGCAACCTCAACATGAAAGATGGTACCATGACGGGGCAGATGGCAGGAACCCTCAAGGGGCCAATGCTTGTCGTGGCAGCACAGCCCTAGTCCCTTCCCCACTGTGCTCCCTGAGGCACGTGTGCAGCCACCACCGGCAACGAGCTGAGCTGGGGCTCTGGACCCTGGTGCAGCTGCTTACAGTCCTGTGGCTGCCTGCTGCAAGCAGCGCAGACTTTGGGCAGGACCCTGATGCCCACGTTGGAACCGGGGCTGCTTGCCACCTGCGAACAGCCCAGGCTCTGACCAGGTTTTATGGTGGGCAGCAGCAGCCTACCCAGCGCTGGGGCCAACTGTGGCATGCCAAGAAAAATGGCTTAAAGTGCCATGTTCTGGCACATGTGCCAGGGGTTGCCGACCCCTGCATTAAATTGATGGTTACCAGCAGGTCCTCCATCAGCTCTGAACTTAGACTCAAGGCAAATGAAGAAGCCAACCAAGTTCCAAGACTTAGAAACAGGCTGACATTTCTATCTATACTGTCCTGTTTTGAGGTGTAAGAATATCTGCAGTTAGAAGGGGGCAGTACTCCTCAGACAGCTTTATATTAGTTAATATGATCGTGTTAGCAGAATGCCTGATTCAGACCTCCCCTGGTACTGGCTCCTAGAGAACTGTAAGAAGTAGGGAAAAGCACCTGATGTATGAGTCAGATGCTGCTGGGAGAGCTGAAGTAAAGCTGTAATGCAGGCTCTTTGTCTGCTTATTCAGAACCCTCCGCAAAGCAGTACCGTGTAAAGTGATGGATTGATTTGGTTTCATTCCCCTCCTCTCTGCAAAGTATTCTGGCAATTTCCCTTACTTGTCTTATTGCATAAAAGACAAACAAAACAAGCACTGGCTTCTGAATAGGACACACGCACCACACAACCGGTGGAGTCCAATTTGCGGTCTGAGATGCATCGGAAATTCTTGCTGCAGCCACCATTGTCCTTGGAGCAATCCCGAACTGGTCCGAATGAATCCAGGAGAACCTCCAGGCTATCAAAGGAGGAGGAGGTCATCAGTTCTTCCCTGCAAGAAGAGGAAAAGCTACATATTAAGGAACCTGGGCCCTTGAACATAGTATGTTTCATTCCACTCGTTATAAAGTGCTAATGAGTACAGACACCACAAGCCACATTCACACATACAATAGCACACATTTGCACCTTCTGTGATACACAGCTGCGTGGCCATTTTTGGTACAAAAATACACTGATGGCAAGTGCCAATTTGACTGCTACACTCCCAATATGCAACTGGCCCCTCTGCTATTTGCTGGCACATACATATATAATGCATATTACAGAAATTACTGTAAGTGCGATTGCTTGCATTTGCAAGTGCAATACTCAACGCTGTTGAAACACGACCCCAAGAAGTTTCAGTCCCTTGTAGTCTAGACTGTAAAAAAACCCTATTAAGCTGACTAGCTTTAACCCCTATGAGCTGACAATCAAGACAGACCCAAGGGGTAGATTTGGAACAATGTGAAAACCAATAGGGAACAAAAAAATTATCTTTGGAAGGTTAGCTCTAGTGTGTAAGCAAACATGGCACTGGAGACCACGATCTGAATAAGGTACTAAACTCTCTCCAAGAAACATGCATGTAAAAGGTGGTCTGACGTACACAATACAGCCCTTATGCAAAGTCCCCTGAGAAAAGTGGAGAAACTCTCATCAACTTCTATAAGTTATAAGGCACAGCCCACATCCCAGATGTCTTTATGGAACAGGCAGCTGCACTGGAGGAGAACAATGCTATGGTTCCTCCAGTGCCAAATCCTGCCTTGTCCATTTGAGCCCCACCTTCCACCCCACATTACTATGGCACTCTTAGCTCCTGCTGCCTCCAGCTCAAGGACATACGCACCTGACCTCCACCGCATCCTCCATCACTGTCATGTCCGTTTTGCATTTGGCAGAGGGGTTGATGGCCAGCTCAGCAGGTGGAATCACAAAGCTCTTGCTCAGAGGCAGCCACATCCCTTCCCCCAGGGTGTAGGTGAACCTGCCAAGCAGCACACAGAGAACAGGGTGAGAACCAATGACTAGAAAAGTGTAGCAACTCCCTCCTACATTCAACCAGAGCAGGAAGGTGAGTGCATGCAAAGACAGGAAACACTGACTGACACTCCTGCTAAAGCCTGCTCATTGCAGCAGCTGGATAGGCTTCAGATACAGTTCTAACCCCAGCACCTGCATGGGAAGGAAAACCTGGATATCTACCGAAGTGTTATAAAGCATCTACTCTCACAATGGCTTCACATGGTAGGTGAGTGCTTCCATTTCCTGGGTAGGGAACTTGGAAATAAGACAGATGAAGTGATATGCCCAAGAAGATCCAGAAAGTTGGTGGCTGAGCTGGAAATTGAACCCAGATCTTTGGAGTATGCATCGTATGCACTGTCCCTTAGATCTTGCTTTCTATCTCCCAAGGCAGGCTAGGTACATTGTGAAAGGGTACAGGCTCTTTGCTTTATTATGGAGTTTGTAGCACCTACAAACTACAAGAGGCGGGGAGGGGGGAGAGAAAGGGAAAGGGGAAGAAAGTTTGAGAAGGAACAGGAGCAGGAGAACACAAATGGTGCATTGTAGTCAATGTGCTAGACTAGGACTCTGGTAATGCAGGTTCAGCTGCCAGGTCTGCCAAGGACTGACACCCTGTATGAGTCACTGAGGCTGGGATCTCTAAGTAAGTCAATGGAAGACTCCAAATACTATTGAAGGCAGTAACTATTTCCTTTGGAAATCCCAGCCTCAGTCTCTCTAAGAGTTCCTCATCTACAAAATGGGGTTAAACAATTCTTCATGTAGCTAGTTAGATTGCAAGCTTTCAAGGCCAGCTGTCTAAACTGTGCCAAGTGAAGCCTGATCCTGACAGGGGCTCCTATTGTATTTCACACAGGCAGAAGGTAGGGCAGGGTGGCACCTGAGTGACTAAATGGTTCAGAGGCATGAACTTCTGTAGGCAATAACTTTTGTCAGATACTATGAATGGAGAGATGCCCCATCTGTGTGCCTGGGGAGCTGCAGCCCTGCCTCCCTGCCCCAAAATAAATCAATCCATCAGTGTTCTGGCAGGGAGCTTAAGGGAACAGCGAGAGATTATTCTTTTATTTATTCACTCATTTCAAAGGTGTTCAATCATTCTGTGCTCAGTGTGTCCTAGAGCCAGTGAGATAAAAGCCAGCCTAGGTGGATATGAGCACAGGGGCTGCAGGAGGACCAGCTATTCACCCTGACTACACAAAAGGGAGCAGCAGTGGGCAGGCGCAAACGCTGAATGAGAAAAACCAGACCCATGTGAGCAACACATTGAGCATGTCAGTACACACGGGACCATGTCTCTTTGTTCTTTCCACCTCTTTCCGTACCCCAAGCACCCAGATGCTACTTGGATTCAGTACAAAATAAAGGAGACTTTTATTGTTGCAAGAGCTTCCTCCTGCTTCAGGGCCTAACCCATGCTTACACGGATAGATATCAGAAGGAACCACTTCATGGGGGTACGATATCCTAAGATTAGACATCATAGGAGCTCTTACTCAAAAGCAACTGGTGCCCACCACTGGCAAAAACGCTACCCTGGAGTAAAAATGTGCTACTGTTTAGCAGGGGTGTAGGAACCTACTGTTTAGCAATTCCTATGTTCCGCAGCAGAGGGCAACATGACTGCACAGAAGCAGTCAGGGGTCCCGGCCAAGAGCCATTCAGCTAGTTACAGAGATGGCATATCATCCTGTTCCAGAGGAACAATCATACGCTCTGCCTCGGAGAGACAGCAGGTATAGGATGTTGTTGTTAACAATTCTGCTGATTTCCAGAACAAAGGAGAATGCTGGCACTGCAAGTTTTTCCTGCCACCCTGGACAGATCTCTCCCATAATAAAAGAGGGAAGTCCAGTGTCCATCACCCATTCAGCTGGCAGTCTCTGCAGAGCCTGCTCCCTGTATGGGTTTGGGTGAACAGTGTGTCCTCTGTGGGGAGGGTTCTTCTTTTTGGTAATAGTTTCTTTTCCCACTACGTGAGAAACTTAAGAGCACTGAAGTCCCCTAGGACCATGGGCCCTGAATGCCTGGACCAAAATTCTCCACAGTGGCATCAAATTGTGATATTAAAGAATAACCTATTTTCCTGCCCTCTGGCATGCTAGCCAATTCCTGCTGGCTAAACCCACTTGCTCCCCAGACTCTGGCCAAAGGAAGAGACCTAGGCCAAGCCTAGATGCACTTGACAGACCACCTGAGTAATGAGACAGCAGAGAAAATGCTGAGACCCACTCAGAATAAAAGCCAAACTCCCACAGGCTGGAGAATCCCACCAGGAAGGGAGCAGCCTATATATACTGGTAGGGGACAGAGTAAGCTCTACAAAAGTGCCCCCTGATGCCAGAATGGGTGCAACAGGATGACAGGAGTACATCATGCAGCACTGGAGGCATATACTTTGTGGACAGGCATATGCTTTGTGGACCCAAGTTGTGTGTATATAGTACCTCCCTCATTCCCATGCTGGAAGCAAACTGTCGCATCCCGCCCGTTGCTCCCAGCAGCAAGCCAGCAATGTGACAGCACACTGAGAAAAAGCAACATGCACAGGATCAATGAATATTCAGGGAGCTAGGAGGCATCATGCTGGGTCCTAGGGGAGCTAAATACTCAGCTAATGAGGTCCCAGCAGTCTCTGGCACCTCTGATTCTGCTGGAGTGGAAGCATATGAGATAATTGCCTTGTGCCATCGCTGCTACAGTGGTTTTGAGGAAGCCATTCCAAGTAGCAGGCTCGCCATTAGACGCCGGCTCAGTGTTTATAAACCGTTTTTCCCTTCCGGAGAGATGCATGTAAAAAGGTGGGGGAGTAGGAGAAGGATGGAAATGGAGGAAAAGTGGGGCAAAAGTGTGGGAAAAGAGCAGCATGTTCAATTAAGGGAACAATTACAATAGTTTTCCTAGCTTTCTTCATTGCAGGTGCTTTACAGAGCCCTACAATATTATTACTATCCTCTTCTTGCCAATGGAGGAACTGAGGCATGTTGAAGGAAAGAGATTTGTCCAGATTCACAGAAGGATTCAGTGGCATATAGACAAGCAAAACCCAGGCTCCTTTTTTCTACCCACTGCTGCCCCTTCCAAGTGCTCACAACCCTGATCTGCTACCTCATCCAGTACCAGCAGGTATCCTCTGCTATTTTCTTTATTCCCCATCACCCCACTTCTTATTGTTCCTCTCCCATTCTTGTGCACACTTGTTAATGCATGCGAATTGTGAATGAAAATACCTCTAAAAAGGAGGTATGGAAGAAGTGGAAAAGGGGAGAAAGCAAGGCCTTCCAGAGGCCATGCCTTGCTAAGGGCAACTCCTGAGGTCCCTAATCAGGCCCCTCTTCCCCTTGGGCCAACCTCAGAAGTGCTTTCTGGGGAAATATTCCATCTTCATCTGGCTGACCTGTACAGGAGTGTCACCTGTGCAATGGCCAAACAGAAAAAAAGGACTTCAAGGTGTGGTTTTCCGTGTCCGCTGTGGAACGAGTGAGGTCTAGGCACGAGAGATACCCACCTTGGAGGAGTGTGTGTGGAAATGAACCCAGCAGGAGGGAACCTGAAAGGCAGGAATTCCTCAGCACAAGAAAAAACACTTGTGCAACCATGTACTAGGGAAACAGAAGCAGGAATTTTTCAGAGCTACAAAGGCAGGGTCCAGATAGGACAGTAAAAAAACGAATAATGCATGAGCAGAACAGCTTCATGTGCAAACCTAATCAGCTCTACCCCAAACCACACCCTGCCTGCCTTCAACTGGAGACACATGAAGGTACCCCCACAATAACTCACTTCAGTCAGTGCATTAGTGTTTTTAACAAAGCAACTTTGATGTGGCTGAAGAAGATCCATCAGTCCAGTCAAAACAGGCCACAATGCTATTCACATTTGGCCAAGCCACTCTCTCCTTCTAATGCTTCCACAGCATCACAGGATTGCACAGAAACAAGGAAGGGGATCTATTGTCGGATGCAAGACTGATGCTGGCCCAGGGAATCTGGCTAGGGACCCTTAAAAAAACCAAACACACTTACCTAAATATCTTATCAGAAGGCTGCTCTCCCAGTACCAAGTCAAATCCGCGCTGGAATATTGTGTATGGCCAAGGCCTAGATGGAAAATAAATACATGCATAAATAAAAACCTATGCATTGTATTGTGCAATACAGGTCAAAGTGCCCTCAGGGGACTGAGTGCAAGCTCATGTGCAGCTATGAATACTAGCTGTGACATCCACATCTGATGGCTTCAAGATCACAATTATAGTCTGAGGTGTACTCTTTGTACACCCACAGGTCACTTCCTTGTTAATGAAATGCAGTCACTCTGGGGGCTCCTCTTTAACAGAGCACATCAGCACCCTACAATGTTTTCTTGTACCACTGTGGAACACTGATTGACCAACACCATAATGCAGGGCGCTGTGGAGGAAAAGAGAAAAAGAGGCAGATCCAAGAAGAGCTGGGGAACCAGTATCAAGCACTGGATGGGGCTTCAGTTGACAGAGTGCACAAAGCTAGCAGAGTAGAGGAGGGTTGTTACAGCATCTAAGGTGCCCCAATGGTCACAGTGGCCTTGGAACTGACTTCACTTGACTTGATTGACATGCGCTCCCAGGAAAGACACCTACCTATGCTGGGCTTTTGCTGTCTGTATCCCATCCCAACACTGACCTAAACTGAACACCTTCTTCTGATCTTGCCAGCAGCTTTGAGGAGGCAAACCCCTGTGCCTGCCTGGAGCCACAAAGACTTTAATTTCATTGCACGTCTTTTTATCCTGTATGACTGAGCAGTTTAAAAAGAGGCGGGGGGCGGCTCAAGTGGCATTCTCTGTGCCATCTTCCATTTTACTGTACTGCAGGCAAAACACCAGCACATTTGAGGAATCGTTTAGAACTTTCTCTCCACTAACAGACCATGCTCTGCAATCATGGTTGCACAGCAGCATAGTCCCAGATTTTTTGCTACCCACCCATTAGCCCAAATAGAACAGGGAAAACAAAATTTTAAATGACACATTTTCTTGTTAATGAAAATAAATAGATTTGGGCCAACCAAAATGTTTTGGAAATGTGTGACAAATTCCAATTGTTTGGGGTAAAAAAATCCCCCATAAAATCCCCCCCCCTCCACCCCCCCCCGAAAATTAAATCTTTTCATTTCAATATTTCTAAAACAAAATCTTTCAGTGTTTCACTTTGCAAGAATATCTCATAGTTAAACTTACTTTAAATTTAAAAAATCCCAAGCTAGAAAGCTAAAGCAATATTTCCTTAAGCATATGCTTGACTTTTCATTTTGACATAAAATTGAGAATTCACATTTTAGCTCCACCAAAAATATATATTTTTTCTTTATAGATTGTTTTGAATTTTGCCCAGTCAACTGAAAAAAAGGATCAATTGCCACACGCACAGCTCTATTCCCCCCAAAACTTACATCACCATGTACCCCTCACAGTATCACTTCTTCAAAATGTCTGGACTCTCCGAAGAGGGGAAAAAGCACATAAGCAATAAAGGAAGAAGTTCCAGTTAGAGCATAAATCTGTTTCATTAAAATTCCTGGCTAGCAGATGCTCAGAGGCACACCACAAAAGTATTTGTGCTCTGGCAGAAACAGCCTTGATGTTCAAGAAGAAGTAACATAGCAGCACACACTGCGTTATTGATTTCAATATTCTTTGTGAAGAGATGGCTTGACCTTTAGATGGCTCATTTATGGCTACAAACAGAGAAGGGGTTGAGCCAAATGGTTTGGTCTCGTCAATATAACGAAGCAAAATCCTGGGTACCTCTACTGTGAGTAATTTTTTTTCTTGCAGAGCCAAGTGTGGTGATTTGTGGAAGATATATAGATTTATCAGCTGGTTTAGATCAAAATCTGAGACTATTTTAAGGTATGAACAATGAATAACATATTGTCCCTATAAAATATCCAGCACAGGGGTTCAAATAACAAGAGCCTGATGCTCTCTTACTCTCCTAGTCAAAGTGGCAATATAAGCCCCTCTAACTCCTCCCCTTCTGAGTCAGGAAATATTGTTTTGCAGAGAATTCCTGTAGTTTGCTGCATGGAGTTGCAATGAGGCAGATGGCTTGGCTCTTTGCCTCCAAGGGATGTGGGCTTCTGGAGTCCTGGTCTGCAGGGGCACTTTTCCTCAATTTTGATTTTTCCTGCAATGCCACATCTACCAATCCTGAACCTGGGTGGACCTGAACCTGAGTCAGGGCAGAGGTGGGTATGGCAGCCCCATGCAGATGACTCTCCACCCTTGTGCAGACCAAGTATGCTGCTGTTCCTCCCCTGTTCACAGTTCTCTGGGTGCTGGCAAAGGATATACTTACTATCAGTGGTCTGGATAGAGAGGAAGAGCAAACTCCCCTCTTTCTGGACTTATGGCAGGGAGATCTCTTGCAGGAGACTTGAGATGACTGTCCCTTATAGCACCAGGGCATCTGGGGTGAGATCTTAAAGGATACTGGCCCTGCTGTGGCTGGCTTGGTTGAATACCAGGCATTTCTACTGCGGTGGTGCCTTGGTAGAGGAAGCTCCCATAATGGCTCCAGAGCTGCTCACAGATGATAAAGAGTACGCATTCCTGCCAAACATCAGGAAGCCACTTGTTCCAGTGACAGGTGCAAGGTGCACTGCCCATTTTTTTTTCTTTATGGGCAAGGGGAGAGAGATGGGATATCCAAAAAAATCAAGAATTAAGGATGGTGAAGCAGGTTTTATTTACTAACTTAATCTAGAAGAGAAGCCTGGAGAGAAACAGCAGGCTAGAAACTCAGAATCCAAGCTCTCAGTCCTATAGGATCTAGGCAGGAGATGATAGACAGGACCCATGCGCCATCCCATAAGGGATGCGATAACTAAAATTTAACCTTGTGGACAGGGGATGCATGTGCTTCTACAGTGGGATCCATACGATATATACCTGAAGAATGCCGATTCAAATCTGCTATCCACATAAACTGAGCAGACTGGTCAAAAACCACACAAACCTGTGCAATTCAGAACTGTGTTCACAGAGGACGTGTCTATACGAGACGCTTTAAGGAAAGTGTCACCATGCACTTAATGTGTATTAGATTAGTCTAATATGCCATTTGCGGGTGCTGACAGAGACAAGTACTAGAAAATGGCGTATTAGTTTAATGCGGCATAGTGCACATGTAGACACTGGCTGGGAGCAATTTGCTCCTTGTCAGCTCAGGCAGCACGGGGCCACAGCTGCCAAGCTCCAGGGAGTGGGGGGAGCTGTCCTGGAGTGAGGGACAGCTCCCGGCCATGCTGAGCTCAGGGTCACAGCCCAGCTTGACAGCACTGGCTTGGGGTGACGCAAAGTGCCCGAGCAGCAGCAGCACCTTGCTCTGTCTCCTCACTTTGCTTGCAGGTGGTGGAGGAGGTCAGGATGAACTTCCTGGATCAGTCTATCATCAAGAAAGGTAAGGAGGCATCTGCCCACTCAGCAACCTTGGACCCTGCTCCAGTCTCTGAGGCCAGCTCTCGGTGAGCGCCATCCTCTGTGTCTCGAGGTTGCTCTGCCTCTCAAGGAACTCAGCCGAGGGAGAGCAGCAATGAGCCAGGATCCCCCAGCCCATACCCCAGCTCCTGCCAGTGCCAGGCAAGGCAGGACCTGCACCATGACTTGGGGGGATCCACTTCTCCCTGCTGACAGAGGAGGACAGGGCATCTGGGGGTGCTTTGCTGTGCTGTGCTGTGCCGTGCAGGGATCTGCCAGCCCTGTGCATCTCTCCTAAGGCTCAGATCACACCAGCATCATCACAAACAGGGCTTGGGAGTTGCTGAAGCGAGGCCTCACTGCAGTCCCTCAGGCCAGGAGTGTGCAGCTAGGTCAGGCTGGGGAGGTGGGGTAGCTCGGCCTACTGCACAAGCCCTGGCTCCTCAAGGGGAAGGTGCTCACCTAGAGACAGCCCCAGACACTGATTTGACTGATCCAGCAAATTAATTGTGGCCTCTTCCACTGCCTGCAAGCAAAGCGAAGAGAGAGAGATTAGGGCACTCCTGCTTGGGAACAGGGCATTGCCCAAAGACAGCGCTGCCAAGCTGGGCTGTAGTCCCAAGCTCCATGCAGCTGGGAACTGTCCACCACTCCAGGACAGCTCCTCCCTGCTCCCTGGAGTCCAGGTCTGACCCCTGTTCCCCCTGCCAGATGCGGGCTGGCCCCAGGGGACCCTGGAAGCAGAGCAGGGCAGGGGGGCAGAAGCAGCCCTGGACTGAACTGCTCCTGTCAGGAGCAAATTTGCTCCCAATGCAGGTGCGCATTCAGATGTGTGCCTGGAAGCAGCTTAATATGCCTGAATTTTCTGCACAAAAAATTGCATATAGACACCCCAAAGGTACCAATATCAAGGGACTTGATAGCCTACAGCTGTTGAATTGACTGCACCTGGGATATTATGTCCATTTCTCAACAGAAAGATATTGACAAGATGGAGAGAATTCAGAAAACAGCAGTAAAAAAACAAGGGGTGCACTGATAAAGATTTTCTTGGCCAATACCCATTGCTGATTATTAACCAGCATATTGGTCGATACTGATCTAATCACTGATTTACAGGAATGGAGCTGGGCAGCGTGCAGAGCAGCTCTGCAGGTAAGGCTGTGTAGGATGAAGGGGCATGGGGGAGGGAAGGGGCATTGTGGGGGGCAGATCAAGGCCCCCACGGTGAGGGAGGGAGGGAGTAGGGTTGGGGTGGGGGGTGAATGGGACCCTGGGACTGGAGCAGGGAGTGGGAAAGAGTCATGGACTTGTCCCGGGGGCACAGGAGGTGGGGGCAAGGGCAGCTCCCTGCTGCTCAGCACACCCCCAGGAAGGCCTGAGCGGGCATGTGCCCCCCTGAATTTGTGCACAGGGTGGAGATGGGTTGCCCACTTCGGGCTTGGGGTCAGGGCAGTGCCAGCCTCTTCCCAGTTGCGGGGCTGGGCTGGGACTGGGCTTGGAGGGGTGGGAGCGGGGCGGGCTCAGCTACATAGGGCAGGTGATGGCAGTGGTGCTGGGAGGGGTGACTATGGGGGAGTTAAGGCAAATTTTGGGGTGGCTATAGCCCTTCCAAGCCCCTCCCCCACCACAGTGCTGACCCTGCATGGGGCATTTTGCTCTGCTCCCTTTCCCTTGGGAGCCCCAAGCCAGCTGCGCAACCCCTGCCTACCCCACAGTGTGGGGCTCCCAACATAAAGCCAGCAAAGCAGAGTGCACCGAGCAGGGGCAGTGCTAGGGGTGGGTTGGGAGAGCTATAGCCACCCCAAAATTCACCTCAGCTCCCTCATAGCCACCCCTCCCAGTGCCCCTGACACCCACCCTGTGCCCCGCTCCCACCTGCTCTGAGCCCAGCCCAGCCCTGGCTCAGCCCCTCCCCCCCCTCCCCCCACCAGTAAGAGGCTAGCGCTGCACCCCTGACCCCAAGCCCACAGTGGGCAGCCTGCCTCTTTTCCATGCACAAATCGGGGGGGGGGGGGGGGGGGGGGGGCACACACATGTCCCCTCCATTCCTCCCGCAGGGGTGCATGGAGCAGCAGGGACCCAACCCCCTCCCCACACATCCCGTGCCCCCTGGATGAGCCACCCACGGCTCTGTCCTGCTCCCCACCCCAGCCCCAGGGTCCCATTCACTGCCCTGGCTGGGCAGCACCCCCAGCCTCAGCCCCTGCCCCACTCCCTCCCTCACTGTGGGGGCCTTGATCTGCCTCACAATACCCCTTCTCTTCCCCAAGCCTCTTCCTCTTCACTGACTTACCTGCAGGGTGCTGCTCTGCATGCTGCCCAGCTGCATTACTGGTCACGTACATGGTGGCTGTGCACATACACGTGGTATCCGGGGGCCCCAGCCAGGAGGCATACTATTGCTGAGCCAGCAGCAAAACCGGAAGTGCATTTCTGCCAGCACTTCCAGTTTCATGGCTGGAGCTCCCAGGGGGTGCATGGCCAATCTCGGGGGGTGCACGTGCACCCGCATGCACCCCCTACATATCACCAATGCATACTATATTTATCAGTGACATTATTGGCTACACCAGTCAAAGAAAGCTGATAGCCGATAATGTTAATTTTCCTTTTATTGGTGCCAATCCGATATGCGCCCGATATATTGGTGCACCTCTAAAAAAATAATAATAAGGGACTGAACGCATGGATTTAGGAATCGAGATTAAAAAGAGTTAGATAGATGTATCTTGGCTAAATGTCAGTAAGGGAGGATATAATAGCAGTAAACAGATTAGGAGGAAGTGTAAACACAAACATGCAGAAGAATTATTCAGGCTGGCAGGAGAAGTTAAATTAAGGACAGAAAAAAGGGAAAAATGGATTAATAACAAGAAAGCCTTCTTGACGGTGGGGTCTTTGAACCTCCTATAGTCTCTCAAGGGAAGTGAAAGAAAAACTAATCCTTTGGACAGTAAAATGGCCTGGTCAAAGCACACAAGAAATGTCTCCCAAGGATCCTACCCTGTGGCAAGAGCACAGGCTCAGTCTAAGTCCTTATACCAATTCCTACGATGCTTTAATAGATTATATGGCTTGACAGTCAAGCACTCAATGGGATGACAAACCACTAATGGCATGAGGATGCATCTGCCCTTGCAGTGCTGCTGGACTAGGTGGAGTCACTGGCTAACCCATTCAAAGCGAACTTGGATTGTGGATGGCGTCCTGGATCACCAAACACAGGAAGCTCAGATCACCTCCAGCGACAGAAAAGCAACCTATCTGTCTCCTACAAATCAGACCAGCCTTCAGAGAACCTGCAGAGCATCCCCAGACCTGGGAAGAAGCAGCATCAGAGCAGCAAGACTTTCTGATGATGATGACCTCCACCACAGTATACCTGATTTTTACACTAGAGAAGGGGTATCAAATTCATTCCATGTCCTGAACTGGATTTGGGTTGCGCAGCTCCTCATGGGCCAGACCTATGGGGCAAACGGTGACTGCAGTGAGGCAACAGCACAGCCCTTGCTTGCCCATCTACCACCATGGATCACGTACAGTGGAGTAGGCCCCATCTGAGCTACCCATGCCCCCCCACCCCAATCTCCTGGCCCACCAGTAGTTCAGAGAGCTATATAGGGTGGCTCTGCAGGGCAGATCTGGTTCACAGGATGCAAGTCTGACACCCCTGGACTAGAGAAAGCAGCAGGAGTCACCTCCAATGGATTCTGGATCAGGTTCCCAGCCTCGCATCCCCACTCTTATTCCAATACCCTTCAGTTAGGAATCGCGTCCGAGAGAAGTGAGCTTGAAGCTGGACTGAGAATTCCAATCTGCTTCATCATGTTATCCTTGAATGCAACTAAGAACACTAAACATGGGGAAATGTTTTCCCTGATAGATGCTAAATAAGTGCTTTGCAGGAGACAAAACTCAAGGAATTTCTCTGGGGGCAATTTCAGCTCTATTGTACAAAGCCTTTAATTTCTAATCTGAAGTTGTTGGGTCTTTTTAGCAGCAACAAAAAAAAAATTCTGATTGCAGGATTATACACCTCCATCTAATTTCCTTACCAGGTCACAATAGGATATTTATCAAGAGTGCTAGAACTGGAGGATTCCATTCAACCCATAGATCAGATTGGCTTGAATAAGGAAGGTTAGCTTTAGAACTAAAGGAATGCATTCTGCATGTCTCATTGGTACCCTGAATACTTCACCATCTACAAGATGTCAATATTCCCACAGATGGTCTTTATTATTCCTTCTCAGGAGTGCACCAGAGAGGGAACAAAAGGCGAGGCCTGGTATTGTTCCATAGAAATACTGGCTGGGAAACCATTATAAGAGCCACTCTTTATTTTGAGTGAATTTAATGCTGTGAAAATGCTGGATTGACAGCCTTAAAGCCTGGATTCTTCTGTTTATCCATGGAGTGGGCATCTGCAATGCGGACTTTCCAACGCTGGACAGCCAAAAAGGCCCAACAGCCTGGAGGGGTACAAAGAAACATCTGTATCTAGGCCCATCAAACCCTTCCGTGAGGAGGAACACAGCACTAATTTGCCTGAACTCGGTGCTGATGAGGTACAAAGCATTTTTCATCTTACTTTTCTGACTAGGCAAAGTGCTGCAATTTCTGGACATACCTCTATGACAGCGGAAGGAAGGAGAGGAGGTCTGTAAATGAGAGGGGAGGAAAAGAAGTTTGAGTATCCCTTGTTGCAGGTAATATCTTCAAATAAATGAATACATGGATTGGGATTTTTAAAGGAATGCTACCTGAGATGCCAAACTCCCACCAGCATGAATGGGATATGATCATTGAACTCCCTTAGGCTTCTTTCAATATGCAAACCCTAATGAATCAATCAATGAATAAGCCATCCCCATTCTTTATTTCCATCAGTTAGCACCTTCTCTTCACCTAGTACCCTGTAGAGCAAAACACTTCCTGGTCAGTCCTTGGCTAACACCTGCCTAGATGCAAAAAGGCATAAAATGATGGTGCTGAAGCAGGAAGCTGCTATGGAAGCAACTCATCTTGGAACACTCTTAAAGAAGCAGATAGTAGGACAATCCCAAGTTTTCTATGTAAATATGTCTGTGCAATAGGTGTTTCATTTCTGTCCCTGCTTCAATGAAGCCCTCCTAAGGAATAAGACAGACTATTCCATCATGCATCTTGCTTGTTTGGTATTTGTTTGGCTTCAGAGCTGAGTACCAGAGATTTCATCACTCTACATGTCTCTGTCTTTCAAACATTGTCTTTTGCCTCCCATTGTTCTGCAGCTTTGTTTTGCTCCCTCTTTCTTCTCCTTTTTACTATTTCTCTTTCCCTTCTTCATGATCACTGCAGGCTCCATGCTGTTCTGTTTTTGTTGCTCTTAGTAGGCATTTCAGTTGCTTGGTTTTTACAGCTCACAAAAGAAAGAGAAGCTGATCAGCAACAGCTTGGTGACTGATCAAACTGGATTAACTGTGCTAGAAATGACAGCCCTCATCTTTTACCATCAGTTCTTACACTCAGGTGTGACTATGAAACTTGCAAAAGCAAGCGATTGACACAGCTGCCACGCACCACACATGGTGTGCCAGACCCTGGACAAGCACCCACTTCCAGAGCTCTACCAACCCACTTTGATTATGGTCTTCAGTGCACCCTGCTATCCCATCCCTGACTGCCATTCACACCTCGTTAAAAGAACAATGGCCCAAAGCAAAGGTTACCTGAAACATCTGAAACTCATTACCTGATGGAAAAAAGAAAAATCCCTGGTCTCCAAACCCCAGGCAATGCCTGGTGCTCTAGTCTACTCTTTTCCCTAAATAAGCATTTCAAGTGTTCCCTTGTTAGAAGAAAGCAGCTTTATCTCCAGAAATCTCTGCCTTTTTGCTTTACTTCTAGGTTTCTTCTTTTTTCTACCAGCCCAAGTTCTTCCTCCTCTGATGAAAAGGGCTAGAAGGGAGGAGGGACAACACCAGTGAGAGGAAAGTGTGTTCAGTGTAAAGACAGTGGTCTTTTCTAATGGAGAATCTCCTATAACTGCCCCCACGAAGAAAAAACCCAGGGCTGCAGGACAGAAGGATATAAAGAAGGCACCAGGAAGTCAGTCTGCATTCATGTGGCTAGGAGCAGAGTGAAATAGCTACTAGCACTCTGAGTCTGAAGTCAGACAGAGAGCAGGGCAGGGTGGTACTTTAGGGCACTTACACACACACAGGGAGCCTGCTCATCCGGTGTATCAGAGCAAACTCGATTAATCAATTAATTGAGTCTGCTAGAGCATATAAATGGACACGCTCTGGCAGCCTCGCATGTCACGTGTATCACCAATGTAGCGCACCTCTGTGCCGAGAAAACGGTGGTGGTGCACTCTGAACTAAAATACATTCAATGTGCTTTAGTTCAAACCGCACCGCCACCATTTTCTCAGTGAGGAGGCGTGCTGCACTGCTGATACACATGACACGTGGGTGCTTTTAATTAGCTTGGCTTGCTAATTAAAAGTGCCCAGCACCATGTTGGGACCACATGTGCAAATGCCCATAGAGACTACTAACTGGTTTAGAGTCATAAACTGACATAGGCAACAGCCTATGCTAGGCCATCCCCTGTGAAAATGTATGCCTCTCTGAATCAGTCTTTAAAGTGTCTAGAAGTGTTAAGCTGCAGGTTGGTAAAAGCTGAAGCGAAGCTCTGTAAGCAGTTGATTTAATAAAAAGCCAGTTCATGTCATATGTTCCAAGCAATGGTAGGTGAGGGAGAACACTGGGCAAAATCAAACAGTCCAACAGCCCCCGTCCCTGCAGGCTGTGCTCTAGCTTGCCGTTCTTGCTGGGAACCCTTCAGGGGCTCAGTGTAGCAGACCGCCCTCCTTCGTGATATACGGGATCTATTGCAGGTAGTCAGGGAACACTGGAACACCGTGTGGCCACGTGTGACTGCTCTCTGTGGGCAGTTGCAAGCTCCAGGAACAAAACTTGTTAGTGAAATTTCAAAAAGTATCAGAATAACTTCAGAAAATTATACTGAAATTTTTAATCGCTTCTTTTTCTGCACAAGCCAGAGGGTGTCCAGGAACAGGACACATTTTCCTAACATCTGATTCTCCTTAGAGCAAAAATTCTTGACATTTTTTTTCTTCATTCAAGAAAAAGTAGTAGCTAGTCCTGACAGTGGCCATTACCTTTTGCCTAAAATGGGGGCAAAGGGACTACTGTTTATGTAGCTACTTACTTCACAGTAGAGATAAGGGGACCCAATCCTGGATCAGGACTGCATTGTTCCAGACACAAACACACTCCCCTGCAAAGAGCTTATGATCTAAGGGCCCATCTACATGTAGCCCAGGAACACCTGGGGGGGTGTGCCCTGGCCTCTCATGACAGTGGTGGTGGTCAGGCAGGGTGCTGAGCGGAGGTCAGTTACTAAAGTGGCTTCCTCCCCTCCCTATAGAGCTAGGCCAAAACCAAGTACTTAACTATGTACAATTTATTACAAGAATAAATACAGACGCTTAATATAAAACAAAATATTTACAAGGCTTAACATACAATACTATATATAATATTCCATCATTCACATACAATACCAAATCTGAACCAAATAACTTACAACCCATACAACACAATTAACACATAGGGATATTAACCTATATAACCCAAGTCAATGAACAATAATATTTCTTTAAACCTTAACGAATAACAATACCAATATACTCATTGAGACACTAAAACACATAAACCATATAAACCCCCTTAAAGAATACCCCTAGCTATATAGCCCTTAACACAACCTCAGAATAGGGAGTGCACTCAGCACCTCCCCGAGGGGTTTCCCTGAAGCCCCTCCTCTTTTGGGCTCTGGGATGTGGACACGCCCCTCCCACAATGGAGGCTGGAGGCAGCAGACCCTTGTCACCTGTATCAGCCTCCCCTGAGGGGCCCGCTTCTGCAGTAACTCACGTTTCTTCTCTGGAGAAGTAAAGGCTCGTCCCCTGGTGGCTGATCCCGTGAAAGCCTCTCCCCAGTGGTGCCTTCGGCTCTCCTCGAGGGCCCGGCGCCTGGCACTGGGCACCCAGGGCTCTGCTCTCTCTCTCTCTCATGGGAGCCAAGCCCTTGCAGGCTCTGACTCCCCGGTCTCACACCGGGGGTCCTCCCCTTTCCCAGGCCCTGCTCTGCGCACCGGGGCATTTTTAGTTAAAGGTGGAGCTGCACTACAGGGCCGGGGCTTACGTGAGCAGCTGCGAGCTGCTTCCAAGGCAGTTCTCTGTGTGCCGACCCACACAACAGGTGAGGCCCGAACAGCCACAAGCTGCTCCCAGGGCCAGCTTTTTGTGTGCCAATCTGCACGCCATGCAGGGCTCCAGCAGCCTCAAGCTGCTCCCAGGGCCAGTTCTCTGTGCTGATCTGCACGCCGACTGCCCAGCTGCTTGCCAGGTTTGCAGGCTGAAGCCGCCTCGAGCAGCTCCTCGAGCCCGATCCCCACGCGCTGATTCATGCACCGCTGAAGCTCAAGCAGGGTCCTGAGGACGGCCATCTCTGGAGGTCCTCTCTCTTCGCTGTCCCTCAGCATCTCTCTCCAGCATGCCTTTTATACTCTTCAGGGGCTCCACCCCCACAGTTCTCCGGACCTGGTTGGTGCAGTTCCAATTCAGGTCCAGCTGCTCCTTGCCCCATCCCTTTGGAAAAGGGCGGGGCATTGCTTCCCTTGTGCTGCCTCCAAATTGGTGGGCACCAATCAAACAGCAGGCCCTCGAGCCTGGGACTCAATCCAAGCCCCGAAAAGGTAAGTCTGCTACCCACACGTGCTTTAATGAGCATTAGCCTATGCACATTAAAGTGTCACTAAAAAACCTATATCATTTAGTTAATGCACATTAAAATAGACTAATGCTCATTAAACATCACTTAAAAGCTGTGGGAACTTTTACATGTGCTCTGGGGGTGGGGGGAGAGTGGTGCTTTAATTAGAGCAGCTCCAAGAGCTGCTTTAATTAAAGCACTGCAGCATCTTATGTATCAGCATTCCTGTGCTTAAAAATGGCATCAGAGGCACCTGAACTAAAACTTCTTGGACAAGCTTTAGTTCACGTGCCCCCACTGCCATGTTCAAGTGGAAGGACACTACTACACGAGACGCGGGAGGCTGCTGGAGGACAGTTCTTGCCACACTCCAGCAGACTCGATTAATCAAGTCTGCTCTGATGCACTGTAATTGCAGCGTGTAAAAGCAGCCTCCGCATTCACGTACTGTCAGGCCTGCTCTTTAGTTAATGCACATTAAGACAGACATGCTAATATGCATTTTCTTAGTACCTCATAATGGCGGGCATTTTTACATCTGCTGTGGAAGGTCCAGGGGGAGCTAATTAAAAGAGCCAGATCATCACGTGTATCAGGGTCCCCTGCACTGAAAAATGGCGGTGGGGCACTCTGAACTTAAAGCTCACTTGATGCACCCATCACCATTTTTCAGCATGGGATGCTCATGCATATGACACAGGAGGCTGCTGGATCATGGTAATTTCCATGCTCCAGCAGACTTGATTAATCGAGTTTGCTTTGACACGCTGCATTTCCACACTCAGACTTTACTCTGATCGCCCCTGAGATCTTTTGTCCCTCCAGCGCCTCCCTCTTTCTTCTCAGGCCACTTAGCCACACTTACAAAACAGTTACAAAACTATAACTTTAACCTGAAGACAACACGGACCCAAGATGTAAATTGGGCACTTCGACATGTGCTTTGGGGGTGGAGGGGCACTTTAACTAGATCGGCTCCAAGAGCTGCTCTAGTTAAAGCACTGCAGCTTCTCATGTATCAGTGTCCCCATGTTTCAAAATGGTGGCAGGGGCACTTGAACTAAACTCATTTGACGAGTTTTAGTTCAAGTGCTCCCACTGTCATTTTGAAGCATAGGAACACTGATACATGAGACATGAAGGCTGGCTGGAGCGTGGTAATTACCATGCTCCAGCAGACTCGATTTCATAGATTTCATAGACATTAGGGATTGAAGGGACCTCGGCAGATCATTGAGTCCAGCCCCCTGCCCCAGGGGCAGGAAGTCAGCTAGGGTCAAAGGATCCCAGCAAGATAAACGTCCAAATGTCTCTTAAAGGAGTCCAAAATAGGTGCTTGCACCACCTCTGGTGGCAGTCTGTTCCAGGGCTTGGGGGCTCAGACAGTAAAAAGTTCTTCCTTGTGTCCAGCCTGAAATGGTCTTGGAAGAGTTTGTGAACGTTTGACCTTGCCATCCCTTGGGGCGCTCTGGTGAACAGGCGTTCCCCCAAATCCTGATGTACACCCCTTATATACTTGTAGGCAGCCACCAGGTCCCCCTGAGCCTGCGCTTTTCCAGGCTGAAGAGTCCCATGGCTCTTAGCCTCTCATCACAGGGCCTATTCTCCTGCCCTCTGATCATGCGCATGGCTCTCCTCTAGACTCTCTCAAGTTTCTCGACATCCTTTTTAAATTGTGGAGCCCAGAATTGGATGCAGTACTCCAGCTGCGGCCTCACCAAGACCAAGTACAGGGGGAGGATGACATCTTGGGATTTCCTTGAGAAGCATCTATGGATGCAAGCCAGAGTTTTGCTCACTTTACCAGCTACGACATCGCATTGGTGGCTCATATTCATCTTGTGGTCAGTCATGACCCTCAAGTCCCTTTAGGCCGTGGGGCTAGCAACCACATCACTGCCGAGCCTATAAGCGTGCTGCGGGTTTTTTTTCCCCCCCAAGGTGGAGTACCTTGCATTTTTCGGTGTTGAACACCATCAAGTTTTCGTCTGCCCATTTTCTGAGCTTGTCTAGGTCGGCCTGGATCACCAGCCTATCCTCAGGCATGAACGCTTTACCCCAAAGTTTGGTGTCATCGGAGAACTTGGCCAGTCTGCTTCTGATACCAATGTCCACATCATTAATAAAGATGTTAAAGAGTATAGGTCCAAGGACAGAGCCTTGGGCGACCCCACTGGTCACAGCGCACCACAATGATTCACTTCCGTTTATTACAACTCTCTGGGTCCGACCTCGGAGCTAATTCCCCAGCTACTGGACTGTGATGCAGCCGGGGCCACAGTTGGCCAATTTTTCCATGAGATGATCATGGGACACCAGATTGAAGGCTTTTTTGAAATCAAGATATATGACGTCAATCTGTTCTCCCTTGTCCAGGTGATAGGTCACCTGGTCATAGAAGGAGATGAGATTGGTCAGGCAAGACCTACCCGCAATAAACCCATGCTGGCTGTCCCTCAGGATGTTGCCATCAGCTAGTTTGCCAAGAATGGTCTCTCTGATAATTTTTTTCCAAGATCTTCCCCGGGATAGAGGTCAGGCTGATAGTTCCTAGATCTACTTTCAATTATTGATCGATTCCTGAGTCTGCTCCAACACACTGTAATTACAGCATGTCAGAACAGCCTCCTGGCTCATTTATAGGCACCCATTATGTCACGGGGAACTAATCAGAGAGCAGTCTCTGTACCCTCCTGCCAGGCCTAGACTGCCATCTGCCCCTGCAGGTGAAAAGGGCATAAAGGTGTCCTGCTTACAGAACTATTTACAGGAAAGTCTGCCCACACCAAGCCCCCAAGGTGTTCCCTACAAGAACTGCAGGCTAGAGCCCACCCCCCAGCCTTCTTTGTCATGCAGCTCAAATACAAACCATAGGACTTCACAAGGGTGTCCATGGTTGACAGCCTAGAGGTCGCAAGTTTGAGGGCACAGCAGAAGCGCTCACAGAGCAGCCATGTCAAATTCCAACGAGCCTGTGAATTCTGTTAAATAGGATGTCAGAACGACACAAAAAAGGAAAGAAGCAGATTTTGGACTGGGCTCAATATGCCTTTTGTACCAATAGGCCACCACAAGATAGTAAAGCTCACTCTGTCCCAGAAATCATGCCCCAAGCCGAGGGAGTATAAAAACCCAGGGCTGAAATTCGGACAATAATGGATGCATGGGAGCTCAGAGTGGGAAAGGAGAGAAAGAAAACATTTGGTGGCCCCAGCTTCAAGTGAGGTTGGGCTCAATAAGCTAGGCAGTGTCCTAATGGCTCAGCTGTCCCAGCAGCGCTTGCAGCTCTATCAGATCGCTTTACTGCCCTACTCAGGCCTCTGCCTTTCTTCCCTCTTTCCATTTGGGCACTTATACTGTCCGCAACTTGGCTTTTTGCTTTGCTCCTTCTCCCCATCCCCCTTCTCTGTTCTGTCCTCTTGCTACCCTTCCCAGCCAGCCCTTTATCAAAAATGCTAATGCAGATACTTTCTCTCTGGGATGCCTGCAAATCTGAAAGGAGAACTGGGGAGAGGGAAGAGAGGGTAGATGAGTAGTTTGGTGAAAGGATCTGAAAGATGGAGAAGCTTTTATCTGGCTGTCCTTCAGTCTCCTAAAGCTCAGAGACGCAGCAGGGAATGGAGAGAAGCAGATATTTAAAAAAAATGGAAAGGAAAGAAAGGGACTTAAGCAGAGGAAGTACTGTCCTTGTAACTTCATCCAGATGCCCGTGTCTCTGGCTCCTCTGTTGTTTGTAAGCTGGCAGATCTTAGTTGTGATGATGCGTGTGTGTCTGTGTCTGTTTGGATCAGAGGGAATGAGAGAGTAAGGCAATGCAAAAGGAAAAAAGGAAGTCAAGTAGGAAAGAAAAGAGAAAGGCAAGAGGAGGAGGGGGAGGGATGGAACAGGAGGAGATAGAGGGAGCAGGGAGGAGGAGCCTACACACACACACACACACACACACACACATATTCACTGGTGCCCAGTAGGTTATTGAAACTGAAAACTGGGAATTTTGCAAGTGCCTGGGGAGATGAGGGAGCCCACAGAAAGGACTGGCTAGTTACAAAGAGAGGCTTGGGAGATAAATTCTAAAAGAGTCTGCTAATGGTGAACTATATTTTCATGTGCTAAAATGGCCCCTAAGCTCAGGTAGCATTGCAGAAGTCCTTGGCCCTTCTCCAACCTCAGATCCTCAGAGGAAGGGAGACTGGGCTAACAAAGGTAAGAGCCAAGGGACACTTCCCCCAGTGAATGGGGCTGCCTGGCCCAGAAGACTGAATTCTTTCCAGAACCAGATGCTTCTTGCTGAGCAATGAAAGAGCATCTCCTGCATCCCCTCCTGTATCACATTTCGCTGCAATCTACCCTGCACCTAGCAAGCCTCCTGTGAAGCACAATGCAGGGGGCCACTGAAAACTGGGAAAATTGCTGTGCAAACTTGGAGATACCTGTTCTGTCCCAATGATAAAGGCCTAGTTCATCTAGCCTTAGTACCAATGCCATGAGCTGTGCCTGCCAGTCTTGCCTAGTGCTGGCGCAGATGCTGTCCATTACACCTCAGTGCCAGACATAGGCACCACATGCTGAGCCCATCTGCTGCACTCAGCTCTTATGCCAAAGCCCCCTTGCCTGCCTCACTGGGCCCAGCTGCTGATATCTGCAGCATTAGTCAGCCTTGGCCAAATACCACAATCCACACTGCCCACCTGCCATATTTACCCCTGGCTTAACTCTCCTGGGGAAAAAAAATCACTCTTCTCTACCTCTTTGTGGTATACCTTTCTTCCCATCCAAACCAGACACACAAATCACAGCAAAAAGCAAATGATCTCTCAATCAGAGTCTAGGCTACAAGTGCCAATTCACTCATCTCCTTTCTAATTAGAGACTTCCAGAGCAAAGTAAGAGAAAGCAAGATGAAAGGAAAGGCCTCAAAGTGACACATCCTGAGGAGAGGCAGGAAAGATAAAGGACAGGAGAAGAGAGAACCCCGACAAACAGAATTATCAACAGGTAATCTTCCCTTGTCATACAGCCTTCTTCTCCTACGCCGCCAACAGCAAATGTCACAAGTGCCAGTAGAAGTCACAACCAACAAGCTGCCAATAGATGTCACAAGCCGCAAGCTAAAGCAGGGGGCTTGTCTTATACTAAGTTAGGAGTTCCCAGCAGAAGCCAGGGTAGATTTGCACATTACAGACTAACCAAAGTATGTATGTATGTATGTATGTATGTATGTATGTATGCATGCATGCATCTCAAAAGATTTCATGGGCTGAAGCTTACTTTAGTATCCAGCAGCCAACAACTGTCAGCAAATGAGGACAAAGCCAGCTCCGACTGGTTTAAGAAGACACGAGATTACCAAATGGTGCCTTAAGGAAATCAGTGTTTCTACCCTCTGAGCCCAGGAAGTTGCCATGTCTCTGAAAGGATGCCATGGAACAATCTTGGATGCAGACATCTGCTCTGGCCACAGGACGAAGTCTGCAATCTGCCCAGCTACTGTGGGTCTTCCTGACCTTTTGTCCTTTGTTACAGCCTTCAGAAACAAAAGAACAGTTGACCTCTCTCAAACCTATGGATTTGAAGAGAGGTCAGATGTCTTAGTTCACCCTGGCATCTGAGGACAGACACTTTCTCAGCCAAGAAGCAGAGAGAGAGAGAGAAATCATGGCTCAACTGAACTAAACCAACATATTCGTTATCACAAAACTCCAAATTCTTCTCTCTGAAATAAACTGTGGGAGTCAATGAGCTGTCCTGTCTAGAGAAAGAATAAAAAGTAGAAGGAATAATAAATAGAATTGTAAAATCAAGAGAAATTTAGCAAATGTAATTCTTCCAATCTGTAAATTATCTCCATCACAAGAAAAAAAAGCTACCCTAAGACAGAAAGCTGGGTCTATCCTAGATGTACTCCCAGGAATACACCTCCCACAGGCTGACTAAGGATCCATGAATTCCTGGAAAACACCAAATACTTCACTCTCAGGAACCACTCTTGTTTCTTAGATATCCATAAAGGAAGGCAACAAAGAAACCCTGGGATATACAGATAAGAAGCAATTTCTTCATTTCCAGTGGGACCACAAATAGTCGTAGGCCTGTCAAGACATTTCAGAACTTCAGTGGGGAAATGCATTCAAACACAGAAACAGGTAAAGAGATATTTTCTGTGTCTTGCTGCCTGAAACAGTTGGCAACTACCCTGGAGAAATCTTTGACCCTACACTGTGCCACTCACTCATCCTTCTTCCTGTTAGAGGTGTTTTGAGTTGGAGAACAAAAAGCTGGCCCTCTAGGACATTTCCAGAGAGATTTTTTTGACCAGACTCATTAGGTCCTAGACCATGGATGATTAAATCAACAGGTCATTTCCACTATGGCTTGTCTGATATTATTTCCAGGATATTCTGCATTGGAGATGGAGGAAGACAGAGCTCCCCACCCTAATTCCCCAAAATTGCATGTGTTCCCACTGTCCAGCCTTCAAAGGATCATGAGAAAGAATGGGTGGCGCTTTGTTTGACTAAGGGGGAAGCAACTGATTCCACTAGCAATACAGCTCACTTAGTAACCAGTCAGTCACCAGAAGAGCACATAAGACTGACTTGTCAAAATAAAGCCTCCCTGTGCAATGGTGGACTGCATTTTCATTGGAAAAGTGACATAGGCACAAATATTTTAAATCCAGAGAAACCCAAAGCTGCCAGAACATGCTGAAGGTCAGAACCTGGCTTCTGCCTGATGCAGGCTGGGTGGCTTTCCTGGCACATCAGTGTCAGCGGCTTTCTCCATACCCACACTGAGGTCAGGCAGCTGGAAACTGCACCTGCTCCACTGCCACTGCTTCTTCCACCCCTTCATCCCCAGAGGGGTGGGGAGTTTCACCAGGACCAGGCATCTTCAAACTGCTTCCACGCTGCTGCCATTTCTCCCTGCTTCTCCTCCCTTCCTTGACAGCAGCACAAGCACAGCTGGAAGCTGCCTGGTTCCAGCACAGCTTTGCACTGCCTGGAAGCTATGCCCTAGCTGCAGCCAAAGGAGGAGGGCAGGAGGAGAGAAGTGGCAATACAGACATAGTTTAAAAACGCCTAAGCCCGGCACAGCTCCTCACTGAAGCTGCACCCGTGCCACAGCTGAGGAGTAAGGGGCT
Organism: Alligator mississippiensis; assembly: GCF_030867095.1. Classification (NCBI taxonomy): domain Eukaryota; kingdom Metazoa; phylum Chordata; order Crocodylia; family Alligatoridae; genus Alligator; species Alligator mississippiensis. The sequence goes on from NC_081828.1 coordinate 49,787,039, forward strand.
GGAAGAAGTTGCAACAGCACGGGCATAGTTCCCAGCTATGGACTGGAGAAAGGAGGGCAAGGAGAACCTGTCTGGCCTTAGCACAGCTCCTTGTTCTCCAGCCCTGATGCCAACATGGACAAAGACATAAGTAAAGCCCTCCAGCTCCGCAGATCCTATCCAGTGACTCTGATGTTGCCAACCCCTGGGTTATACTACATTATTTGTAAGAAGTTGATCTCACTAGCAAGAAGAAGTCAATATTTGCAGATCTAGAGAAGACTGCTTTCTAAATGAAAATGTTAACAAGCACTAAAGAATCTGAAATGCAGCTCATTAAACACACATATACAGATATAAACACCAACTGCAAGGGGACATAAATAGCATAGAATGGATTGGTTCAAAATAGTTTTAATAAGTTAAAGAGCAATTTGCAACTTGAGATGATTAAATGGGTGTGCAATTTACAATGAATACTATTAAAGAGGTATTCTTTTTTTAAAATAAGATGGTGTTTAAGGGATTGGGATACTTTAAGGGTGTAACGTATTATTTTGATATGGATCCCAACGTATTACCAAACTGCACTGCACAGTAAAATTACTATGTAGATGTCAGTGAGTTAACTGAAAACACTGAGTTAGCCTCACAATCACCATAATAAAATCAAGCTAGTTAGCAATACATAAATCCAGATAATTTGAATCAGGATTTACGTGCAGGCATCATACTAACGAACCAAAGCAGAATGCCATCTCTACATGTCAACCCAAAAGTATTTTAAGTTTTGGACATGAGCTAAGGGATAAGACAAACTCTACTAAGTACAGAAATTCTCAATCTTCAACATTTTTATTATATGTTTAAGTGCCCTATAAACAATTTTGTGAGGTATAAAAAAAGGACTGGGCTTTACAGCGTTTGAAACAGTCCCCCGTATCTATCTGCATCAATGCTCTTACCCCATGGCAAGTGGAAATTAAACTGTAGTAACTGAGCCCACTTCCATGGAGAGCTAAGCCACAAGGACCCAAAAAACGGTAATGGCAGAATAAAGAAAAAGATCCTAAATGAGGCTTTGCAGAGAGATTTTGGGGGGCATGTTAATACCTCTAAGCAAATTTGTTACCAAACTGTGATCCTCAGTAGCTATGAATGTAGAGCTCAACACTTGTATTGTACTAGGAATCTGAATCATGCAACCCATTATGCTGTACAAACAGAAAACAAAATCATGATCCCAGACTCAATCCACTTGGAACCCTGTAACTTTAAGGAGAAAGTGCAACAGGCTAAGCATGCTGTGCAGGGCTGCTCAGAGGGTGGGCCATTCAGAAATGGACAAACACCTGCAGGTGGCTGAGGAGACATGTGACCAGAAGGGGTGGTGCTGAGAGGCATATAAGCCCAGTGTTTGGAGCAAGGAGGGCAGTCTGATCCTGCATACTGCAGGGAATGGATCTCCTGGGAGGGAGGGGCTGCAGGAGGCAGCCGGACAAGCACCCTAGTCACCCATAAGAGCTGGGAGGTGAAAACTCAAAGAGAATTAGCACTTGCAGGATGGCACAGATTCAGAGTGGGAGAGACTTTTGACTGAATGATCATTTGCACTTGTGATGCATTTAAGATGATGCCACAGGACCAGTGTGCCTAAAAAGGGGCAAATAGGAGGCCACGGAGTGCCCAAGGGCCACCTGGTATAGAGCCCTTCCAGGGTCTAGGACAGGGGTAGGCAATGTTTGGCCCACAGGCTGGACTGGGCCCACAGCAGACTCCATTTCCCAGCTGCCCCTGCCCATATCACTGCAGCCAGTTTTCATGGAGATCCCAGGAGCGGTGCAGCTATGACAACATGGGGCCAGGGTTTCCATGAAGACCAGCCCCAGCAGCACTGGCAGGGTGGGCAGCTGAGCAGGAACTGCTCTGGGGCTGGGATCTTGTGGCATTTACAGCATGGTCCAGAGCTGAGGCAGAGCTGTGATTCACTGCCCACACACCCTAAGCAGGGACATGCAGGCAGCAGATCATGGCTCTGCCCCAGCTCTGGACCATATTGTCACCACTGCAAAATCTCAGCTCTGGCCCCTGCCAGTGCTGCTGGGGCCAGTCTCCATGGAAACCCTGGCCCCTGCTGTCACGGCACCACTGCTACTGGGGTTTCCATGGAAACTGGCCACAGCGATGTGGGGAAAGACTGCTGGGAAATGGAGTCCAGCTGCCAGCTGGAACTGCCATTTTGCCTAGCCCTGGTCTAGGACTTAGTGGGCTGCATAGGACCGAAACCCAAACCATTTAGAGGCTGGGGACAGTAGTCCTGCAAAGTCAGGGACTCGGTGATGGGAGAGGGGCGGAGGGAGGGAGAGACTGAGCCCTGCTAAAGGGGCCAGGGGCTGATGAAGCATGAGCAGCCTTGCCTAGGCCAGGGGCACCAGGATGCTGGGTTAGGCTATAAGCAGCGCTGCCTTGGGCCAAGGATGCCAGGGGGATTAAGTTAACCTGGGAACACCCTTGCCTAGGCCTAGAAACCCCAGGGGCCCAGAAACGGGGGCCAGGAGTCTGAAGGCTGAGATACAGAAAGGGCTGAGGCTGAGAAAGTCAAGCAAGAACAAGTGGCCCACAGATGGAGCCCTGCAGCCAGAATAAAAGTGGCTAAAGCCAAGAAGGCAGAGGCCCCTACAGGAATGTTGTCAGAATAACATCTGTAAGGCATGGGCATGGCTACAGGCGAGAACAGAGACCATGATTATTGCCCTTAAGGCAGCTTGTGCTCTAAGTCATGGATAGGGCAAGGGGGCCATGCTTCAGAGTTGAGTTGGAGGAACAAGATGGATGCCAGCCGGGCACACGAGACAATCAATAGAAGGACTGAGGCTCACTTCGGGGCCCTGGATCAGCTTCCCTAAGTATTATTAGTTGCTTCAAGGCATGGCAGGAAAGGTAAAACGGGAGGGTACCCCAAAGAGTAAGAGTGGGGCAGGAGGTGCTTGGCCATCAGGGGTCATCATAGTCACTCCTAGGGCCTCAGTCCTGCTACACCAAGGAATGATTACTTAAAGTGGCCTTCAGCATAGATAATAAGAACTTTTGCAGAATTGTAAAAAAGTATTAAACAGAAACTTCTGTGTTTGGCAGTTAACAGAGGATCTGAGAACGTGGCTGATGTAATCCCACATGGATGGATTGCCATCTCACTGCCATCAAACCAAAGCATGGTCCAAAACCCTGAGTCTAAGCAGCTCATCAGACCTGCACAATGAAAACTCTGCAATGTCTACAGTCACCAGCACAGCAGAGAGTGATGTAGCTAGTATCGCATTTAGCAGTTTTCAGAGCCTCAGTGACTGGGTACCCATTTTCAGTTGGGTAAACTGAGTTCTGCCTTTGGCACAAGTGCAAAATGCATACCTCTGGATTCACTACATAATACCTTCATCACTCAGCTATTTTGACCCCTTAAAAATAGAGCTATGCTTGGGTTGGAAAAAATTCTGGGAGGTGTTCGGGTGGCAAGTTGTTTCATGTTCATAAGAAGAATTTGGATGAGATGGAGATAGACTATAAAAATCATTCGAAGCCCTATTATAGGAACTGCTGCGCAAAGCAGCAGCCAGACTTCAGAAATGATCACAAAATTGTAAAAATTCTCATTAAATGTGAAACGTAGCACAGGTATTGAGCTGCTTAGAGCAGACAAGCTTTCAAGAACCCCTATAAATAGAGAAGGCCCAAGCCGCAGGAAGAGAAGCCTGAATTAAATATCACTCGACTGCTCTCCATTTCTGAAACAAAATCTGACAAGTTCAAAGAAATGTGAAATAACCCCAAATTTCCAAAAGTTTGGGGGAGAAACTCAAGACGGATGGCTGAAAGAAAAAGCCACTCACAGTGCCTTATTGGGACATTCATGATGAGTAGCAGGATTTTCAAATGCATGTGAATGAATTAGAGCCACACACTGAAAGATATGCAGAAGGTAGGGCAAGGTAGCATAAGAGACAAATTGGTTCAGGGAGGTATGGGCTTTTGCAGGCAGTGGCCTACTTTGTCAGATGCTATGAAAGATATGATAGAATGCTGCATGAAGGGTATCTCAGCTTAACACCATGAAGTAAGATGTGGAAGCACTAAGCATCTGTAGCATAGCTCAGGCAGTGCACTGACTTGGGGGGAGGAAAGATAGTAGCTGCTGCTATGACCACACAGGTGTGCTAGTGGTACAGTAGCAGCCAGAAGTTGCTCCTGCCCCCCATGCATTGCAGCTGCCTCAAGTGCCCAGCTGCTTTATGTCTCTGCTAAGCATAGTCTGTCATGTTCATCTAGACACTGGGAAGTGTAAGGACAAAGTCTAAGATTTCCCAGCCTGGCCAAGCACACGTGCTGCCATTGAAGGAAATGTCTCCAAGTGCAAAATTAGCAAGAAATGGAAGCAGAATGGAAAAAAAAAAATACACTAAACCAATGAAACCACCTGCAATCCCTGCTCATCCTTGGCCTAAAGATGGTGCAGATTTACTGCATTAAATGGGGATCGCTCCTCTTACTTTTTTATATTGAGCTGTTGCACAACACATCAAGTAGAAGTGTATTCATACATAGTAATTGCAGTAACAGCCATCAGATTCCAGAGGAAATCATTACTGATAAAACAATCCATTCAGCAAGTCTCTTTGATGTGTCAGTTCCCGCATGCCACGTCAAATCTTTAACAGGCACAAAGTACAAGCAGCAAAGCCTCTTAGTAGGATTCTCTCCTGGCCAAGCAGGTGGTTCTGAACTGGCTTTGAGGTTTCTGCACCAATGGGATTTTCCTTACTGCCCTTTTTCTCCCCTTATCCATATTTTCATCTCCTGTATCCAGCATTTCTTTCTTCTTATGCATGGGAGCTATTCCAGCCGAAGAGAGGTTAAAAGGAAACAAAAAAACAGAAGAGTTAAGAACATTGTCTTAAGGTCTCCATTCTCCAGGCTAGGAAGTACAAGAAAAATACACAGAAAGTGAACTAAAACTTGCTTGCTCTATGTATACTAGGTTAGAGTGATCATTTGGTTCTGCTCCTGGTAGCTGCAGCAGTCACAAGGTCAGTAACTGCTGCTTCCAAGTGTAGTGGAAGAAAGGGGTTTTGATGGCAATGGACTTCAACCAACCTGGCATGGAATCTTGGTAGGTCCCTGACATCCCAGAAACAAGTCCCTGGATAGCCTGGCAAGGAGAACCTACCACTCCCTATGCTATGGGCCTTTATTTCTTTACAAAAGCTCACATTGGGTGGAAGTACTAGAGATCTCAAGAGTTTGGAGCAATGTGCCAGGGACAGAAATGCTAAGGACGAGTATTTGCCAGAAAATCATTGTTCTTGGATGAGTGAATGGGAAGCTGCCACCTTGAAGAATTACAGTGTTGCACCTGCAAGAGCAGATGAACATCTTGAGGACTCTGCCACATTTGTACTGCTCAACTTCAATGCACGCATCAAAGCAGGGTCATGCATCCAAACCATCATGCCACCTCTGGGGCATCCCTAGTGAATTCCTTCATCTTCCACACATCGTAATCGCCACATCTCCACTTACCCATGCTCCCCTGCTCACATTCTGCAACTGCTCTACGTTGGGTTTAATTGCTAAATTGGTATTAAAATGAAAAAATCAGAGAAGAGTTTTGAGATAGAGGCGGCATTCCTCTCCCCAGGCCCCAGTTCAAAGAAATCTCTGCTCAGGGCTGGAAAAAGAGAACATCAGACTTAATGCGCTCTCTTCTGCAATCCTCCAGTGCGTAACGGCACAGCAGGGGTTGCTGGGAAACGAAGTCTTTGATGATCTTCTCTTCCCGCTGTGAAGACTAATGACTTCAAAGAGGGCATCCTGCCAAGGATGGGGCTTCCATGGAAAATCTAACTGCAGTGTAATTAGACAAGAGGAGTAAAGTTTTCGCTAACTTATCTGAAAAATAGCAGCCTGCCCCTTACCCTTTAAAATACATTCAGCTTCACTTTTGTAGAACAGTTGTAAAAGGGGGCCTGCACTAGAGTTGCCAGGGAGATTCTTGCAAGCGTTGAGCAGCTGCATTTCACAGCCTGGGGCTTTGCTCTTCAGCAGGAAGTCCCACCCTTTTCACTGCCTGTGTATAAGTGAAGGGCATGGCCGGGTGCACAGGTGACTGGCTGAGGATGCCAGAGACAGGTCATATTTTGGGCCTGGGTGAGCTTAGACAAGTCACTTCCTCTCTTTGTCTTCCCACTCTGTCTGCCTGCTCTATTTAAGAAGCTCTGCTAGGCCAGGACTGTCTCTGACCATGAGTAGGTCTACACTACATCCCCACCACTCCCAGGGAAGACTGCTCTCTAGTGTATCCTTCCCATACACTCCTGTCTGCATGAAACAAACCCATTAACGTGGTGGTGATGCCAGTCTCAAATGTTCAGTCTCTGGCATGCTCAGAGTGGCAGCCATGGGTGCCCCTTGTATACAGCTTCAGCACCTCGGTTCCAGGTTTCATTTGTACAGGCAGAAGTGTCTGGGTGGGACGTGGTCAAAGGCAGTGCTCCAAAGCAAGGTGGAGATACAGCCTCTGTACCTGCCCAGGCCATGAGCCTTAAGCTTGGTAGGCACTTCAAGGTGCACGGAAATATCAATAGCTAATAATAATGATGCAGAGCAACCAGTCCTTGTTCTTCAAGCTATCCCATGAAATAAGAGCAAAAATCTATGCTTCAAATGATGTCTGTTTAAATTTAGAACTTAAAAGGGAGCTGCCTTAACCAGCCTGGGAGTTCACAGCTGTTCTCAGGAGAAGGGAGAAGCAAGCACACTGGCTTCATCGTAAGAAGAGCTGGAAAAATGTTATGGCTGGTCATAATGGTTATGGGTGCTGCATGCGCACCTAGCCAAATGGCAATCAGCTTTTGGTTAGAAAACTGCTGCAACGGTCAGGAAAATTTTTTTTCTCTGCTTACAATATTGGATAATTGGTCAGATGGATTGGATATTTTTGCCTGCCTCAGAAGTATCCCTCGCTGGCTATTGCTGGAGACAGACAATTGCAAGACTGATGTTAATTCCCCCAGCTTCATCCACATCTATCTTAGAGACTGAATCTCACCATTCTGGGCCAAGGGCAAAGTTAATTGATATTGGCACTTGCACCTCCAGACATGGGATGTGCCAATGAATTCTCACAGGAAGAGTGGCTCTCCTAGCTCATGTGCCTTATTTCTTTCATTGGTAATATTCTGTCTCTTTGTTTAATCGCCTCCTTCTCCCCTTTTCCCATTTCAAGACCCTCTGCGACAGCCACCATGGGACTCTCTCCAGGGGTCTGACAACACTGCTCTCTCTGCTGCTGGATGAGTGTCATGGGGGGCATCAAGGCCCTTCCTCACCCTCCTTCAGCAGCCAAAAATAGAGAATGACACTGAAACCAAACAGCCCTATTTGTCTCATGTGACAAGGTATCTTGTCAGCCCAAGGGTACCTAACTCTGGATCCTGCATCTGAGGACAGAGGTAACTGAGCTACACAACATGGGAACCGGGCCAAACTTTGAAATCAGAGGACTGTGAGCCCTCACGAGCCAGTTCCTGGCTCCTTCAAAACTTGCCTTAGTTAGATTTACCTTCCTTGATGCCTATAGCAAGCCAGTAAGAGCCAGGCCTTCTGAAACCCAGCCTGCAATAATTCAGGTAAATACTTGCTCTTCAAACCTAATCTGTGCTTTGCTTCACTTCTGACTCCATCCCATTTGAATAACGCGATTCTGCATTTATTTTTGGTTCTGAGAAGCCTAGTTCCCCGCAAGATCCAAAACACTTTCACATGGATATCTCTCAGCTTGGCATTAGAGAACCTCACAGAGACTAAACAGCATCAATGTGAATATGTGTGTGTTGTGGGGGAAGGAAAATCCTAGGCACGTGGAGGGCATATGAAGGTAAATGTGCTTCTCTGGAACAAGCAACAAGCCATAGAGTAAGAGAAAGAAGAGCTAATAGGGGATAATCACATTTGCAGGCAGAACGACAATGACAAGGTCTGAGCATGGAGAATGCAACCAGCAGGATCCAGGTGGAAGGGGGAGGGGAGCCTCCCCAAAGCAGAACAGACAACATATCTAGCAAATCCTGTCCAGAGGCTCTGTGAGTAGCCAGAAATTTCTGGTGGACTTATAAAGGGCTCCAAGCATGGATAGAAGAGGATCACTAAGATAGAACAGCAAGAAAAGAAGATCAATTTCTTTTAGCATGCTAAATAAGAGATGGAGCATCTCTTCACCAGTACGCCGCCCCACTGAACTCAACCCCAACCCTGCTCTGATATGCTGCACAGTCATCACCATCAAATGGCCCACGTGGGAGGAGTTTGGTGGTTCTGGTCCAGGTCTCCTGGGATGAGCATCTGCAGCACAAAAGCCACCACTGCAATGAGCAACTGTAGACCCCTTTGTTAGCAGCCTCCTTGGAGCACCCCAAGACAGAAGTCCTCAGATGTCACTGGAGAGCAGAGATGAGTGGGAGGCAGGGTTGGGATTCCTGCCTGACAAAAGAGCATAGGCCAGGACTGGTAATTTCAAGAAGCACTGCCATGCCCCCTAATAATCTTCAATTTTCTCAAGGCAGCAATTTTCTCAACATGAGCAGAGAGGGCCTGGCTCCTCAGGTCTCCTCCTATGAGAGGAGCTGGGAGCCTGCCTTTCTCTAGCCTGCAGTTGTTTCCTGTCTCTCATGGGCTCCCAGCTGTGACTGGTAGGCTTGGTAACAAGCAGCCCAGAACCGATGGCAACAGACCCCTGCGTAAAAAGATACCACTTCGGAAGGGAGAAGGCAAAACTGAACTGGAAAGGAGGGATCCAAGTGAGGAGGGACCAGCCCTGCTGGAGGAGGAATAAGATGAAATCTGGACTAGGAGAGAAATCCAGACCCTGATATTCAGAGGAAGAGAAAGGACAGAACCACTATGGTTGGGGACTTTTCACCCCAAAGCAGGAAGGATGGAAAACATCCACAGAAGGGGAGCAGAAAAGCAGAAGACCCAAAAGGGCACTAATTTATGGGAAGAGAGAGGTGGACTTCTGGGTGGGGGGGGTGGAGTCACTACAGGGAAGATACCCAATGAGTAGAGAGAGGCTGCAAAGGATTTGGCAAGGGGAGAGGAGGGGAAGGGAGGGGGAGAAGCCTACCATGGATGAAGGAAAGAAAATGAAGGCAAGTGTTTTCAGCAGAAAGAACAAAAGGGAATGCAACATTTCTAGAGTCCCAGCTTCTCAGCAAGCTGCTTTTGGAAGTCATTGCCCATCCTGCCAAGTTTTTTCCAGCATTCGCAGTGTGGTACCAGCAGAGTAACCTTGGTGAAAACCACAATACAGATGGACTACACTATAAGACAGGGCTCACACAACCCAGGAGTGCCTGCATTAAAACCAATGTTCTGGTTGCTTTAGCTATGCCAACACAAACTCCGCTTTCTTTTGGCTTCCATTTCTAAAAAGTCTATAACAGGTTAATAATAATTGACTAACAGTTTTGTAAGCATATGGCACACATAAGCAGCACCTGTGTCATAACTCATAAGCAACTTACTGATCTGTTGGATACAGTAGCTATCTACAGACATATTCACTAACCCTTTAAACTCTCCTTACAAATGAAACTTTAATGCCTAAGTCTAGATAAGTCCAAAGATCATCACCAAAAGCTGTTTCAAATGGTACATCTTTCTGCATTGCCCTTTATCACCTTGGGCCTTCCTAGAGTCAGAATTAAGATAATGCAAGACTAACTGCACCAAGGAGGAACAGAGTCTTCACATCAAGCTAGGTACCTTTCCAAAAAGAGCCGTTGTAGCAGAAACACAGCTTGTGGGCTTGACACAGGAATTCAGGGCAAGGTTTTTACAGCTTTCTACCAGGAAGTTGGACTAGGTCAGTGGTGCTCAACCTCCAGCCTGTAGAACTGTGTCATCTGGCCTGCAGGGCTCCCCACAGGTCTAGAAATTTGGCAGCAGGGGAGTGGTGGCAGCGTTAATTGCCTCCAGATTTCTGAACCAGATTTCTGCAGACTGGATGACATTAGAGGTACACCAATAAAAGGAAAATTAACATTATCAGCAATCGGCTTTTTTTGGCTGATGTGGCTGATAATGTCACCAATAAATGCCGCGTGCATGCACGCAACTGCAGCGCAACATGCAAGCAGCCAGGAGCGCAGCCCGACAACATGGAGAGCAGTGTCCAGTTGGTAAATCTGTTGTGGGTGAAGGGGCAAGGGGGGGGGAGGGGCAGACCAAGGACCCCACAGTGAGGGGAAGTGGTGCTGGGGCAGGCTCTGCACAGCTAGGACAGGGCACGGGACAGAGCTGTGGCTCATCCAGGGGGTGGGGGGTGGCTTCCGCCACTGCAAGCACCCTGGGAGGCATGGGGAACATGTGCCTCCCAGATCCGTGTGTGGGGTGAGGGCAGGCTGCCACTGTGGGCTGGGGCCAGGGGTGGCACCAGGCTCTTCCCAGTGCTGAGGCTGTGCTGGGGCTGTGCTCAGGGTATGCAGTGGCAGAGCTGGGAGAGCAGCTATGGGGGCTGCAGCCACCCCAAAATTTACCCCAAAATTGGCTTCCCCCAGCCCCAGTCCACAGCAGCAGCCCACCCTCATCCCATGCATGGATTCAGGGGGCACATGCCCCCCATGTCCTCCCAGGGTGTGTGCAGCGACAGGAGCCCTCCCCCCGCCCACATCCCTGGATGAGCTGAAGCTCCGCCCCACACCCCACCCTGCCCCAGCTGCGCAGCGCCTGCCCCAGCACCAGCCCCACTCCCTCTCTCACCACAGGGACCTTGGTCTGCCCTGTCCATGACCTTTCCTTCCCCCACAACAGACTTACCAGCTAGATGCTGTTCTCCATGCTGCCGGGCAGCATAATGACAATTAGATCAGAATCGGCGTATATGGCTTGTTAAAAATCAGCCAACAGTATCAGCCCAAAAAAATCTCTGTCAGTGCACTCCTAGATAACATGGCCCTGCCCTGAGCACACTGGGCTGCTGCACAGCCAGATCCGGGTACATGGGGTGGGGCCAGCATATAGCTGGATCTGAGCACACAGGATCAGGCCAGCGCACAATGACACCTGGTGCAGCAGCACCCCACGTGCTGATCCTGCACAGGATCCAGCCTGTAGACTCGTCCAAGCCACTCATCCAAGCCCATGGGGTTGGAAGGTTGGGCACCACTGACCCAGATGATTGTAAGAGCTACTACTCTTAGTAGTAAGAGTCCTTTGAAATGGAGCTATATGGAAAGTAGGGCCTAAATGCTTTTATTACTTTATTTACCAAGCTGTGTATGGCTCCCATGCCAGAACAGAGTAGTAGTACTAGAAAAAGACCCAATTCTTAAAGAGACCTTCCCAGAACCACCCATCCTGGCCTTTAAACAAGCACCGAACCTCGCTAACCTCATCACCAGAAGCAAACTTTCTACAGCCCAAAACACACCAAATGGATCCAGACCATGCCATGACAAGAAATGTAAAACCTAACAACAATATCTCCACCACCCCCACAATTACTACACCCCACAACAGAACCATCAATGTTCCTGGATCTTACAGCTCCAGAAATGTAATACATCTCATTCAATGCAGTAAATGCCTTGATGGAAAATACGTAGGAGAGACCAAACAACAACTGCACGCCAGAATGAATGCACACTGGAAATCTATCAAAGACAAGAATACCCAATTACCTGTGGGGGCACATTTCTCACAAGAAAACCACTCTCTCTCCAATCTCTCAGTTCTAATCTTCAAAGGGAATTTACAAAACATCTTTCACAAATGAGCCTATGAGCTTCACTTCATCAACCTACTGGATACAAAAAAATATAGACTAAATATAGACCTTGGATTTATGACACGTTATAACCTGCCTAAGATCTGACTCCCCAGGTACCTCTCCACTATTTACCAGTTATATTCATTCCCCAAGCCCCCTCCCTTCAACCTCCCCTCCCCTGGCTCAATCTCCTATTTACATTTACTCCTATTTACATTGTCACCGACTGACTTGACCAGCCTCTGGCTTCTTTTCTATTCATTCCATCTAGCAAGAGCACAGACCATCTGCAGATGCTTCCTCGGCCTGATGAAGGGTGTATGTGCCCGAAAGCTTGCAAAAAAGAATTCTTTCCAACTACTGGAGTTGGTCTAATAAACAATATCAAATTTACCCAAAAAACCTTGTTTGCCTATGTCCTTAAACCATCACTGCTACAACCTATACCTCTAGAACTGAGTAGTAGAATATTTCAGGTGTTCAGCTATGGCTTCAGAAGCACAAATTTCAGACCCACTTGAAACTTTTGCTAACGGTTGTTCACAGCACCCATAAGAACCACATGCCCATAGCTGCAAATGGTCCATTCAAGTTGGATGTCTCACTAGCGATACATTGCCTTGTACGCAGTGCACTATAGAAACAGGTGTGCCTGAATCATGCTAGCCCTATGGGGAACTAAGCTTAGAAAGACCTTCGCCTTGGTTCCCATGACATTTCTGGTGCCCATGCAAGAACAAGATATCACCTCCTTACGTCAAAGCTTTTTGGCATAACTTTAAAATTGGAAGGCATATTTGAGGGTTTTGGCCCTGCATTTATGCAAATATACTGAAAAACAATAAATCTGCAATCCTTTTACATCAAGCAGATATGGACAATGAATGGGCACAAGGAGTAATTGAAAAACAACATCAGAAAGGTGATAGTAACAGATGTGATGAAACCTGGGAAGATTCCCAAGGCAAGGACACACACACACATCCAGAGTATGGGAGAGGCGGTGACAGAATTAGGACCTAGTTGCACATTACACTTAGGACGTGCTAACTGCACTAAAAATGTTAGTGTCTGAGCATTTGAGCAGCAAAACACATGCTAAGTGCCATCCTAGGGTAGCAAAGTGAGGCCTTTTCTGGCAAGGAGTATTTCCAGATTGTATTACCTGACAAACAGGTCTCACAAGGTATGCAGGAGCAACACTGAGCAGAGAGAGAAGTAATCCAGGTGTGAATGCTGGCACCAGAATCACCCCTCTCCTTGATGAGAGGATTTAGCTGCAATCCAGCAGTACAGCAATAAGTGAAGGTTAGCTAAAAACATGTGTGAGTTTTCACCTAGCTGGGGCCTGCCTGGGGACCTGGACTCCCCTTCTGCACTGCCACACTATATCAAGACCTGTGAGGATGGCTCACACCTTTCATTTTTTGGTGGACTCTGTATACTGGTAGCCATCTTCTGAGGGAGAAAAGGAACGTGCCTTATACATTTATTCATCCAGGAATGACTGAAAGAAAAGAACTGGGGCATACAAACTAGAGTGTCAGTTGCTGGATTTTGAGGGAGCTGTGGCAATAATCCACTAGTTGAGGACCTGGTGCCTTCCTATCCAAAGATAATTCCCTCATTCCCAAATCAGACATTGTTGGACCAAAAAGTGAGGCTCCTTCCAAAAACAGAAATGAATGCATTCAGAAAATGTGGACTTCTAAGTGAAACAAGAAAATCTGGGTCTGAAAACCAAGGCAACTTTCAGTTTAGCTTATCAGTACTTAAAAGATGCACTGCAAACAGCAGCTGTCTCATCCTTTCCCACATGATTCAAGAGTCTAATTCAACCAATTTTCAAACCAATTTTCAACATGCTTACGCAGCTCTCAATACACTGAAAATTCTGCTCATGATTTGGACATGCCCGGAGCAGCATCCATTGCTGCTGCAAGATGCCCGCATCAGCGTATCTGAAAATAGGGCTCTCCTAGCTCTGATGTAACGGGATGTAGGTAATCAGCCCAGCCTTGCTCTCGGCACTGCTGCTCTGCAAAGCACTCCTTCTCTGTGAGTATCTGCATTGCAAGTTATTTTTCCTCAGACTCATTAGTTTGCATTTTACTTGACTGCATCTCATTTTGTTATTTTCTAGACCATGGTTTGAGTCTCTCCAGGCTTCTTTATATTATTTCTGCCTGGTATCTGAAAGACCTGGTATCATTTGCAAATAAAATTACTGTGCTTTGCACCACTGAAAGCTGAGCTAGAGAGAAGAGGATGGCCTTGCTGTTGTGGCACAATACAGAGCTCCGGAGACCAGGGAGCAGTTTCCAAGACAGCTACTGTCTCCCTGCATTACTTTGAATAGTCACAGAAAGAAAAACTGAGTCACACGGGTACTATGCAGGTGAAGCTGTAACACCTTCACAGCTTCCTGGAACACTACAGCAGCAGTAGGGGTGGATCTCAGAGCCGTGAGCCCCCGCTGCGCGCATGGCTGCCACTTGGATTAAGAGAACCACGATACTGGGCAGTATCCTGATCTTCTCTCTAGGCTTTGTGTTAACACTAGAGGGCAATGTATCCACACAAACAAGCCTTTAGAGCCAGGACAAAATTCATTCAGAATTCAAATTTAGCTACAGACCCAGTCCTGATGGGAGGAGCTGGAGGTGTTGGGCACCTCTCAGGGTCTGGCTCACAGCTAGTGGTGGAGAACCTTAGGCAGGCAAACAGTTCTGTTTGTATTCAGCAGAGGGTATTAGGTTCACATCTTCACTAGTGAGGCCAAAGCAATCCTCCCTTCCCCCTCTCTCTAGGATGTTAGGAGGCTTAAGTATCAAGCACACTGGATGAAAGACAGTTTGATTATTATGATTAGATAAAAGCATAAAGTCCAGCCAGAACAACAAACCCAGCCACTGGACCTTGCCTCTAAACTCAGAGCATCACTGCTGCTATTACCTGTTATTTAAGGTTTATTTTGGTCCACTTGATGGTACACAGCAATCTATATACCCCCTGAGTCCACAGCCATAGATTATGCCCAGCGTCCACCCTTCAATTTAAAACTGCAGTCCTGAATCCTTAGCTTTCATTTAAAACTTGTATTTTTCTAGCACATGGGATTGTGAATATAACATTCCCAAACAAAGCAAGCACAAAACTGATGGAACCTGGATGATGGATGAGAGCGCTAAGGTGTCTGTCGACTGCCCCTATTAACCTCAGTGGCTGTTTGCTCTGAAACCTAACAATGATAATTTAAATAATCAGTCTTATTCACTGCTGATCCTCTTTGCACAAATATCTAGCTAATGTGCCAATCTCTCAAAGTGTCTCTCATTTCTTCCTGGCTGCCAGCTGTTCTTAAGCCAGCTAACAACTTCTACAATGCAGCCTAAAGCTCTGTGGCACACTGAAAATTAACGGGTACCATAAAACACATCACACAAGATCTTCAGCTGGTATAAACTGGCACTGGCTAAGGATCTGGCCTGTTGAGCACAATGTAAGCACGAAGAGCAGGCAGAATTATATACTGAATGGATCATTCATTTCCACATTTAATTCAATAAAGAGCTGCTTTCCCCCACCACACATTTACACTTTTGCAGTATTTCTACTCTGCTGATCACCAGAAACCAAAAGGCCCTTGCAGCAAAATTTAAACCCAGCTTGCTCCAGAGTACTCTTCTCCAGTGTAATTTTAGTTCATTTTTCAATGAAAAGTGCACTCCCTTAGCCTACCACATGTATCCAAAAAGATCTACTCTTTATAAAGCCCACCTTGCCACAGAGGTTAGTCTGTAAATAGCCTTATAAAGCTGGCAATCATTGGCCCAAAATAAAGTAACCTCAGGAAACTCTGGGCAGGTTGTCCTCTTTGTTCTCCTCCAGTAACCAGACCCTATTAAGGAGCCTGAGTCTGCTGTTTCCTGGCCCTTTGGCTCAAGCAGCTGAGGCTCACTGCTGTTCAATTCCCCCCCGCCCCAAAACAACTCAAGGACATCATAGCCAGGATTGGTTGCACAGTCAGGAAATTCTTGTTGTTTGTGATGATGGGACTTACCCCTGGTTTGTGCCCCACTCGTTCCGGATACAGAGATGTTTGTGCACAGGGTCCTTCATGTAACCTTCATAGCAAAGGCACTCACCTAAGAACAAGAAGAGAAGACATAAGGGAGTATGAATGGTACCAGCTGCTGCTGGAGGCAGGATGCTGAACTAGATGAACCGAGGGTCTGATCTTCTCCTCCTAATCAAACCAGCTACAGAGAACCCCAGGCTGAGGTGGCACTCACAGTAGACAGGTTCCCTGTGTCAGGAAAATCTGAAGGACGAAGAGCACAGATTACCTTCACCCCTGCCCTGGGATCGACAGCAGGTGCCATGGCATGGAAGGAGATGAATCATCACTCTCATCAGAGGATCACCTTTCCTTTCCCCAGAAATTACCATAGCAGTCAGTACCAGTCCCCAACTCCTGCTTTAAAGGTTGGTAGCTCCACACAAACAGCAAGCCTTCCATGCTTAGTAGCTCTTTTGCCCTCACCAGCTCAGAAATCATTTCTTCAAGAGGGAGAACCAGCAAATGTCACAAATAGTAGTGCAGCAGAAAAAAAAGCTTGCTTGCTCGCTCACACACACACATTTGAATATAATATTAAGAAAATTACATAATGATTGCAAACAGGAGCCAGAGGGGCTGTGTCAAGGAACCACGAGAGAAGATGGGCATAAGTGGAAACACATACAAATGGTGAGCATCCTTTTGTGGGCAGCATGTAGCCATCGCAAAGCCAATGACAAAGGACAGTGGAACCACTGTAATGCCTACTCTCCTCCTTTCCCTACCCTCTTTGGAGCATTCCCCAGGGCAACAGGAAGCACACAGTCCTTTCATTCCCTTGAGAATTCGGGTTGTAATTCTGACTCCAATATATGCTGCACAAAGAGGTGAAGTCCCTTACTCCCTTCCTGGCTCCTGCCCTGAGCTGTGTACTAAGCTGACTGGACTCTTGGTTAATTAATATTTATAAACTGGTTTAACTCCCAGTCCAGCAAAACATTTAAGCACACACTTAACTGTAAGGACTGCGATGGGATTACTTACAGGCCCAAAGCCACGGATGTGTTTAAATGCTTTAGTAGCAGAAAATGCTACAGACAATGTAACAATGGAGAAATTTAATGCACATGTGGCAGGGAAACCCACAATTAAGAGTAAAGTTGCCTTTGATCAAATTAAGATTGTGTATGTAATGACTGCTGATTGGGCTTACACATTTATATCTTATATTACAATATACCTTACATGGTCCTGTGACAGTAGCTCTGGGAATTTTTGGCTAACATTTTCAAACGTTAGACACTTAAGTTAGATTCCTAAATCGACATTTAGACACTCTGTCTAATAGCCTGCCTTACATGACTGGTTTGCGGTTGTCCAGTGTCTTTGAAAACAATCAGGCTATTACTTAGGAACACAGATATGGATTTATGAGCCTACCTTTATACATCCAAGTCATGGCCAGCTTTCTGATTCTGGTGCAATACTAATGCTACTATTTTCCTCCCACTGGATTTATTTTAAATGAAAGTAAAATGCCTGATTGATGACACATTAAAATAAAGAATGGACTGTACAAAATTCTATTTTGCTTATAAGCTTTCCACTATTCCTTATTTCCATTCAGCCCTCAAATACTATAAGGGTCAGGTAACCTTAAATGGTATCACTACTTCCACTACCTGGATGAAATCAACTCCATGCAAAAGTCTACTAGATGGCTACCATCTTGGCTGGGACTGTGAATTGGAACTGGAGGTGCCAGGGGTCAGGGAAGCAGTTACAGTTGGCACTAAAGATAACCTGCAGCTACGAGGTGTAATAGGTGCTTCTTCTCTGTGAATGGAGTGCAGAGGAAACTACCCAACAAACAACATGCCATGAATGGAAGATGTGCATGCCCCTGAATTCCCACGTCAGCTCCAAGAGGTCAATTTCATCCCTTGTTCATGGCTGAATCTGAAACACCAGAGTCTTTGTAGGAAGGATGGCTGCAGTATGAGTCTGGGGCAAAGGCTCTCCTTGGATACTCCATCAGAATCAGTTCACATAGCCCTGATTTAGATGGCTAATTGCAGCACAGACTTACTCTGAGTCAGTTTGCTCTGAGTATAAGTTAGGCAGCAGAGAGTATAGCCCAGAGTCAATACTGCCCAAAGAGTATGAAGTCCATAAGGACAGAGCAATCTCTTGCTATTAAAGGGCCATGCACCTATAAGATATATATGTAAGGCCTCTGGATTTTACTCCCCCACCTTGTAACGGATGTCTAATGCTTCCCCAAGCAAGGAGTGTTGGAGGGGCTGCATCTGCTGTGACAGATGGTTGTGAATGCATGGAACGCTGATTCTGTAGCAAGCAGAGGCATCCAACAGGGAAGTGAGTCGTAACTGCAAAGACAGGAAGAGTCCAAGACAGTCTGCAGGTACAAACTGAACAGACAGGAGAGACTGCTCTGCATTTGATAGTGGCTTAAGCATGGAGCAACCCCAGCAAACTCACTGAAACTGTGCTGGGTGTGCATCAGTGCAGAGTTTGCCTAACTCTCTACAAAGAGGAGATGATGCTTTGCAGTTGAGAGACTGGTTAAGAACTCAGAAGACTAGGGTTTATTTCCTGGCTCTGCCACAGACTTCTCATGTGACCTTGGGCAAGTCACTTAGCCTCTGTGTCCTTCAAATCCTGACCTGTAGAATTGAGACAAGACACCTCCACTCTTTTCATAGTTTCATAGTTGATAGGGTCGGAAGGGACCTGAGCAGATCATTAAGTCCAACTCCTTGCCGTGGCAGGAAAAAGTACTGGGGTCAAACGACCCCAGTGAGGTATTCGTCTAACCTCCTCTTAAAGACCCTCGGGGTAGGAGCCAGCACCACTTCTCTTGGAAGTTGGTTCCAGGTCCTAGCCGCCCTGACAGTGAAGCAGTGATATCTAGTCTGAATCTACCCTCTGCCAGCTTGTGACCGTTATTTCTAGTCACTCCTGGCAGTGCTCGGGGGAGCAGGGACTCCCCCAATGCCTGCTGGTCCCCTCTGACTAGTTTGTAAACGGCCACTAGATCCCCCCTCAGCCTTCTCTTGTGGAGGCTGAACAGGTTCAGGTCCTGTAGCCTCTCCTCGTAGGGCCTGCCCTGCTGCCCCCTGATCATGCGGGTGGCCCTCCTCTGGACCCTCTCGATGCTATCCACATCCCTCCTGAAGTGTGGCACCCAGAACTGGACACAGTACTCCAACTGCGGCCTAACCAGTGCTGCATAGAGAGGAAGGATCACCCTTCTAGATTTAGACTGTGTCTTTGGGGGATGGGCTGCTCCCCACATGCACCTGGCATAACAGAGCCCCTGATTCTGGCTGGAGAGTCTTGAGACTAGTGCATTATCATCAGCAACAACAACAACAAAGGAGGAGGAGGCTGCTTTCTACCTGCAGCTGTTCCCAGTGGGGGTTGCTCCAGCATAAGTGGGAAGAGAGCAATTTATTAATTTGAATATGGGGAGAAAGGCTGTGGATAGCATAGCATGTCTAGAAAGAGATATGGAGATGTAACCACTGCTTGAAAATGGAAACTTGCATCTTTGCATCATGGATCAAACCCAACCCCAGTCAACCACTCCCAAGAGTCAGGGGAGCACTGAGCATATGTCTCAGTATTTCCCTGAAATAAGCTGGTGAGCACCATCCTATTGCTGGTGTACCTAGGCACAGCTTGCTCAGAGGGGATGAGGCATGGAGCCTGAACTGCTATCAGACCAAGAAGAGCTTCTCTCAAGCTGGGAACAAGTTGCAGCAAGGTGAAGCTAACGCCACCCCTGCTTGTCCATGGATGAAGAGAGGGCTTCAATCTCTAGACACAACAATCCCCAGCACAATATTCACTTGGGACTCTGGTGGCTCAGTGAAGAAATGGTGAACTGCACACAGGGCAGCATGTAGTTCAGCTGACCTTGTATCATAAGTGCTATATCTCCTCTCACTTCAACAGGCAAAACAAAAACTAAAAGGAGGCCCAGGGGCAGGTTTTCAGCCGATACAAGTGATCTGGCTCCACTGAATTCAATGCACATAGTCCATGCCAAGGAAGAATCAGGCTCACAGTAACCAACTTGCCAAAATGTGTGCAGCATTAACCAGAAAAATGCACATTACCTCCCCTTACACATCCACACTTCTTGTGGCAGGAGTACTCCAGACTCACACCACAGTAAGGACACTGAGACTTGAATCTGGCCCAGCTTTATGGTAAAATACTGTGACATTGTTTTCTTATACAGCAAGGTTTTGTAAGGTTTTGTTACTGCAGTGCAGATCACACCCAAAAGCAAACTGTGAGAGAAAGAATAACTGGGAATGAACCCAGATGAGGCACTAGGGACAATGAGAGACATATGCGCATTTTGATCAGAATGGATGATTTCACTAAAGGAAAAAACAAGGAGCAGAACAACTGCAAAATAGCAGGGGGTCCTGCCTCCTCCCAGCAGTGCTGGGACCTGCAAAGCTGGGATGTCTGGCTCAGGCCCTCCCTAAGCTCTCAGCTTGCTCAACTACAATGCAGTCTCTCTCCCTTGGCCCTTGATAGGTAGACATCAAAGGGACCAATAGTGCAGAGGCAGCCTGTGGTCTTGGGTGATGATGCTTTTCAGTGAGACAGTAGATTAAAAAAATACAACACAGTGTTGGAAGTCGGGGGTTGGTATGAAAACAGTCTCCTACACTTCCTGTTTATTATGGAGACAACGAATAGAAGCATGGAGGGAGCTTTAGAAAAAGTTTTTACTGCAATGAACCTGAAGTTGACCATATCACTCAGAAAGAGTGACCATATCTGAAGTTGACCGTATCACTCAGAAATGGCAAGAGCTCTCCCGGAACAAAGCAGCAGCAAGAACAAAGTCACCGGAGCACTTAACTCCCTGCTGTCACCTCCTGGGTTGATTCACTTGTTTTAAGTGCATCTCAGCTTTGCCCTCTCCTTTGAAGTACACTACCTCGAGTGATGGAGCCCTGCTGCAAAAGTTCTAACCTGGAGGCCAATTTGTCCAGCATTCCTCTTTCTTTCAGGCCTGGCTCCATCTAATTACTACAAAAAGAGGATACACCTTTGTCCTGGGAAGGGATGGGTTGCATCTCACATGAGGTTGCCTTATCTGCATTTCTGCCATTGACATCATGGCTTGTGGACTACATGTGATTATCCGATATTCTGCATTACCACTTGGGAGTTACAAAGAGGGGAAAGACAGACACAGACAGACAGATCTCAGCTGCTGTAGGTGGGCAATGCTCCTTCCAATTCAGTCCTGTTCCATCAAGTTCAATGAAGCAGATTCCGATGGAGCTGCACTGATTTACGCCAGCTGTGGCTCTGGCCCATAACTAGCACAAAAAAATTGGTGCCACAGCAATATTCTGCTCATGAACACCTTCACATCAAAGAACTCAAGGTAGGATTTTCAAAGCGGTCAGCAACAACCTGACGCAGCTCTCACTGATATCAGCAGCTGAACTCTAAATCATTGGTAATAATCCCACTGATCCAATGGGAGAAGAGAAAGGCCAGCACTGAGAGCTTCTGAAAATCCCACCTTAGAAAGCTAAGCTCCCTCTGGCACCGCACCCTCCTCCATAGTAGCCACTGGGCCAGAGTCCCTGCAGCTGTGGATAGCACCTTGCAGCAGAAAGGCCTCTTACGCAGAAAGGTAGATTGGCCTGGGGGAAGGCAGACAGCATTTCTATCACTGTCCCTCCTTGGGATTTGCCAGAGATAGAAGGAAGCTGTAGCCTGTGGCTGTACCCAGCTGGCAGAGGCAGCTGTGGGATGCAGTGAATTGACAAAATTCACCTTCCCTCAGCCACTTCCCTTGCCAAAAACATTGATACACCTTAACGTACTTGGGCCAAGTTGCAACCTGAACACAATGGAAGGTAATGCTGGCTGCAGTGTACTGGCAGGTGCAGAGAGAGCTGCTTCCCAGCCGGGGATGAGGCACATCCCCAAGCAACAGGACTGCAGTGTGATGAGCTACAAAGCACTGGGAGCTGCAGGGGCCAAGGGCAAAAGGAAATACCAGCTCCTGTCCCAGAACACCTCCCAAACATGGGAGACTTAGTCCCTTTGCTCCCTATCCCCAAGCTCCCCCAAGTACCTGGCTCTCATCATGACACTATGGGCTCAGTAACACCACCTCTAGCTGCTCCCAGAACGCCGCTGTGAAGTGTGGCTTGCTCACCCGCTTCTGCTCTGCACATGCTACCTCCTGGAAATAACCCAGTACAACTGCTTTATGGCAGCCCTGAGCACATATCAAGAAGCACAGCCAGGCCAGACAGACTGAGAGCCACATTAGACACGTGCTCCATGCTACAGTTAAATTCTCTCATCACTGGGGGGTGGCCCATGCAAACCAGGAGCAAATGGATGGAACATGCAGGGCTCTCAGGCACAGCAGAGAGGTAATGTAGCCATGCCCTGTGCATCTCAGCTTAGCTAGCTACAGGTGTCCTGAATTTCTCCATCTGACTGCTACCTCAAGGCCTAGTAGCCTGATCTACATCCCTGTATTCTTGTGCTGGCATTATGCACAGTACACGGCGTTAATTATGTGTACTAGGTTAATTTCATGCACCATGTGGATGGGACACCTGCATCCATGTTGCTCATATTCCTTTTCCACTCACAAATGGTGAATGACTGTATGCCCCCTCCTTACAGGCTGTGGCTAGAGCTCTACCTATTTGAATGACAGCTATAGTTGTATAGAAATGGAAAGGAACAAAGGCAAGATACAGCCCTGAATCAAGCCTCACTTCCCTCCTCTTGCAGAACAATAGAGAGAAGGTTCAAAGCCTTGCACTGGGACCTCAGCAATCTACTTTTCATTCTGTGGCATGAAATACCAATCAAAGAGTATAGGGACTTTTCTCATAGCTCACAGGTAGACCTGGTCTTGTTACATCTGAGTCCTCCCTTTACAAGCACTTTGGGAAAGGGGATAGAAATGAGGGATCCCTCACAGAAAGCTATCAGTGTTGTCAAAATAATGAGGGATCTAATATAAACACGCACCTGATCCTTTATTGATCAGGATCAGGAAGACTTGGTCAAGTTTTCAAGTCCGTACCAAAAATTTCACCCACAGGAGCAAGGTGCCCACTGGACTATGCACTCACAAGGTGCTCTTCATACAGATACAAATCAGTAGCCTTTAAAATGACCCCAAAGGCCAAACTTGTCAAAAATGACCAGTAGTTAATCTCACTGATCCCATTCAGGCCAAGAGAGAGAGTTCCCACATACCAGTTTCTGGGTCACACTGGTGTTCACATGGATCCAAAAGTCGTCGGGCACACAGATCCAATGCCCAGGGCCCGCTGGAGTTCTGCTGGGAGAAGAGGACAACCTGTGCTGGGTTCAGCCAGTCGCTGGCATCCAGTTGGCTGCCCTCCAGCAGGATAAAGCGGCTCCCTGAAAGAGTAGCAAAGAGTGCAAAGGCTGGAACTACCGTCACAGAGACAGGAAGCTCCCCTCAAACCCATTGCAATAACTAGGTCCTTCTCAAATCAAATTGTAAGAGGGATAAACCTTCCCCACACATACAGCCTCTGTGCTGAGGATGGTGACCCAGAAAGGGAGGCCTTTGCTCCTGCCCATAATTTCAGACCGTGTTCCCAAAACGATCAGGCTCTCCTGGGGTATTCCACTCACATCAAGTTCCATATGACAATTGTTCAGCATCATAATGTTCCACTTGCCTGAAGGAACTTAGTATGCCAGAGGTGGGGCTTGGCAGACCCATACACTTTTGATTCAGCATAACCCCTTGGCCACTCCCCTCTTAGTCAGACAGTGGGAGAAGCAGTGGAAGAGAGGGAAGGGAGGAAGAAAGAGGGAGATGCTTGCTTACCATCAGCAATGAGGTGCTCAGGAACATGCAGGGTGATCTTGACAATGAGTGGGCAGCTCATGTGGGACGAGCACACCAGGCTGATCACGCAGCTGGTGACACTTATCAAAGTCAGAGTGGTCTTATTCACAGGACTCCTGGGTGAGCCCACTGGAGCAGCAGAAGAGAGATACAGAGCAGAGACATCAGAGTCACAGCATCAACTTCTTACATCAGCATCACTAGAATATAGTCCTGAGAGATGCCCAACTCCATCTCCTTCCACACACTCCCACCTTCTTGTCAATAGCTTTGGATGCAGCAGAGAAGACCCTAGGGAGGCCATCTTCCCAAGCAAAACCTTATCCCTTTATCCACCCAAAACCCCTTTGGGATCAAAGAATCATAACTAGAGAGCCTGCAGCTTTCTTTGAGCTGCTCTGGGGTGGTAGGGAGGTAGCGCTGCTAATAACAAAGTGGCTGTGCCCTTAAACACTTGCTGTAGTGTTCCTTGCTATCAGCCCATGAGTCTGCACACTTCAGGCTCCCAAGGGTTATTAATGGTGCTTCATGGACTGCTTAAATCTATTCAGCTTTTACAATTGGTTCTGTCACTGTCTCAGCTACAAGTTTAGAGTGACAGCTTCTGTTCACATCCTCCAGCAGCTGGGAATCCTGTAATCTCTTACCTGTCCCCTCTCTGACATTTGGCCCAATAAACTGAGCAGGGAAAAAGGCAACTCCATGATGTAATGGGAATAGGGGAAAGAGGGTAAAACCACCTAAAACTTTCTTAAACTGAGGCCTAACAGCTATTACAATCCTTCAGGGGTGGGAGAGCTGTTGTGAGGCATCATGTAATGTGAGTACATGCATGCGAAAGAAGCTATTCTGCAGGATGTCATGGTACCCAGATTTAGGGAGGAAATGGCTAGTTAGAAATCACACAGAAATCTGCCTCACACCTACATAAATGATGCTCACCCCAAATCACTTTACAAATTACACCAGGTATCATCACTTCATCCTCAAGTGCTGTGTGTAATAGACAACACAGTAGTAGGAAGATGGCCAAATAGCACACTGCCTTCCAGTGAGAGGAGGGTACATTTTGAGGCCAAGACATCAGGTCAATTCCCACTCCCCTCCCCAAAACCTTCTGAAAAGGAAACTGGTCCAAATTCTTCTCTCAGTAGCAAAATCTGTAAACCCAGAATAAGTCCAGTAAAGTCATTCTCTGAAGCCACTTTGAATTGTGCACCAGCATGAGAGCAGAATTCAGCCCCCACTTCCAACATCTCTACTGATGATGATTCTTTTCTTCTTCAATGGCTGGTTACACAAAAGTTTAGGTTCTTTCACAACACTACTGTATATACCAGTCCATTGTATTGACTTGACTTTAAAGCAGGTCAGAGACAATCAGAAAAAAGACAGATGTGGGCTTCAATTTTTTTTCACCTTTCTGGACTTTTTTTGGATTTGTTTCTCAATGATAACAACTTCCTAGGCTCCAGAGAATAGGTGCCACAGGATCTTGACTGTCCAGGGCAAATAGGACCTTGGCTTTTAATAGCTCATCTGAAGGAGTCACACAGAGAAAACTTACTTAGGTCTGAGTTCATCTGCCTTTAAAAGCTTGAGTCTGACTTCCTTGGACTTCTTATCAAAGACATATGCCTAAAAATTTATACTCCAACTCTGACTTGCCATACATTTTAATTGCTACAATCTGGTGACTCCCAGGACAAAACGTCCAACTTCAACTCATAATACCTCTCCAGGATTGGGAAAGAATAATGAGGAACAGGAGGTACTCTGAACTGAAGTAGCCAAAGTGTTTAAAAAGGGGGTCTCTTTCCTTCCTCCTTGATATAGGACTACCAATACTGTTAGATTTTACTGTATATACATTGTTTCTTGCTAGTTAATTTCCACTATTCAAGCCTGCCATTCCTGAACAAGTTCAAAGGAGCTAGTCAAAAGATAATTATAAGCTCAGAATACTGCACCCACCAAAAATTGGATTCAGGCCAGAACGGGATGGTAAAACCATCTTGAATGGCACTGCTGGATGATTTCCTATCAATACACAAAGGAGAAAATATCTGTTCTCATAGTCCTGGAATTCTCTGCAGCGCTGGACACTCCTGACCATGAGAGACTGCTGTTTCACAAGACCAAGGTGATAGATGTCCCAAGTAAAGCACTAAAATGGTCCAGGTACTTCTCAAAGGGATGTACCTAGTGGGTAGCAATGGGAACCTGCATCTTCACAAGAATCATTTCTCTCTCTGGTCCTTGTTATCCTCAGCAGCCATTCAATTAACTAGTTAGATGACGCTGACTCAAGTGACAAAAGACACATGTTCTACCCATCATTCCCCACATGCAACCCTATCACTGCCAACAAGATAGTCCAGTACCAGGATACAACCAGCTCTAGAGTTAAGAATAGGTAGCTGATACAACACCTGAGCAAGACAAAGGTGACACTGGGGACAGAGGAAAATATTGTGACGAGTGTGCCACGGCTGTTAAGTCTTCTCTGGTAGAAGTTACACACATGTAACTGGTAAATTCAGCCTATGATTTAAGGGTACTCTAACTACCCACTGGCTGTGTCTACATACTGTGCATAATTTAATGTGTAGTAAAGCGTTAGCGTCTACATATGCGCAGCAATTACTGCATAGTAGAATAGTCTAATGCACCATTTTCTAGTATCTGTAGATACAGGTACTAGAAATCGGCACATTAAACTAATGCACCGAAGTACACACGTAGATGCTGACTGGAAGCAAATTACTCCCAGTCAGCCTAAGCAGCAGGGGGCCAGAGAGAGCAAGGACAGCTGTCCCAGCTCAGCAAGATGCAGCTTCCCAGCCATGTGGAGATGAGATTCCATCCAGATTTCCATGTGGCTGGGAAAGCTGTCCCAGCTGGAAAGCACACTGCCTCCCAGCTATGTTGGATGGGTCTTGATCTCCACAAGGCTGAGAGGCAGCTGCCCACAGAGATCGGGACCAGCCCCCATACTCCCTGACAGCCCTGGGCTAGCACCTGGGGGAGCCTGGAGCTTCCCCTGGCTGCTGCAGGCAGGCAGAGCAGGGCAAGGGCAGCCATAAACTGAACTGCTCCCCACGGCAGCAAATTTGCTCCTGACAGTTGCATGTTCAGATGTGTGCAGGGGCCCAGTTTAATATGCCTAAATTTGCTCCACATAAAATGCAGGCACATTAATTGCACATATGTAGATGTACCCCCAGATGCTAAACTCTTATGCAGCAGCATCCATGACTGTCTTCTACCATCCCAGTTGGTTAAGAGACTCCATTCCTCCTTGGTGGATGGTAAGCTGGCCTCAGTTATGCTTGCTCCTGCTAGCAGTCAACAGGAACCCACCAATGAAAAAAACCCACGCATAAAGCCTTCCACTCTTTGGAAATCCCTGTTAACGCAGAATGCTGTAGCATGACTCCTAGGTAACAGGCTGCCATGAGTAGTCAAGCCTGGTTTTTTTCCTTTCCTTCCCACAGAATATTGAATCAAGTTCAAGGTTTCAGTCCCTATTTTGAAGGTCCTCTGCGGCTGAGGCACAAGACATAAAAAAAACTCGTAAGAACAACCGTGTTTATCATTTTATTTATGGATGGCGTGGTCAATTATACTTCAAACATTTCAGTTTCATATCCCCATCTATACAGAAAGGGTGGGTTCTTATAATTGTTGCTCACTGCTTTCAAGTCAGGCTCTGTTGCCTTCTCTCTGCTTGCATATTGCCCATTGCTGATGACAGACTGACAATAAATGGCATTTTTTCAACTGGTTTCCTTTACCTGCTGGAGAATGTTTTATTAAAGCAACAGCAGTAATATGCCAAACAGAGAGGCACAGAGGCCACTCTTTGAAGCATGTTACTCATTAATATACAACAGATCCAGGGAGATGCCTGCAGCAAAATTTGAATGCATTTCATCCTCTACTGAGAAGATCTACCAAATAACATTATGCAGCTGGCTGACTGGTTAAGGATTAGATGATAGCATAAGCATCTTCTGAATTGTGAAAATCTACTCTGGCTTGGATTCCTGACCTATACCACAAATAATTCAGTGGGGGGAAGGGGGGAAATCACAGCCACAGCTGGTGTTTATAAAGAACCCACAAGGCTGCACATTTGTAACATGGAGCCAGCTAAGGAATAACAAGGTAAAAGATAAAACAGAACTCAGCTGCCCCAGGAAGGGGAAAACCTCCAACTCTATGCTGAACGTTTTGCAGGGGACTTCGTTGCTTTATGGGAGTGGCACAAGTTGGCAGCAAGGATAAAGGCCAAGTCCTGGCCCTAATGAAGTCAATGAGCATTTTCACTATTGATTCTGGCATGACCAGTTTGGCCAGGAGCGCTTACAACTATCTCTTGAAACCTTCATGCTGGATAGGGACTGAGATGTGAAAATGCACCCAGAGAAACAACTCTAGCAGGACTCTATGCCCAGCAGGGATCTTTTCTCTTGTTGATTCAGCACCTCTATTTCCCTGACCATAGTGTGCACACAGGTGTTTTTGCGCTCGCTCACTCGCTCGCACTCACTCTCTCTCTCTTGCTCTCTCATACACACACACGTGCGCGCGCAGCCTCCCTTCTCTCCACCCGAAACACATACCTCTACTGCGTCGTCGACTCCGGGATGGGTCAGTGTAAAAGGTCAGCTGTGGGTCATTGTCAGCCTCTGTCCCAGAATCCCCTTCAGGATTTAGGAAAGCTGAGCCAGCTATAGTTAGAAAAAGACAGAACCCACAATAAAAACAAATAAATAAGGTACAAAACACTGGAAACACACTATAAACTTGGTCAACCTAACTTGCCTTTTACCCCGACAAGGTCCTAGCCCCAGGCATTTCTTCATGACAGTGGGAATTACCTGACTGACATCAGGACAACACAGACTACACAGAATTGTTGGGATTGTATGAGCTGAGTTGGGAACTCTCCCTGTAAGGAGTCTTGCTAAGAGGCCACAAGCTCATAGCCTCTCACCCTTAGTATTTTATGAACAGGAAACAACCACATTACAAAAGATACCCCCTATTCTCCCATACTTTGGCCCCAACTATGGGGTCCTACTTTTGCAGCCACTCTCCTTCTGGATGGTTAGTAATGTATAGGCTTCCCTTCAAAGCCTCTGAAATAGCCCATTTAGAAATGTAAAATTTCTTGGACATTTCCCTCCAAGCCAGACCTCTTACTGGAGGGCAATAGAGCTACACTTCCTTATTTCCCTAGTTGTGCTAGCTTTTCACATTCTCCTTGTGCACTTGTGGATCCCAGTCTGGACCAGAAGTTCAAGCATCACAGACAGTGTCTACTGCATTTCCCAGCCAGGTAAGAGTAAGTATTGATGAGCTCTGTGAGAAATGGCAGCCTTGAGAGTAACAGACCAAGTGTGTAGATCCAAGGGGTTGGGATGAACTCCCCATGTTCATTCAAATCACTCAGATGCTTGTCCCAACTTCAGAACCATTATTGAGACTATCACATTGGCATTACTATCACCAACACAGGCTGTGGCTGGCCAGAAGGTGCTGCTATGGGACACTCAAAGGGCTCCCCCTCTCCCTGCCCCATAAAGCATGAGCTCTGCCCTGCTCTGCAGATGCCTAGCATGACCCAACAAAGCTACTACTTGTGCTAGTAGAGCCTCTTGGGGCATGCTCCACTGCTGCAGATGCACTGGGTTAGGTTATATTGGTGCAGTTACACCAACAGCTGAAATGGAGGCAAATCCTCGGCATAAATGAAGTCTCAGGAGCATCTAGCTGTGCTGCATGAACAGAAGTCCATGCCCTTCCCTTATTGCTTCCCAGGGTTACCTCTTGTTTTGTTATTGATCCGCTTCCGCTGGCTACTAGAGGTGTGGGACAACAAGGTGGCCTGCTGGTGATTGGTGTCCACAGGGCTGGTAGCAATGATGTTATCCTTGTACTTGTTCATCAAGGACAGCTTGGCATTGTCGCTTCCTGCGCAGGAAGAATTTCATGCAAAAACTTTCAGAAGAAAACAAATAAATGAATAAATAAATACAAGGCTTTAAAAAAGAAAACGAAGGTGAGAGAGAAATCATTAATAAGCATGTGCATCCTTTCCAAGAGTCTGGGAGCAGGGACTAGAGACATCTCACATGATGGTCCGGCCAGCAAAACTGATGAGGTCCCTGCAGGGAGGGGAAGTAGGTTTCTTCCAACTCCAAAGCATATGGGCTGGTGCAAATAGGCAGAAAGTGGCCTCTCTCCATCGTGACCTGCAGCATGCTCACAGATCCCTGCCCTTTGGTGCCATCTGGCTCTAACAGTGCATTGTTACCACCAGTAAATCCAACAAGCAAGGAGTCTGTGGCAGATGAAACACCACATCAGGCATCTAGCCTGAGGGGAAGGAATTCCTTCTGTGTCCACCATACTAACATAGCCTTGGTGTCAATGGCATGAGGCAATGCAGATCTGGTGGAACCTAATGTTAGCATACTTCCTCCAGGGATCCCACAGAGAGAGATTAACTGACTTGCTCAAGATCACTCAGAGTTTCAGTGGCAAGGCAAGGAACTGTATCTGGATGTCCCAGCTTCCAAGCCACTACCCTCATGACTGGGTCATCCTTCTTCCCACACCCTCACCCAGGGGACCAGGGAAGAAGAGAAGCAATCATGGGAAGACCAGAAGTTGGTTTAGAGAACTGACCCTTTCCTCCTTGAGAAATGCTAGCAATTGGGCTGGACACTCCAACTTTATTTGGAGGCAACTTGCTAAGTTTGCTAATGGACACTTAGAGCTATCTATCTGCATGACCAGGTCAACAGAAACAAGGGGCCCCTGCGCCAATAGTGACACTTGACCCAGCGACATCACTGCTACAAGCTGTTGTGTAGACAGGATCTAATTTGGCCACCATAACTTGGTACAAAGCACAGGCTGAGATTTTCCAAGCTGCCCAAACAATCTGGGTGGCCCATTTCCATGGGTGGCTAAAATAAATAGGACTGTCAGGTCCCTTTGGCAACTTTGGAAGATTTGTCCTTGGATTTCCGAGGTTCCCTTGCAGCTCCCAGAACAGTTTGGGTTCTTCTGCCTCTACAACAACTTCTTGCCACTCATTGGGGGTTTCAATCTCTGGGGATACAGCATTTTGTGACTGACAAGTGTTTCTTGCTCAGCCCCTGGAGGGAGGGATGGCACACGTTTTTGCATTTTCACCTTTTGTTTTTAACATTTATTTATTTATAATAAAGGTTCAAAAAGTCTCTCTCTCACCCCACCCACCTTGCTCCACAAGGAGCAAAGGCTTCTAGGACTGGGCGTGAAGCTTGAGGTGGAGAGCTGCATTTGGACAAAACATCACACACTGCTTTTTCCAATCCACACACTGGCTTAGGTGTCTGTCCAGGAAGAGGAAGGTCCTGGTATAGGTGCCCATGCTGACAGCCTGGCTCTGTGTTTAGCACTACCAGTGCTCTCTGCAATGCCACAGCCCATAGCTGTCCATGTGCTGCTGCAGCTGGCTTCAAGGGAGCTCTAACCTATGGGGAGGGCCCCAAACAGGGCTCCAAGGGCACCTCACTGATGCCCCACATGCTGGAAAACCACAAACGAATGGCTTTACAGACTGCCCTGGATGTTTTTGCTGTGGCTTTAGGGTCAGGTCTGAAAACCTGCACAGTGGAAAGGATGAAGAGGTGGCATTTACATGACCCACAGCCCAGGGCTGGCAACAGCCCTGTTTACACAGGGAAAGGAAAAGAACTCTGTCAAGCCCAGACAGAGAGAAGCAGAGAAGTATGCTGAGGGCACATTGTGTGTCCCCCTGTCAACACACCTGGTGTCAGATCCATGCTGGACTTCTCATTGCAGCCTTGCAGTGAGTCCAAGGTCCTGGTAACCTGACTGGCGAAGTCCTCGCCACCGTTCATACACTCCCGCTGCAGGTGGTGCCGCAGGTCAGTGATGTCGTATTCGTAGCCATCCAGGATGGGTGTCTCACGGATGCTCAGGGTGCCACTGGAGTTGTGCCCCTGCACGCGGGCATTGCGCAGGCTCTCACGCCCATGGCCCCCAATCAAGACAGAGGGGATGTAGTGGATTTCATTGGCTGCTTCGGCACTGGCACTCTTCTGGGGCTGCGGCACCCGACGCCGTTTGCACCATCGCCGACGGGTGTAGAGGATCATCACCAGGCACAGGATAGACAGCAGCAAGGCAATCATTCCCCCCTGGAGAGGAGACCAGAACAACAGGTATTAGCACCCAGTAACAGCCACACCCCCCAGCTACTGTAGCTGGACAGCAAGTGGGACAAACAACCAAATGGGAACAGGGGAACATCACAACTTTCACCCCAGCCTATTAGAACAAGTTTAATTACTCCCAATATGAGGATTAATGTTTGGGTGCTGTATCTATTTGAGAGCACAGCCTTTGGGCAAATGCTTTCTTACAAACACTACTGGTGCTGCCTGCTCTCTCTTCTCTTGCAAAAGCAGAGCTTTCAGTGCTTTAAGGCACAAGCTGCTTTGTCAGTGGGAAACCCTTCAACATGAGCAGCAGGCACTAGGCTTACAACCTGGCCCCACCACCCCCTCAGCTCTCCTCCTGCTCAATTCAATCCTGGGAGCAGGCCATGAAAGGGGCAAAGCTCAGGGAAATCCAGCAGCCCAATGTTAGAGAACTGCCCTGTTTATTACTATAACAGCAGCTGCAAGTGCTGTTTGGACAGATTCCAAAGCTCTGCATAAAAAGGGGGAATAAAGCACTATTATCCCTTTTTTGCAAGCGGGAAACCTCAGTTTACAACCATTAGCACTGTGTATTTAAATATGTGCAGCAAGTTGGGGCCAGATCCTGAGATGAAGTTAGTTGTAAGAGATCCTGCTGAGTCCTACAGAGGTATCATACTTTGTACCAGCTGAGGATTTAGCCTCAAATCATTTGCATGCATCTTGGGCCCCTTGGGGTCAAAAATTAACTCCGGCATAGGTGGGAACAGCATCTAGTGGGAGTTCTCTTCATGGGGAACTGTGTCATCTTACGTCAGGGCTGTGCTGGCCTGGCACACTTGGGGATCGCGAAGCGGGTAAACTGCCTGTTTATTTCTACTGCGCTCTGGGAAAAAGGACTCAGCAATACATTTTGTTGCAAAGCAGCAATACCAGAGTACCCAATGCACCTCACAGTCATTGGACAGAACTGTACGAGGCCCAAATGGGAGGTGGGAAATGTGGGGTAGATGGTGCAGGACCCCTCTTCGGACACTGCAAATGAAGCCCCACCCTGATCAGGGGCTCTGATTGTACCCACAGACATGGAAATGGCTAGCAGCCATCAATTTTACAGTTGTTTTAGTATTTGTTAGCCTAATAACATGAGAGCTGGGACCTAATACTGAACCTCTATGCAAGGCTCCTGAAAACAAAACTCCTCCCTTGAGTAATGGTGTCTGTTCATGGTAGGCAGCAGGAGAGTCCATTAGTCTATATGTGGGGGGCTGGGATATCCATTTCCAATCCTTTGCTGTATTGATGATAGCACTTTTCTCTTTCGGTGGAGCACTCAGAGTAGCAGGCAAGTGCCTTCCGAATGAGAACAAAGTCATCTAATCCTCTTTTTCTCCTCCTAGGTGCCATTGCTGCCCAAGCAATTGTGTGGCTATTTTTGTTTTCTTGGCTCATTTGAAATGGAAGGAGTTCTCAGCAAAAGAAAAATAAGAAGTCTGCAGTCACAATCCTGCCTGGGCTGGGAGAGCCTACAGTCACCAGAATGAGGAAAAAGGCTTATGGATCATGACCCCACCTGACGTGCCCAGGTTCCTCTCACTGCGAACTCACATTTGGACTCAAGGGGAAGTTAAGAAGTTATTAAAAAAAGACAAAAAAATGAATAGTCCATAAATCGCATTGGTGTATTTCAGTATTGAGTCATCTTTTTAAAGGAACTGTAATGCCTGTGAACAGTGTCCAGCTGCCAGCCCTGGAGAGTGTATTTATTATCTACATTATTGGTACAGAACAGACAGCTGACAGTGCAGGCTCACCTCATCAATGTAGCTGAGCCCTGGCCCAGACAGATAAGACTGCAGTCTGTATTTAGCGTTTAGACACCGTGGCCTCAATTCAGTTAAGCACTGAGGCATGTGCTTCGTGGCCAATGACTTCAATGGAACTTAAAAACACAAGCCTGCAGTTATGTACAGGCTTAAGTGCTTTGCTGAATCAGGACCTTAAGGAGGAAAAAAAAGACCAACTTTTGCTGGCATTACTATGCCAGCAAGGGCTGTGCTCCCTTACCAAGCAGAAGTGGGCTAATGAGAGCCTTTAGTGCAGGCACAGCCATACCAGTGAGAAGGTACTGGTATGTTCATTTCATGGAGGGGCCTAAAATAAAGGTCGACTAGCAAAACACTCAGTCTTGATGGTATGACACATGTCCACAGTAAGAGCACACGACTATTTCATAGAGAGACAGCTATGCTGGCACACCATGCCTAACACAGACCTGGCTATAGGCAGGCACATGCTGTGCCAGCTCTGAAGCAGTTACTTTAAAGTGAAAAATATGACGTTAATGAAGATTTAATATTTTCTTAAGTCTCTGAAAGCAAAGATCAGATTTATTATATGCAAATAATCTGCTGAGCAACTCCCCCCACCTTCTCCCCCAGTTTCATTTCTGGTTGACTTGAGCACTGTCACTCTTAATCTTTGGGAGATATTTTGAGGGCGTCTTGCAGAAATTTCAATGAGTATTAAATAGAATCAAGCTAAAAAACAAAAAAACAAAAGAGCAATCTGTGTTACTGCTGACATAATAGTAAAGCAGAAGAAAAATGTGCCAGCCAAGATCATGGTCCCATTGCATCAGCCACTTGTGCACACATATTGTAAGAACCAACCTTCATGCCAAAAAGCTTTAGTTTAAATAGACAAGATCAATGAAAGGTGGAAAGAGTAGTGATGGGGAACTGAGGCACTGACAAACAAGGCAACTTCCCAGGGGTCATACTGAAATTATGCAGCAGGGTCAGGAACTGCTGCTAGATCTCCTAGTCCCAGCAGTTTTATTCACAAGGCTACAGTTCAGGGTGATGGCTGGAGAGAGCCACAGAGACAGAGCTGAAGTCGGCTACACATGGCGGTCCTTTTAATCTTGCTTGCCAAGAATAGAAATAAATACATGGGAGCCAGCTAACAGCTTGATGTCCATTCTTGGCTCTGGTCTCCCTCCTCCTCTTTATGCAATAGGTGATCTTGATAAAATAAAATAATAGTAATAATCTGCTCCATTAGGACAAAACATTAAGGGAATTATTGAATGAGCAACAGAAGTAGCAGCTGGCAAAGAGTTCTCTAATGGCCATTATGCTTTAACCCTCTTTCATTCTCATTATAATGGAGATGTAATGCACCCTCCCTTCCTTCCAAAAAATTTAAAAAAATCAGCAGATTAAGCAAAGGAGCAGTCACTTAGAGGGCACTGCTGTTAGCTGGGACACAGCAGTTGCTCTGGGTTCAGTTTTATAGTCCCACAGAATCTCTCAACGAGTTATAGTCACAGCAGTGTTACAACAGCAGGGAAACATTTCTGTGGTGCTTAAATGTGGCATTCAATTTCTGTTGGGTCAGTGCAGTTCTAAATGGCTCATAGGTAAGGATGCACCTGGAATCCAATTCTTTGTTCTGTTATGACTCCAACACATGAAGCTTGTGGCTCTGGCTACTGAGGACTACCCCAAAAATACAGAATTTCCCCACTCCCCATAATGGCTCTGAACTACCTCCTTGCAGACTCTAGTGTGAGGTGCATCACTGTAATGGTACTGTACTCCAGTGCTTCTCCACTACAGGAGTAATATGTTTACTCGTAGTGGAACTGGAGCGTTGCTGTGCCCATGACGGTCCAGGAAATATGCACAAAGCAAAGAGAGGGGGAAAGAAGGTTTGGTAATATCTTTTATTGGATCAACTGTACACTTGATTCCAGATATCAGAAGAGTTTTCAGGTACAAAGTGCCCTTCAAATCCCATCTCTTCCCAGTGAAATCCCTGAAATCCCACTTTGAGCCCAAAAGCTTTTTAGCATCTCTCCCAACTATGCAGTTGGTCCAGTAAAAGATAAAAGCAAAAAAACCCCACCTTGCATCTTGCATACCAAGGCACGTGATCCAAACACTAGGTGTCACTGCCTACTACATAAAGTACTAAGAGCACTTGGCTCCTGGCTAAATAAAAAAAGGAGACAAAGCTGGAACACAAGTTGTGTAGAAGCTTGCCTGTTTGCAACTGTAACTGTAATAATTTTATTTGATAAGTATTCCTGTTTAAAGACAGAGTGTAATGAGAGGAATACCTCTTGGGCTCTCTGTTTTATATCCAAGAAGTAGAGGCCTCTTGCTGGGGCAAAACTGAGGGAAGCAGTGATAACATAAGTGCAAAACAACTGCATGTCCTTCATGTCCTCAACCAGTTGGAGTTGAGAATCCAGCCCTCCATCATTTCAGGAGGAAAAAGGATTCTCTCTGGGGTCCCATCTTCGCCCAGTGAGCCAAAGACATCCAGTTCCAGTTTCATCTCCTCCCAGTGACTGTACTGAGACAGTGGTGCAACGGCTGCTATAGGAATTGTCAAGCTACATAGACCCTACTAGAGACTGCTTGGATTACTGCTCAAGCACTGACTGTTTTAAAATATCCACCCACAGGTCACTTTCACAAGCAGCTTTTAAAGATGGACTCTGCTGCCTATGGACCCATCTCCTCTCCTTGCAACAACAGCTGCTTTACTGAGAAGAAACCCCCTCCCCCATAAAATATCCAGCTTGGACACCAACATCTAGATCCTGGGCACACGGCTCGTTTCTTCCTACACTGATGTAGAGATGCTGCAGGGATGGAGTTAACTTGGGAGTGCCAGAAAGGGGATGGGGGAGGGGGAGATTAAATATTTAATTACATATTTTGGTGTAACTGTAATAATCACTAGATGTTCTGCCCATTAACATGGCAATCACCATTTTCTGGAAACTCCTTCGCTTTCTACCCAAGAGTTTACTTAACCCAAGACATTGACTGTTAGCTAAAGCAGTCTCTAGTGATCATTAATTAATTCAAAGTTCATGAGCAAGATAACTGACATGTTCTCTAACCAGGTGAGGCAGGTGCGCGCTGGTTCTCCCACAGAATCCCTCCCACACACGCTCCTGCATGGTATAATGCATGTAAAATTGCACCCATCAGAACAAGCTCTCCTTGGCTAAACCTGAGGGCTGAACGCTGTTGCTAAGCAACTGCTCATCATTAGCTCTTAAAACAAAAAAAACCCCAAAGCCTCCCCAGTTGTCACTCTAGGCCCACCTGGAAACTTCTGTGTGTCAATGACCATCTAAAATGAAAATGAGAGGCCACCTCTCACTCCACTTGTGACCTGATTCAGCCGAGTGTGTGCACTCAAATCTAAAACATCAGTCCCTCACTGTAACCCTAGCTTTTTAGGGACTCCGATGGTTTTAAATGCTGACTTCACTCTACAGGATCTCAAGTTTCCTGTCCAAAAAGGAACAAATGGATTTTTAGGGAGAAACCCTGTACTGTGTGTCGGCTTAGAAATGGTATTTAAAGGTTTGCTTTTGGGGAATTGGCTTATAGGTATATGTATATGCATTAGAATGGTTCAGGATGGGCAGCAGGGGTTAACCGATTTCTAAAAGTCTGAGTCTTAGTCACACAGGCTTGGAAGCAGACAGGCTGTCTAACTCAACAAGGCCAACAAGAACACATAGTCTGAAAAACAGTCTGGGAACAGAACAAGTATGTACTACACTGCCCATAACACGAGATAAGTGGCACCAGCTAACAAAGCCCTAGAGCAAGGGGTCTGAGTCCCAGTTTTGGGGGAACAGACCAAATTAGGAAAAGGCCCGGAAAGACCAAATTAGTATGAGCACATGTGATAAGCTATGTGGATGTGTGACCACACAGAGAGACAACCAACCGGAGACAGCCACAGATCAAGAATCATCAGAAGTCATCAGAGGGGAAGGAGAATACAAAAGCAGAGACCTGAGACTAACAAAGGGTCCCTCCCCATCCCTCTCCCCAAGAAGGTCCCTGAGAAAGATCCCTTTGTCCCCAGGAAGGGTCCCCAAAGTCACCATGGACTGAGGACATACCACCAGCCCGTCTCATTCACCCCACTGGAGGGAGGAGTATGGGCCTTGGCATCCCACCTCCAGACTGCTGACATCTGACACCTAAGAGACAGCCTCAGCGTGAAGACTGCATCCTGGCCAGATGTACTTTGACTCTGATGACAGCCCTTGGATTTGGTAGATATATAGAACTGCTTGATTGTTTTTTCTGTTATCACCGCGTATCAATAAATTTGACTATTATCAAATGGAGAGGTCATGGTCGGTCTGAAGGTGGGTGGGTTCCACCCCCCTCCCCACCTACCCGCCTCTGAACAAGGCCTCTGGGTCCTAAATCCAGAGCAAACACTGTGCAGAATACCGATATACATTAAGGCTGTTAAACTGAAGTCTAGTTAACCAAGCCACCCTATGACTTCCAGTTCAATCACAGTATAAGCACATGCAGCAGGTTTGTAGTGTGAATTCCCCCTCCTTCCATCCACCCTCCTGGATCTTTGCACATTTGCACTGCAGGACAAAATCAGGCTCCAATCTACCAAAGTGGTAGAAGCAGATCTAGCCTGCATGAAACTCTACGCTGCTACAGCTAGATTGCTTCCAAATCCAGTGCTAGCTTGGGTATCTCCATTCTATACCACATCCCCGGAAATGTTCAAGAGCAGGTTAAACAAACACTTGACTAAGACAATCCTGGCTTGAGGTCCACATGAGGTTGCTTCCAGCCCTACTTTCCTATGATCCCACTGTGCAGCGCAGGCACACCCCTTGACTTCAATGAAGCTACTTGGTAAGCATATGCTTAAATGCTTCTCTGGGCCAAGGTGAAGACTCTTCTTTCTTTAATGCTTTCCGGCGACAGTGACCCACAGTGTTGTCTACTGTAAGGTGGCAAACTGATTCCTCCATCCTGTGATCTGAAGTTGTGTTTAGTCAAAGTTGGAGGTATTCTCCCCTCAGACCAGTAAGAACATGCAAACCGGACAACATTGTCTCCCATTTCAGAGAGCTATATGCAAAGAAAGGGAACAAAGGCTCTTGTAAAACACAGGAGCCATGCACGAAAGCCAAGAGGAATCACCAGGCCCAGGAAGGTCCCTGCAGGTACTTTGCTAGTATGATGCAAAACAGCTAGACAGAAGGCTATGACTAGTGTGATGGGATGGTCTAGTGGCTAGTGACACTGACCTGGGATTTAGGACACATGAACTCCATATCCCCAGCTCACCTAGAGCTCTTCTGTTGCCCTGGGCATGTCATTTTCCTGACCCTGTGTGTCAGTTGTTCAACTGTAAAATACAAACTAATCCTTCCCTTCCTCAGGGGGGCATTGTGAGGCCAAAAATCCTGTAAAGACAGAAAAGTGTTCAGCTAGCACAGTAATGGGGAGCATACTACCCTTTTGAAAGATCAGAGCCACCCTGATTTCACCAGTTCAAATTGTGACTCATGTGTCAGGGATCATGTTTTACCATCAATATAGAGTCTCATGGGGGGAGGGGGGGCACAAGGGAAGGACTAAAATGTTTAAGGTTTGGTTTGGCCATTTACTTTTTTTTTTTTCTCCAGGACTAATCAAGCAGAAAAGATGGAGGAGAAACCTGCCCTCAGGCTGCAATCTGGAAGAGATATTGACATTCTCATTAGGGCAGGCTTCATTAAACAACCCATCCCTGGCCTCAGCAACACATTGTCTCCAGCTAATTATCTTCTACCAGCAAAGAACTGTACAATTTTTCAGATTCTTCTCATTCTTCCCTCACAAACAGATCTATTTTTCCCTTTCTCCTTTGACTTCCCTGAAATTCTTTCCTGAGCTTCTGCAGAGAAGAGAATAGGAGGGCAGCAGAGGAGGGAGGAAGGAAGGGAGAATCCACGCTCAGGGGGGCTCATGCTTATTATATTCACAGACACCTGCACTCATGCTTGCTAAATCAAAGCTACTCGGCTGTGGTTTCACTGGTGGTGAGCCAAAACCAGTGGCAAAAAGCACCAGTGTCTGCATACTGGGATAGTGGCATACCATGCAGAGAAAAGCGAGATGTCTGGGAATTAAGATACTGTAGGAGAACAAAAACAGAGGAAAACTGTATTTCCCTCAAATCCTTTTGATCAAGCCTCACATCACTGGTCCATATAGACCATGCAGTAGCCTGCCTCCCCCTTTATGTCTCCAGTTTTGAGCTGTGGACACCCTGAGCTCAGACCTGCCCAGAGAAACTGGTTAGTGCTACTTTGCCTCCTGGATTCTGGAGGCTCCTGGGAACTGAAGAAGACTCCAGAATAAAACCAGAGCAAGCAGAGCTTATGCACATAGGCACAGTCTAGAGAGGACTTCATTGACTTTTTTCCAAGCTGATTAGTTAAGCTGCATTAAGCACCTGTATGGACACACATTCAAAATTCACATGGTCTTCATTTCGTTTAGCTTAATATAAGAATGGACAAATTTAATCTATGATATGTTGAATGAAAGCCACTTGAAATCTGAAAAGTGTCCACATGCAGCTTCCAGGAGCGAAACTGGCTGCAGGGGGAACCCCCCAATCAGCAAGATTAGCCGCGGGTGGACTCCTCCCTCCCCCGGTCACTGGGGGGACACATACCCCCCTGACTAAGGTGGCCCCAGTCGCCCACAGCCACATGCACATTTAGAACTAGCCCACTTTTTAAAAGTCAGCTCAGATTCACTTTCCTGAGTGGTCCTGAGGGCTCGTCTACATACGCACAACTTCATTTTTCCACTGTGCAATGGCTCTCTACAGAGCTGTCCAGCTACTGAATGTGGCTGGATCAGTGGGTCCTAGACACCTGTCTATACCCACAGAGTATTCATATGAACTTATGCTACCAGCCAACCTTCACTATGGTAAGGGTATTCTTTGGTGAGAGCTTGGTTAGTTCTGCAATCCTCAGGCTCTCAGAGGTGGCATAAAGGGGCAGCCAGAGATCTCAAAGCAAGGGCCCACGCAACAGAGGACAGCGAAAAAATAAGTCTACCCTCCTAGGCAATCAGAGAGGAGAATCCCAAGCTAGCTATCAGTGTATGCCCCACAGTTGGGGGTACCAGTGCTCTTAGGACTCCCAGAACGGTCATGACCCTGAACTCAGCCAGTCCCTCTTATTTCTATGGTGCTGTTGCTCCCCCCAACTAAGAGCAGCAAGTGAGAAATGTTCCACAGGCAATGTGAAGTTTAATGCCGGGACAAGGCAAAAGCATTTCGGATTTCAGTGAACATTGATTAAGAAACGGAAGTTCGGCAGCTTGCCTGTGAAAGACTCACTAGAGGAATGGCTGCTGTGGAAGTTAGGGACTTAAATATCGATAAAAAATATCCATTTAACCTGTTGTAACTACAACAGTTAAATGATTAATTGCTAAGGGCAAGGTGGGGTGGGGTGTGGGGAGAGGAGGGTCTAGTACCTAATAGCTAGGCTCTGTGGACCCAGTGCAGCCACTTGCAGCCTCCCCACTGCCTGCCGTGAGCAGCCTAGACTCCATGGTGGGCTGCAAGGGCCTGCCCAGAGCCCAGGCTGCTCGTGGCAAGCAGCAGGGAGATTGCAGGTGGCTGCACTGGGATGTGCAGAGCCTAGCTATAGGTACTAGCCCCATTCACTCCTCTTTCCTTCCCACCTGCCCTGCTGCCTTCTGGTTCCTGCTGGGGCATCACATGGCTTCCCTTTCCCCCCTTCCCTGCCAGACTGCGCCCCAGGCTAAACGATGACCGGTAAACTATAACCAGTTATCACTAGGCTTATCAGTTAAATGGCTAATCGCTTAACCAGTCACATCCCTAATGGAAATATGGCCTGCTGCTAATCAACAGATCTCCTTTCAGGAAACAAATTCCCAGCAGATCCCATAAAAAGGGGCATATTGCACATCAGCCACTAACCATGATGCGGTGCAACTTCTAACAACCTCTCTGAGGTTTCTGTGTATACATCAGTTCTTTAGTTGTGACATCTAGACTAGAATAATAGCCCTTGCAGTTTTACCCGGAGGTGGTGTTCCTCTTTGCTCTCTGGCCTAAGTTGTTACAGAGCACTGCTGCAAATGGTCTCCTGACTCTACCGTGAAAATGGCTGGTCTCCAACAGAGGGTGAAACCATTTCCAACTTTAATTCTGTAAGGTGTTTGGAGGCTCCTGAAAGGAAGGACACCAAAATTCTCAATGGTAAATCACCATCACTACCACCACATCAGGGAACTCTTTACAGACAAGGTATGTTAGATGTTGTATGAAAATAGAAAAGGGAGATTTTTCAGGAGCACAAAGGTAACATAAGGGTCATATATTTCATAAGGCATTGAAGCACCTAAATCTAACCTATTTCAAGAGATATTAAGCACCTAAATGTATTTAAAACTCTGGTCCCACATCCCTCTGAATGTAAATGAAGTAAGATGCCTGTCACCCAGAGAGAGGCACCACATCTTTGAAGATACGAGAGCACCTACCATGACCGAGATGTGAAGGATCCTTAGCTCTTCTTCCGCTGACTCTGTCTGGGGTTCTACAGTGGGGTCCAAGCCAGGAAGACTGGGGGCACCATCTTGGTGGTGGATATGGAAAAGCAAAGTACCATTTTCCAGCCACTGCTGCCTCCAACGCACCAAGGGAATGTCTTCCGTGTTCCCAGAGATCTCTGGAAAAAGAAAACAAGGTTGATACATTAACACAGAGATGCCATGCAAAAAAAGCTTGTAACCCAGTGGTTTTCAAGCTTTTTAGATTCAAGGCACCCCTGTATAACTTGAGCAGCATCCCATTTTAAAGACTAATTTATTACAGAGCTTACCTCCTTGCAGAGGGGCCAGGCAGTGGAGTCAAGGAGCAGCCAGGCAGGGAAAGCCTGAGTCTGCTCTTATCTCCTCACATCTCACTTCTCTCTGTACCCTTCAAAGGATCTCATGGCACTCCAGGGTATCCCATCATCTTGGCTGAGAATCAGTACCCTAACCCAGTCTGCTTCTTTCTAAGGAATCATTACAGTGAGTGACCTACTTCTGGCTGAGCCAGGCACAAGCAGGCCAGCGGGGGAACATCAAGCATATCAGGACAGCAGAAAACTGTTGCACTTGAGCCTTGCAGGCTCACTACCATCCTTTTCACTGCATGCTATCAATGGCTCATATAATCCCAAAGAGCAAACACATAATTGCTTCCCTCCTCTAAACTGCAGTGTAAGGTAGCTGCAACTGGTAGGAGGATTTACCAAATATACCTGCCAAAGAGCCTGTCAGTTATGGCTGTGAAAGTACTTGGCACTTACTATCTATTGAGAAAAAGGAGGCCTGGCAGCATATTTCTGGCCCTCATTCAGCAAAGACCCAAAGCATATGCTTCTACTCCCACAGCATTCAGGGGGAATATGCACCAACTCACTTTGGACACAGAGACATGGAGCTGTGCTGCATTTTCAATTTTAAGAGGACAGGAGAAAGGACTCAGTGAATCTTGCTAGCCAAAACGGGCTCATGGCAGAGAACAGACAAGGCACTCTTAGTCTCATCTCCACCGAAGCACAGCAGAGAAAAGGCCTAGCGTTCCTTGGAGTGCTAGTCCGTGGAAGTCCACGGCAGTCTGAAAGCTGACAGGTAAGGTACCTTGGGACTCCCCAGTAATGTTAAGACTGCCTCTGTGCAAGCAAAGTAGCTCAGAGCACCACCCACCTCCAGTGCTTCCTCACTCAACCCCAGCATACCTTACATAAAACGCTTTGGAACGGAGCATGAGACAGTATAAGCCAGGAGTGGTCAACCTGCAGCACAGGTGCCACAAGGGGCACAGGCAGCCCCTGCGGGCGGCACAGCAGCATGGGGGGTGGGGGAGGAAACAGTAGCAGATAGTCCAGGGAGCAAAAAGCAGAGCATCAGATCAGGTTGAGGGCACAGGGAAGGAAGCAGAAAACAGCACAGGTAAAGGAAAGGCATCTAAGTGGCGCTCAGGGAGGGTGCAGGGCAGGTTTTGTAGCACACCTGCCAAAAGAGTTGGCCCTTGCTGGTATAAACTGTCATAATTCTATCAGCACCAGTTTCAACAGAGCTACAAGACTTGTACCAGGACAAAGTCACCCAATATCTCGAGTGCTGCTTTTTCCTAATACTAATCTGAGACACTGACTCCAGCTGCACTTACACCTAGAAGGGGCAGTCTAGAGCAACGGTGCTCAGCCTCTGGCCCAAGGGCTGATTTGGCCTATAAGAGCGTGTCATCTGGCCATTCCCCACAGGTCCAGAAATTTGGCAGAAGGGAGAACAGGGGCAGAATTAATTGGCACAGCTTTGAAAGCCATGGTAGTTAACACTGCCGTCAGTCCCCAGCCCCATTAAATTTCTGGACCAATCGGGAATCACATGGGCCGGATGATAATATGGTCCTGTGCACACAGACCAGTCCTGCGCCACTCATCCAACCTGTGGGGCTGGAAGGTTGAGCACCACTGATCCAGAGAATGTATCCAAACCTTGAAGCGCAGAGAGCAAAGCATAGCATTCATCACCCTTCAAACAGACCCCAAGGATGGGAGAGGTTTTGGGGCTCTGATGAATACTTTCCTCCATCTCCTTTCCCAGCAGGCAACCTTGCATGAGACAGCCTTGTTACCTGGTAAGTTTAGGTGGTTTCCAGAGTGCTTAACCTATGGACCTGCTGCACATTAACACCTTTTAAGTGGCTTAAATAACTCATTATTAGATTTAAAGTTATGCCAGGGCAGGATTATCTCCAATCTGCCTAATTTTGTTTCTGTTCCATTACTATCTGGCCACCTCCTACAGCTAATCTGACCAAGTTGAAGTCCTCCAGGATCCCAGAATGCCGGGCCCCCCCTGACTCAGGGCGAGTGTGGACACTGGGACACAGCAGCACTGGGCATGGTGCCTCATGCCTCACACCCCAGGGATGTTGGACAGAGCGAGTGACACAGCCCTGGAGTACGCAGCAGCTGTGGTACC
The DNA here is from genome assembly GCF_030867095.1 of Alligator mississippiensis. Classification (NCBI taxonomy): domain Eukaryota; kingdom Metazoa; phylum Chordata; order Crocodylia; family Alligatoridae; genus Alligator; species Alligator mississippiensis. Next base: position 49,831,938 of record NC_081828.1, read on the forward strand.
TGCTGCCACCACCCATGCTGGCTCTGCTCCTGTCAGCAGTACAGGGAGCTATGCTCCCACCAGCAAGGGCACAGGGGAGAGATGCTGCCTGAACTTCAGAGAAAAAAGGATTGGGCCCCTCAGAGTGAATGAGCTCCAGGGATGCATCCTGGCTCTGTACTGAGAGCGGGGTCACCAGGCTTACACCCTGACAGCCCTGAGAGCAGGAGCCACCACAGCTTGATGAGACCAGAGAGCCCCAGGGAAGCAGCTTGACATCACAGTACTGCAGCAGCTCTGTGCTGAGAGCAGGGCTGCCAGGGCTTAAGCACGAAACGGAAGATCCCCAGGGTCTCGCTGCCACTGACAGTGGTGGGCCACTTTCTGCCCAGCAAGAAGAACGGACGAGTCCTGCTGCTGCTCACCAAGCCTCTAGTGGCAAGTCTCAGCTGTGTGGGTGAAGGACAGTCAGAACAGGTTTTTCGCTTTACCATGCAACTCCTCCACTAAGCTGAACAACGCTAAGCCAATTAACTTTTGTTTGGCTCAGCGCAAGGTCTAACAAGGCCCAGACATACTTAGCCAGTGGTTGTTGCTGCTGCCTACAAACATATGACTTTTGGCTCATGTACAAGCCAACAGGCTACCAAGTATCAGTCCAGCCAGGCACAGCCTAATCTGTTTACTTTACTAGTTAAAGGCCCATCTAGCTAGAAATAAAACTCTGCTGTAATGCTATTTGCAAAAGTCTCCTTCATAAGAGGAGCAGTGAGTGCCATGCACTAGTTGAGCAACTAGAGCATGATCAAAATCATTGTTTGGTCCCCTGTTCCACACAAAATAACACTGTCAACCTTCAGATAAGCCATTTTTCTTGCAGGGGCTGGAGGGGTGGAGGGCAGGGGAAGAGGTAGTGTGCCCTACCCTACCTCGAAATTTAACATGGTATACTAAACTTCACGGCAATCCAAGCAAGCATGTAGTGTATTAACTCTAAGTGCTCTATCTTTAAATTTAAAAAAGAGGAATACATTCTGGCCTATACAGCATGGCTGGTGCTCTGCTACAAAGCTATCAAGGTGGCGAAGGGGTGAAAGCCCTAAAGCTACCTACAACTAGTAGTGACTTTTTTTTTTACCTCCATAGGAAGAAGAGGTCTGTGTTATAGCAGCAGATGATTGATATTTTATTCCCCTGGCTACATATGTGTTTTATCTAGAGACTATGGTTACTGCAAGATGAAGCATTTTAATTGTTATTTAGATCAGCAAAACAGGAAGCCTGGATTTAAATAATTTATTTAAATCCTGGTTAAACATGAACTTTGAAACTTACTTTCTCTTCAAATGGCATGATCTTTAGAACAGTTTGAATTTTACAACCCAATATAGCTTTCGCACTACACTTCCTGCTCTTTTCTTGCTAGCTCTACACATTTAACTTCCTCACTTATTTACATTTTAATACATTGGAAAATGGCAAAACAATGTTTTTGTTTTGGGGGTGTGTTTTTGTTTTTTTTAAACTAAAACACATTTGTCAGGATTTGCGTCAAGCTATATTTGAATGGAACCTGGAATTAGATTAAAATGCACAGAAGACATTTTGTTTATTTAATTTATTTATTTATTGTTATTAAAGGAAAAATAAGCTAGAATGTTCTGGATATGGCGGGGGAGGAAGGGAGAGTGTATCTATCTGCACCTGTTCTGCATTTCAAAACTAATCTGATTAAATTAAAAGAAATATTCAGTACAATCTTCAGTTCTTTTCCTCTCACCATGGGCCAAATTATCAGAGGCATTTACATGCCTAAAGATACAGGCAGATGCCTAGTGGGATTTTCAAAAGTGCTTACGCAGGGTAAGCTTATAACTCCAACTTACTTTTTGATTCCCTTTGAGTTCATGAAAGGGAGACATCTAACCTGCTCATGAACTTTTGAAAATTCCACCGGGCACTTACATGCATCTTTAGGCAAGTAAATACCTTTTGAAAGTCTGGTCACATGTGTTTTGGATTTTAAAATTCGCAGCTCTCTTCCTCTCCCACCTGGCTTTTTATTCATAGGCTAGAAGAACACAAAACTTCCCTGCTTTTTTTCAACTCCCAATTGGTTTCTTAACTTCGAATGAACTAGCACAACATGAAGAAAATATCCTCCCTGCACCTGCTAGCTAATGTGAAATTAAAAGTAATTAAGGCAAAAGCTTTTATGCACAACAGGAACTGAAAGTACTGACATTTGGAAAAAATGTAAATACCGGCATTTCCTCCATTGTAAAAACTGAAAATAATAGATACTTAGTGCAGCACATAACATTATGACATTTATAAAGTTTGATTTGTCCTCAGAAGTTACAGATATATTTCATCCCTAATTCTGTATATTATTGAGTAATATGCCCCCTTCAACTCATTAATAGTTGATGAGAGCTCATCGGTAGAGATAATTTAAATGATTAATAGAGTACAGTAAATTCAGGCCTCATCACAGGTTGTCATAATTTCAAATTTATTTTAAAGAGACAAATGTGGTTAGATTTAAAAAAAACAGATTTACATTAAAAAGAAGCCTATTTTTTAATCCACCAAGCCATGTTGTATCCTCTTTCTACATACACATATACCATCACCCTCTCCATATACACCTCTTATGCAGAGGCACCCCAATTACTAGAAAATACTAAGAGACAAATATGGCTAAAAGATTCCTCTTCACAGGTTGTGTCTACATGTGCATTTAAGTGCACTTAAATTTAATGTGCATTAGCTTAATGCACACAGAGTGAATGCGCTTTAACGTGTCTACATGTGCGTTAATGAACTTTAATTATTTGCGCCTAAATTTGATACCTGCATTTGCAGGTATCAAATTTAGGTGCAAATAACCTAAATTCCCCATTTTTAATGTGCATTAAGGGCACACGCATGTAGACACGCACGCTTAATGTTCACTAACTTAGGCTAATGTGCATTAAAGCATCATGTGTAGACACAGCCATAATGCACCTATACCAATGGCTGTGCACATGGTCAGATCTAGGATTTTGAAAAGAGAGGTGTAGATGGTGTGATGCATCAGCATATATAACACACCACATATTGGTATTTTTCTACAGTTCAAGGGAAACTAGAAGCTTCACTCATACACTGGGGGGCTAGCAAATATTATTCAAATTAAGATGAAAGCAAAAAATATAACAATTGGAATGTGCACTAAGTTGTTAGGTTTAAAAAAATGCAACACTAGGCAAAAATGAGTCAAAAGATACTGTGTCATTAATTCTATGGCCATTATAGTGAGATGTACGTCTCTTATTCCAATACACAAAACAAACTATTGCCTTCCTGAGCATTTTGACAATCCCTCCAATACTCAACTGTCAATAATTTCTACACCTGAGTTAATATTACCACACCTGAATTAAGTGTTTTAGCTAAAGTTTAAAAGGTCTGAAAGTCTGTGAAATAGAAGAGCAACGTTACCAGGAACAGCTAACAAACAGCAGAACTGCAGAAGAAAGGATAGTTTGAACTGGAGCATTAAGAGCCTTAAAAAGAATAGAAGAGTATTAACATCTGTGGAGTGGAGGCGATGACTGCGGGCGCATCTACAGAAGACTTTTTACTGCGCACTAAGCATGTATGTCTACATGTGAGCATGCTTACTGAGCAGTAAATGGCGCTACTTGTGAGTAAATTTGCTACCTGCAAATGCAAGAAGCAAATTTACTTGTGAGTAGTTACTGTGCAGTAATTCATGTATAGATGCCAACTGGGAGCAGATTTGATCTGGGACAGCTCCACCACTAGAGGGGCAGCCTAAGGGTAGCCCCAGGGCTCTAAGGCTGGGAGCCTCTCCTGCCCCAATGGCTGGGCTGGCTCTATGGCAGCCCCTGCCTCAGGCCCTTAAAAGCCTGCAGGCATTTTGAGCCCTGGGGAGGGATACCTGTGCAGGGAACCTGAGGCAACTCCAGGCCCCTGTGTGCCCCATGGCAAGCCGCAAGCCAACTGTACCAGCCTGCCTGCACCCCAGAGCAACTGCCTGGCACTGCATTGCCATGCAGCTGCCAGGCCTGTCAGCACCCATACCCAGCTGCAGGCAGCTCTCAGCCACTGGGGCCAGCTCCAGCTGCCTGCAGCCCACCCCCCAACTGCCTGTCTGGAGCCTGCAGGTGCTGTGGGGCACTGCCTCACGATACAGCTCTGCACTATGCCCTTGTGCTGGGCACTACAAGGAGCCAAGTGGTAAGCTCTGCACTTTGGGAAGGGCTGGCCCCACCCAAGCCCCTGCCCCCATCCCTGCCTAGGCCAGCTGCACTCCCCTGGCCCCCGGACTCCCCCCACAGCATACAGGAAGGCAGGAAACAGCACAAAACTTTATCAAGCAGCCCATGCCCCAACAGCTAGGCAGGCACAGGGCTCTCACATGCTAAGGAATGCATTGATGCTAGTGGCAATGTCTTCCTTGGCTGCAAGAGGCAGAGACATATAGTACAACCACAGATAGCCCTCTAGGTGGTGGCAGAGGTTGCAGAGCAGCCTGGGCTTGCCCCCCATGCTGTCGAAGTTCAGGGTCCTGTGCCAGTTGTGCAGATGCACCTGGGGCAGCATGGCAATCATCAGCAGCAGGATGTAGTGGGTCAGGCACTCCTTGGTCCACCAAACAGCTCCTTTTGCAGTGCCCATGATACATGCAGCAGAGGCATGCTTGGACAGCAGCACTGGTGCAGGGGGGAGGGAGGGCTGGGCACAGGATACCTCCCCAGAGAGGCCTCCTGCAGAGAGGGCAGGGGCATGGGCAGCCTAGTCATCTGGGAGCTCTGTGCCTCCCAAGCCTGTGCACCATGGGCTTGGTGGCAGCACAGAAGACAGGTTGGCCTGCAGAAACGGGGGTGGCAATGGGGTCTGAAACCATAGCAACAGGTGCTGCCAGAAGACTGGCCTGTCCCGCCCTATGAACGGGGCAGGGGAGGCAGGCTGCCTGTGGCTAGCACCCAGCAGCCCATCTGCCCCTGCAGAGTAAGCAGGGATGTGGGGCTTGGCCGGTGGCTGCCTGGATGATTTACCATGGTCCCTAGGCACCCATGCATGCCCAGCTCCTGATCTGAGGCCGGTCAGCTCATGGCCCTGGTACAGAACATCTTATCTCACAAATGTTGCAAACTGTCACAAACAGCTTCTTTTTCATGGCTCTGCAGCTGCAGTTGGCAGCTGGGATGCAGCCTCAGGGTCTCCACCACCCATAGCCGGGGCCCTGTGGATGACTCAGCTCTGCAGGAGACAGACGCAGAACCATACCATCCTCCTAGACCAGGTAGTGATGGCATCAGAGGACCACCCAGTAGACAAACAGGCTTAGTGGGTGGAATACATGGCCCACCAGGACAGGTGGCAGGTGAGGATGCATGGGACTGGGCAGACTGGGAGTTCCAAGTGAAGCTCCTAACCCTGGAACGCAAGCAGTTGGAGGCCCTGTGAGAGTAGACTGTGGCCCTGGACAGGGCAGTGCAGGCCACAGACAACAACTGCCAGGTGCCGGACACCATCCTGGCCCTGGCGGTCGCCTTTGTGCCAACAGCTGCCTGGTCCCTGACCCTAGCTCTGCCTGCCCCCTGGCAGCCACCCACCACCCAGCAGCAGGCCCCACCATGAGCCTGGATGGAGGCCCAGCACCACCTCCACCAGCCAGGAGCCTCTGCCCCAGACTCCACCCTGGGTCCCCCATCACTCAGCCCCCCTGCCTGGGCCCAGGACTGCTGCTTGCCCCAGCTCCACACAGGTGGACCTGCCTGCAGTGGGGCCAGGACTGCACACTAGCCCTGCTGGCCCTGGACACTGGCTGCCAAGGGGGGAGCCACCCATACACTGGCCACCACTGCCCCTGGGTGAGCTCCCTGCCCACCAGGCTCACCATGGCATATGCAACCATGGAGGAACAGCCAAAGGCTGCTGGCTGCCTGTCCCCAGGCTCTGCCCCCACCCCCATGTCCCCCCTCCCCCCGGGAGACCACACAAACCACACTGTAAATAGTTTTCACAGGGAAGAGAGTGTTTTATTGTTGGTGGGTGGGGTGGGTGGTGGAAGGGCTCTGTTGCTGGGAGTGGGGGAGGGGGGAGAGAGACTCTGTTGTGGAGGAGGATCTGTTGGATGTGAGAGAAATAAAAACTTGTTCTTCTGAGACATTTCTGCAGTAAGCGTGGTGCTGGGGGTGAGTGGGATGCCAATGGGTGGCTGCCCAGGCAGGCTACAGCGGGGAGAGCAAGAGAAGGTGGTCAGCCGCACCTCTTGCACCTGATGCCCTGGCCCCCAGGGGCATACGTGCAGCTCTCCCAGGGCCTCAGCAGGGGAGGGGGGCCCACTGCTATAGCCGACACCACAGCTACAGTGTTCCCACTGCCAGGTGTCCTCCGCACACCATGCCTCCTCCACCCAGGCCTCACAGAAGAGCTCTTGCCAGGCCTCACAGATGTTATTCAGTATGCAGGCTGCAAAGATAACCAAGGGGAGGTTGTCCTTGGCAAATTGAGGAGAGCAATGAGGGTTTGCTAGCATCCCTTGAGGTGGCCGAAGGCGCACTCCACCAGTATGCGGGTCCAGCCCAGGCATTGGTTAAAGTGGGTCTGGCAGGGGTCCAGCTGGGTCAGGCGGGGGTCTCCTGCTGCATGAACCATGGCAGGAGAGCAGGTAGGTTGGGTCCTCAAAATGAGGAGGGCAGAACCACCATGGAGCCTAGCTGCAGGTCCAGCACCCCGGCACAAAGCAGCTACTCTACACCAGGGCTGGCATGATGGAGATGCAGAACGCAGGCATTGTGGGCACTGCCCACCTAGCTAGCACTCGCATTTGTGAAGTTCGACGACAGCCTGAAGCACAATGGAGTGAAAGCCCCTTTGGCAATAGTAGGAACAGTCACCATGGGGACGAGCAGTGATGCAGATGTGCATCCCGTCCAGGGCCCCGAGGCCCTGGGGGAGTCCCAGGGCACAGAATCCCACCACCATCCCCATGGGAACATGTATATGGAGCACCGTGTGCCCCAGCATGTCTTGGAGGGCACTGCAAACCTCCAGGATGGCCTCCCTGGTAGTAGCCTTGCCCACCCCAAAGAGATGGCCCACATAGTGGAGGCTGGCAGGCATGGCCAGCTTGAGCACATCCATGGGGAGAGTCCATGGGGATGTCCATAGGGAGAGGCAGCTGCACGGCAGTGTCCTGTCACTCCATGTGTGGCCAGAGATTCTCCAGGAGGTCCCAGAAAGTGGCCCGGGTCATCCAGAATGCCTCCAGCCACTGCTCATAGCAGGTTTGCTACACTATATGAAACCACCAGTCCTGGCTGGCCCAGAGGCAGCGGGGCTGGAGGCCCAGGAGAGTGAGGGCAGCCCCAGCAGCCCATCGTTGGCATCCCTGCCAGGGTCCAGCAAGCAGGATAGGGTCCAGGCTGCAGCTGGATGGCAGTGGCAACACTGGGATGGTCCACTGTGGCTACACAAGTGATCACTGTGCATGGGAGAGCCAGGAGGGCCCAGATGGCTGTGGTCTAGCCGGCAGTCAGCACAGCAGGCCAGCAGGGCCAGCATGGTGGCCAGCAGGAGCCCAGGGCACTGGTCATCACTGCCAAAGGCAGGGGCTGGATCAGTCATGGTGCAGGGAGGCAGAAGCGGTGAGGAGAGGGCTGCCACATGCTGCCCCTACACTGTGTGTGCTGCTCCTGGACAGGGAAGTGGCTGGCAAGGGAGCAGAGAGCAGGGCTGCCTTTTCAAGATGGCTGCCAGCTGCTGGCAGCTGCAGCTGGAGATTCAAATTCCCCCCAGTGGTGGCAGAGGCCCATTGCAGGGCCACGGGAAGTGGCACCAGTTTGCTGCCAAGAGCAACAAATCTGCTGCCACATCTCTGAATGTGTAGATGCCTGCCCGGGAGCATTTACTTGCAAGCAGTTTAGTTGCAAGTAGTTTAGTAAACTGATCTCTCATCCAAATGCATGTGTAGACATGCCCAATGAGTCATGAAGTCAGCACTGCCTGAATAGAAATGTTGCCCTCTGAGGCAGTTAGTTTTAAAGTTTGGATGGAGCCGGTATCAAAGCATGGGTGCAACTGGATCCTCCCCAGGCTGTGCACACTAACGACCTGTCTTTTCTATAAAGACAATGTCAGAACTAACCTATGACTTCCTGCCTCTGCCCCGGCCAACAACTGCCTTGTACGTCCCCCTTCCAACATTAATCATAAATCTCATCAGTCAGTTCCTCAGCTGGTCTGAAATGGGTGCCAATCCTCTGTGGAACTGCACCTGCAGAAGATCTGACTGCACAAGTCCATATGATGCAATAGATTCGAGGCTTGGGAGGAAAGAAGCTGAAAAGCCAGTAGAAGGGGAAAGAAAGAATAATTTCAAGTTCAAAGTTTGAAAGATATTGATGACAGGCCTGGTCCCCACATGCCTTTCACTAAGGCCTTGGAAGTGAAGCCATTAGCATGGTATTAACTTCTAACACCTATGTTAAAAAATAGCCTGCCTGAGTCAGGGGTTAACAGCATCAGGAGACCACTAATTATCCTGCGAAGTGTTAGCCTGGTATCAAATGTGACCTGCGTCCTTAACATCTACAGGAATATCAGCCTCAGCAGACCCTTGCTTGTTCTATAAACATAATGGCAGACACAGAATACTGCCCAAACCATCTGTGAAAGGAGAGATGGGGAGAACAACAGAGAAGAGCAAGCAAGTAGGGCGAAGGGAGAGAAATAGAAGTGTTAGAGAAGGAAGAAGGCAAATTTAGGAGAGGAACAAGTATTTCTTAGGGACTTGTTACACCTTATGCTGTAAGCTCCACACATGTTAATCAGCTTAGTGAAGCAGTCACACCTTAAGGAAAAAAACCTTCTCTGACTGTCCCCCATCTGCACAGCTGTGAGTTGCCAACAGAGATTTGGCAAGCAAGCTCCAGGGCTGTGGCACTTGCTCTGCCCAGTGGGAGCAGCGAGCCGCTCCAGGTAGCAGTGGGAAGCACCGCAGTCACCAGGAACTCCAGGGCTGCAGTGCTCACTCTGCCCGGCATGCTGGGAGGTGAGGTGCCATGCCCAATCCTGCTGCACCCCAGCATCCCCACTTGCCCTGACTCAGGATGGGCCACTGCTTCCTGGGATGTTGGAGGATTTTAATTTGGGCAGAACAGTTGTAGGGAGTGGCCACACCTTAATGGAACAGGAGCAAAATTAGGCAGATTAGAGATTATCCTGCCCTGGAGTGGCATAACTTTAAACCAAATAATGAGTAGATGTTAATGTGCAACCAGTCCAGGAGTTAAAAGCTCCAGAAGCTGCCTAAAATTACCATGTAACAAGGCCTTCCATGTGATATCATTTATTGGACCAACTAGGTAGTTGCGATAAAGACAGACAAGCTCAGATCTAAGGAAGAATGTTTTACATTCAAACGCTTGTTTAACTTTATCCCAAATATACAGCTGGTCCAGTAAAAGATATCACACTAAAAAATCCTTGCCCGTCACATAATTTCCAGACCAGCATGGCTACAATATCACTCTTAGCAGAAAAAGGATGGGCAGGTAGAGGTAGTCCAACTACAGTCACTGGAGCCTCTGATTTACATCAGCTGAGGAGCCAGCTCACTTAACTTGTTAATACAGTCACCTTATGAGCCCTTGCTAAATGAGGAAATAGTTTTTCAACATTTGACAAAAAGCACAGTAACATTTAACATGACTTTTGAAAGATATACTAAAAAGATCATATCCACCATTTCAATGAACAAGTCATTTTACAGCCACAGCTATCTCAGGCAGGATCCTACCAGTCCTCTAAAGACACATCTGAAGCCACAACACCCCAAAATCAGCTTCTCCTTCAGTAGCACAGGAGTGCACAAGAAGCCAACACACACTGCACTTGGGGTCAGTGCCAGCTGTTACAGTGTCAACAAGACCCAAAATCAACAGGAACTACAGGAGCAGACTCTTCAAGGTCTAGGGTTTCTTTAGTACTCTAAAGTAGCAGCACACTAGTAAATGCAACATTAAAATAGTGTCTCACCGGGTGTGTCTACACAAGATGTTACTGTGCATTTATTTAGTACTTGTATGATCAAGTACTAAATAAATGTGCAGTAACAGGAGTTACTGTGCAGTAGCGCCAGCAAGCACCTTTTTAGTGATGCTACTGCGCGGCAGCCTAATGATACCGCACAGTAGCATATTAGCACTGTTTGTACTGTGAGATGCTACTGCACAGTTAGCGTCCTGTGTAGGCGTGCCCAGTGAGAAAGGGTTCCTTCAAGTTTTGCTGTTTTCTACGTTTCTCTCTGTCTCATTGCATTTTTCACATCCAGATCTGAGAAGATGCACTTTTTTTCTGTCATATTGGCAAACTCCTGTTCTTAAAGTTAATGGGAGTTCAAGCACTAACTGCAGAATTTGACCTTAGGAGACTGATCAACCTTGGAGATTTTAAGGAAATAAGAATCTCTAGAAAGTTCTTGAACATGTAGGTGAAATTCCCCCTCCACTTCCTCCAATAGAATGTTTTCTCTTTTAAATTCTCTATGAGATGCACAGGTTTCTACGAGCTAAGCCTGAAGTACTTAATGGCTTCAATGAGAACAGGAGCAAGGATTGTGCCATACTGCCATGACAAGTCAATCCCATATATATGGTAATTTTGGCAATGCTGGTGGCTGCAATGTTTTCTCTAGCACTGATGCAGACCCTCCAATTATTTCCCTCCTTCCTCCACTCCTTTTCTTCCTCCAGGAATCAGAAATTCCCTTTATCATGTAACAGTCCAGCCAGATGAAAACATATCATCTACTTTTAGCCAAATCCTAAAGCTCTTGTTCTATTTTGCATCAAAATTTTGAAAATGTAAAGAGCTTCAATATGTCCTAACAGCAGAGGTCAGGTAAGAGAAAAATAAGTGAGATGAGCACTGCCATAAAAAGACAGTCATTTCTGCAAAGTGGCAGCAGATTCCTTCAACGCTGTGGAGTGAGCAATACAAGTTGGATTTCTATTCTCATTGGTTTAGCAATGATTTTCTATTCAAACCTGGACACATTTTTTACTCTGAAATCAATGTTACACAGTCTGCTCCATGCCCTTTAAAAGAGCACTATTCGCTCAGACTAAAAACAGAATATATTACAACTTCAATACATTGTACTCCCTCAAAATTTTAATTAATCTTATTAAAAAATCCAAGGAGTAGAGTTAATAAAGGCACAGTTGCATTTAAATGTTGCATTAGACTTAAAACTTGACTTAACTCAAATATTACCTGTCAAAATACAGGCTCTGCATACAATATGGGGAAAAATATTTGTGAGATTATACCTGCTACATCTTTCACACAATAATATACATGTATAATTGCATCTATCACTGAATATCCAAAACTTATTTGGGTTTCCAATCACAAGAAGAAAATTAATCCAATCTGTCAGCAATTCTGTCTTTTAAAAAACATCATTTTTATTTAAAAAGTAAAAACTGATTTTTTTATTCCCTTTCAGTGACAATAAAATCTCTCTATAGTTGGATCACAAGACTTAGGCCTAGGAAGGCCTTCGACACTGTCTTTCACCCCATTCTCATTAAAAAATTACGTGACTGGTGTCAATGACTACACAGTCAGATGAGCTGCCAATTGACTGGAGGGCCGCACCCAGAGAGTGGTGGTGGATGGGTCATTTTCGACCTGGAGGGATGTGGGCAGTGGGGTTTCGCAAGGCTCGGTCCTCAGGCCCGCACTGTTCAACATCTTCATCAGCGACTTGGACGAGGGGGTGAAAAGCACCCTATTCAAATTCGTGGATGACACTAAGATGTGGGCACGCTAGAAGGGAGGGACAGGCTACAACTAGATCTGGACAGGTTACAGAGGTGGGCAGATGAGAACAGGATGGGTTTCAACACTGACAAGTGCAAGGTACTGCACGTGGGGAGGAAGAGCCAGCAGCATACCTACAGGCTGGGAACTCCCTTCTTGTCAGTGCAGAGGCAGAAAAGGATCTTGGAATCAATACTGATTCCAAGATAAACATGGGCCTCCAGTGTGGAGACACGGTCAGGAAGGCCAACCGCACCTTGTCATGCATCCACCCCCTCTACGTGACATTGGTCAGGCCGCAGTTGGAGTACTGCGACCAGTTCTGAGCGCCACACTTCAGGAGGGATGTGGACAGCATTGAGAGGGTTCAGAGGAGGGCCACCCGCATGATCAGGGGGCAGGGCAGGCCCTACGAGGAGAGGCTAAGGGACCTGAACCTGTTCAGCCTCCACAAGCGAAGGCTGAGAGGGGATCTGGTGGCCATCTATAAACTTACCAAGGGGGACTAGCGGGGAATGGGAGAGACCCTGTTCCCCTAAGCACTACCAGGAGTAACTAGGAATAACAGCCATAAATTGGCTGAGAGTAGATTCAGGCTGGACATCAGGAAACACTATTTCACAGTCAGGGCAGCTAGGATCTGGAACCAACTTTTAAGGCAAGTGGTGCTTGCTCCTTCCTTGGGGGTCTTCAAAAGGAGGCTAGATAATCACCTAGCCAGGGTCGTTTGACCCCAGCATTGTTTCCTGCCCATGGCAGGGGGTTGGACTTGATGACCTGCTCAGGTCCCTTCCGACCCTACCAACTATGAAACTATGACTTGTGAAGTCATCAGAGACCCATCTACTAAATCCACAGTTCATGAATGACACTCTCTTTCCAGATACTTTGCTCAAGATTTTCAAGAGTGCCCAATCATTTGGGATTTATTTTAGTATTAAGGGGCTCAGACACAGAAAGCATCAACCAAATCCTTTCCCATGGAGACCAGGAGAAGAGTAGTCGGACCTCTTTGTGTCTCCTAAATTGATTTGTAAACAGCATCATCTGAGAAGCTTGATCTCAAGAACTCTGAATACTCTCCCATTGCTATCAATGCTCTGTCACGAGATTTTATAGCATCTGCAGCAAATACACTTTAATTAAAAATTTAACACTTGTTGCAAGTAATTGTTTTAAAATAAGTCGATTGCTAGGCAGGCTTTCAGTTATAATACAAGTTTGCCTACTTTTGAAAAAGTATGCCAGTTTTAAAAACAAACAATCAGTTCCTTGCCCTTATAGTGGTATTTTTATACTGAATATAAATGGACTGTTGCAAATGGACCACTTGCTCATTTACAGTACTCTGCACTACTGCTGGAATGATAATACATAGAGCTGCAGCATCCTGTTTGGAAGTTGCTGGTCTGAATCTGCTTGCAGGGTCACTATTGGCAGTGCAAAGAGACTTGCTACACTGCTTCTGTTCTCTTTATGCAAGACACTTAAGGCTTTACTGGTTCAAGATCCCTCAAAGGGAAATTTTTCCATTGAATTTTACTCATATTTGGGCAAGTACTTGGTTGGTGAGCATGGTCACATCTGGCACCCAGGGGGTTTGGCCTGTACACCAACCTGTTACTCATGTTTTGTAATTTTGGTTCCATTTATAGTAAACCTGTGAAACATGAGTTACAGGAAAGGAGACAGTTATGTTACCCAGATCCAATGATCTGTCATATGAGAGTAACAAAAGCTAACTTATCACAGGGCAGAATTCTTCAACCCAGAAAACCTAAGCCTTACTATTATTCTTCACTTGAAGGTCTCTTCTCGAATGGATGTCAAATGGAGGCCTAGTAGGTAAAGAATGAGATCACCTAGAGTTCAAATAAGCATTTCGTCTATGCTATGTCACTTGGGACCTGATCACGCACTACTGAAATCTTGAAGGGATGTCAAAGGGGAGATTTGATTCACCTGATTACAGATTAAAAGGTAAGAAGGGACCACTTCAGTCCTATAGTCTAACTTCCTACATAGTGTGGGGTGCCAAATTTGGCCCACAGATTCCTGCAGACATCATCCAATGACCTGAAGCAGAACTAGATCAGTCTTAATGGAAAGACTGAGAGTGATGGAGGCCAGAGTACATGCAATAGGAAGCTGTCCTGAATCCTAATTATCCTCACTGTTAAAGACGAGGCTCTTGGGTGACCTTTGCTGATATGTACTGTCATCCGCTGAATCTTGTTATGCCTTTGTCCACTAGATTAGAAAGCCCTGTGACATCTGGCCCCTGGGTCATTCTGTATTCCATGCACAAAAGTGCCTCTTTAATTAGTGAGTCAGTTTCTCGTGTTCAAATTTGATAGTAAGATTTAAAGAACAGCCACATATGCATCAATATTGCCCTGGGTTACAAGCAAAACATAAAATGTCTCTTTTAAGTAACATCTTTTCTGGCCTTACAGTGCCTCTCCTACCCTGTGCCAAGTTCTCTTTTCCTCTTCCTTGGTAAAACTATACCACACAAGCAAGCATTACTGCATGCACTGTAACTGCTCTCTCTCTCAAGCTACAAGTCTGCTACTGGGACCTTTCTTTGCAAACCCAGTGAGTTTGGAGGCAGTAACTCCTCCACCTTTGGTCCAACAGAGCTGGTGCTGCTCAGTTATATGTGGCAGAGGTGTACTGAAGTAAGGCAGTTGAAAAGGCTCAGAATATTTTAAGCTTGGCAATGGCTGTACTCAGGATCAGACTTTCAGATGCCTGAGCATACCTGTTATGTGCAGACACAGCCCCACCACTCTTGCACCAACACCCACAACCTGTTCGGCATAGTCACAACATTCAAGATGTTCCACAGCACCTAGTAATTCCAAGTCCCAAGGTTTTAAAGATGTCTCATTTTCAGTGGGCGCATCTACACGAGATGCTACGTCACCATAGCAATGAGCTATGGCGACGTAGCTCGTCGCTATGGCAAGGTAGAATTGGTGAGCATGAACCATGATGCCGATAGGGTTGGACACAACCGTGCACCACCAGGACTGCGCAGTAACTTACTAAAGCAAGTACTAAATGACTGCACAGTAGGAACTGCACAGTCAAGGGCACATGTAAATACTAAGTACAGAGCCCCCTCATTCAAGATAGGAGTGCAAAAAAATATAAATAAATAAATAAATAAATAAATAAAAAATCACCAAGAACTTAGAAAAAATGCCTAGCTTCTCATGTTAGCCATAAGCCTTTCTTATTGCAGGTTCCTTTGACTTCAGGCATGTACACATCACAAAATAAGAGGAAGATTCAGTGCCCCACTACAAAATATCTTGATAGGCTCCCAATTACTCCAAGCAATGTCACATTCAGAAATTTCCATTTTTTTCTCCGTCACTGTTCTAAAAAAGTCTTAATCCTGGAGTCCTCTCCTCCTCCTCTCCGTGACCCACTCTTCACAGCAAGAAGTCTACTTAAAACAAAAAAAAAAAAGATCTTCACCTACTTCCTCCTGCAGACATACAGGATCAGACCATCTAGCCCAGTATCCTATCTCCAAAAAGTGGCAAATCGTAAATGCTTTAAAGGGGGAATATATGTACAGGGCATGTCTAATGTAATCTATTCCTGTTATTCCTTCCCTGGCATTAACCATGACTGGTTTAGGGGTGTCACAGAACAATCAGGGATGTATTCTATTTCCTGGCTATCAAACCAGATCCAAACACACCTTCAAACTTCAGGAAAGTCCTAATCCAGTTCTAGACGTTTTGGTTGGGCCATCCCTCATTTTAAAAGACCAACAAATGGCACAGGCTAGCAAGGAGTTTACGGACTGTAAACAGATCTTGCACCTCACCAGGTACAATCTTTGTTTCACAATCCAAACTTTAAAGGCACACCACCCTTCATTGTTCCCATATTCTCCTGTTCTTGCCTCCAATATTTTTCACTTTCTCAAGGTCTAAAAGAGAAGAGCTTTCCCCAGTTGTCATGTCCCTTCACCCAGAAAGATACCATCATAGGACATGTCTCTTTGGTAAATGACAGCTGGCTAGAAACACTACTTGAATTCAACAGTGCTTAGACAGGATGCACAGGCCATGGCAAAGTGATGACGAGGTGCTGAAACCTAGGTACTAGGTGGGCTGTCTCTGCATTGCCCCCAAATGCTGCCAGAATGGGAAAATGAGAAATGGAGCTTCTCTCTCACCTTTAGGAGAACATCTTGCCTCCATCCCATGGCACCTGATCTTTCCCTCTTCCCCCATTCAATCCTTAGGAATACAAGATGGGGAATGCAGCTGCTGCCAAACTACTATAATTTTGAAGTGTACCAGGGACTTTCACAGGAAGGCAAATGGCTATTTATATCCATAACAGACTGACAGTCAAGGTAATGGCCAGCTACTCTGGACCATCTGCCAGGCACTTAGCAAGACATCAGAGCGGATCGTACAAGGTAGGTCAGTCAGGGCTGGTGGTGGGATAGGAAGGGGAGGGGAACACATTATAGAGATGAGATGGACTTCACTTCAAGGGTAAACTCCAGCCCATTCCTGCAGACTAATTTGTTTAAGTGCTCATTATGACGGGGGCCAAGGGGGCAAGAGAATTAGATATCATTTTAGCATTCCTGTCCTTACTGCATGAAACAAGGAGGGTTGGTTGTTCTTCATCAGCTCACAGGCAAGAATGCTTTCTGTGCTAGAAGTTCACCTTGGGTTTAAACTTAGCCCAAGCGCTAGGCTAGAGGGTTGATGTGATACAGAGGTCTTCAGCTCAGCACAAATAAAAGATCCCCAAACTGGACAGCATCAAGGACTTTTACTCTGGTAAAATTAACCAGGGACCAGACTGCATTTACCTACCAGTATTTGAGAGTACAAGATAGGCAATAATGAAGGTGAACATTTAGCCTTCAAACGTTCTCACAAGTAGCCTGGGACTTCTTATCACCATCTGCTTTCAATATACTCTCCTTATTTTAAGCTGTTGGCAACGTGCTGAGAAGAGATAAAAGACAGATAGGTGGGGAGACACTGATTGGGGTGGAGTGAAGAGTCTGGAAGCTGACATAAATTCCAAAGGCCTATACCATCTTGTCATTGATATCATAGTACTGTCTTGAGATCCCATTGCAGCAAACACTGTATTGGCACATCACAGGAGAGACAGTCCTTGTCCCAAAGAATTTTCAGTCTAGACCAGGCAATGCTTCACAAGCAGCGGGCCAAAATCACTCAGCTCCATCTGAGGCACTGCTCCTCCCTACCACCCAGCTATAACACCACAGAAGTCCCAGCTAGAATAGCTCTACCGGCTGTAGGCTGTCAATAACTGATCTAGAAAGACAGGATAGGTGAGGACACTGAAACTAGAGCTGGGAACAGAGCCAGCTTTTAGAATCTCAGTTCAGAGGTGAAGCAGGGCTTGTGAACAGTGAGGCAGCTTCCTATTCTTCCTATTTTATAAAACCCAAGAAGGAGCATTTAATGACACGGGAATGCTTTTGAAAATTGTAAATGGTGGAAAGTTCAAACTAGTCACAGGAAATACTCCCAACCACTCACCCAATATCCACAAGGCCAAGAGTTTATCAGGGTTCTAACAACTCAAATATCCAGAATTAATCTACTTTAAATGAAAAAAGCCATGAGTTTTGGAAAGGATATAAAACCTCCCACTTCAGGGTGCAAGCCAGCCTCTAACTACTGGGGAGTCAGGAGGAATCTGTACTTAGGGACAGGAAGATTAGCCCAGAATTGCCCGCTACAGGGTTTCTTTCACAGATACGGTATTGGACTCTGATCAAACCACTGGTTTTATCCAGTCTCAGAAATCTCATGTCTTATGAAAATGAAGCTCAGAATTGGTTTTAATTTTTCCAGGAAGACATTCAAAATAATGGAGAGTAAAAAAGATTGGGGGGGGGGGGGGCGGGGGGGAAGTCAACCCTACCTCTTAAATTTATCTCTCTTGAAAGAAGCACTTGTCAAAAGGGCCAGAGACCTGTAGTGTTCAGAGATTGATCTGTGTAAAGGACTTTTGGGTCTAGTCAGGCTGGTTTCAGATTTACAAGAATGGAATAGAGGCATAAATCTGTCACTGCCTCACAGAAATTGAGGTAATTAAATCTTCAGGTGTATATAATTGTCATATTGATGATCTATATAAATCAGCAAAGTCACTGCAGGCAGGGAGGCAGAGAGTTCAGATGGATGGACAGGAGGCTCCCCTGAGCAGGCAATTTGTGCCTACCAGATAGCAGTGGGAGGCTGCTGGTATGTGCCTGGTGTAGCCCTGGGAGAAATCCATTCCACCTTCAAGAATCTGCCTGCTTTTGTTTGTTCTCCACCACAATTTTCACAGGAAAGGAGTCTGTACAAGAAGATGGGTATTCTGCTGGGTGTAACCTTGGCCCCCAAAAGAGTCCAGCATAGAGCTGTCTCCCCATAGCACAAGGGTGGGCAAAATGCGGCCCACCAGGCCATTCTATCTGGCCCGCGGGGCCCTCCCAAAATTAAGAAAATTAATATTTATCTGCCCCGGCTGCCTGTCATGCTGCCCTCAATGGCTTACCAAAACTCAGTAAGCGGCCCTCTGCCCGAAATAATTGCCCACCCCTGCCACAGCAGTACCTTCAGCTTCCTTTCTTTCACAGGAAGGCCTGCTACAACATTAGAGCCTTCTAAATCCCAGAAGCAGAGAAGGAAAGCAGCAGAGCCTCTCCGGTCCAAGGGAAGTAGGAGACCCAGTCTACTTTCCCTGTTTTTTGTGCAAGGTCTCAGACACTTGATTGGCTCCCATCCTCTCAGACACACGGATTCTCTTCCCACCCATCCCACATTATTTTCCCTATGCAAATCACTTTACCACATTGATCAGCACAGCATAATACATCCCTGCCCCAAGACCAAAGGCACCTCAGAGAAGCCTACCTTTCAGCATCACATCAGCAAGCAAGAGGTCCTAAACCTGTGACCCCTGCAAGTCTTGAGATCAGCCCTCCATGATGGCACCATGTGTTAGTCCAGATTCTCAGGAGCTGGTAGGGTGGTAAACCAAGTACACTACAACCCCGATAGCACAAGCACAATTTATTTCCTACCCTAGTGTCTCAAAAATGAGTGCACTAGACAAACAACCCACATCCAAGAATCACTTCCATTGAACTGGTAACCAGAAATCAGTCATGCTTGCAAGGCCTCCAAACAAGGCTACTGAAGTTATCCAAACCAACATGGTCCCAGGATGGAGAAGCAGACAAGCAACCTGTCACAAAGATTTCAGGAGTGGTCCCCTTCCTGGAGAGGAGGGTTGTAAACCACAAGGCATCCTATGCCAGAGCATACCGAGAAGGACAGGGAGGCCAGCACCTATGAATTATGCTTGGGAAGGGGATAGAACCCAAAAACAAATGAACCCTTCCAGGTTCAGTGCTGTCACAAATGCAGGCACTCCAGGGATGGACTCATTTATCCAAAATGATCCCAATGGAAGCTGTTCCCCTTCCCCCAAAGTCATGGGCACATTTCCAGTCTTAGAGAGTCTTTTGAGGCTGGGAGGGGTGGGGCGGGGAGAAGCATTTTAACAAGGCCGCACCATGGGCCAAATCAGAGCTGATGCTGTTTTTAAATAGCTGACTAGTCTGTTGACAAAGATTCTTCCAAGGACTTTTCTGATGCCTAATGAAAGTGACCGAAATCAATGAGAGTTTCCCATGCCCAGCCCCTATTCCCGGGAACCTTCCATTTGACTTCAACAACAGCAGGACAGGCTCCTACCCCCAACCCCCCACCAATTTTGCTTCGAGAATGCCCAGCACTGAAAGTAAAAGCAGGCAATCTCTGCAGGTGGCTTTTCAAAGTGGTTTTGAAGCGCCAAACATGGGTGCAAGCAGACTGACTCAATCCTCCGCTGAATTTTTATTTTAACAGTTGTTATTTTTGGAAATGGCTTTTGAAGCTTAAGTTCCACCTAGCCTGAGCCTTTTGTAAGGGAGGACAGAAAGTACAGCTCAGGGATTTCAAAGAAAAATACAGGAGAGATTCAGGGCTGGTGTCTCTAGTGACTTCGTTACAATTTCCTGTGTGCCCCAAGAAGCCAAGAAGGGAGGAATTTTTCCTTCAGGCTTTGTTTATAGGCAACTTGAGATAAAGCCAGAAAAGAAGACACCAGCACAACCTATATTTCTGGCTGAAAGGCACTCTAAGGCTTTATTGCTTTGCCTATCATTCAAATGTAGATCCCTTCCCTCCACCATTTCAGAGGGGTCACAGCACTGCCCTCTTTCCCACCCCTAGCAGTATAGCTCCAGTTCATCCACTCCAAGTACCTGTCTCTAATGATAAATATCCGATTCATTATGATGCTCTTAACTGTGAAATGCTGTTTCACAAGGGACAACACATCTGTGCTGACCTAAACTGACCCCCTCCCCCCAGCCCATGTACAGGTGAGAAAGTGCCACCAGTGGACGCTGTGATCTGTTTCTGTTGAAGGCCAGTCCCTCTGTGTCTGTAACCTATCAGGATCACTACTTCTGGTAGTATTTCAATTTGTGTTAAGTAGTATCAGCCATAATAATGACCTCATTACACACTCCCCTAGTAAGGGAGACAGTCCCTGGGCAGAGACATTATAATCAGGGCAGAGATAACACAATCTGCATTTTAGAGCTAGGGAGTTAAAGCACAAAGGACCTATGAATCCCAAGGCTTCCTTCGTAGCCTGTGTCAAAGCCAGGACTTGGTCCCAATTTCCCACCTTAACCACCAAAGCAGCCTTCTGCTTTGAAGCTGTGCTGTTACACTTGGTGAACCCAATTTTGACAACACTCCCACAGACACAGTAGAGAACACTTGCTGCACCCTGTAGCCTTTTATCTTCAGTGACTAGTTTCCCAGTGACCAAACATTTGTGGAGTGTGGGTATTAAAAGTGTTACACATGCACACATACACTCTCTCCACACCATCTAGCAACTATGTGACAGCCTGTGCAAAATAGGCTTACCCGCCTTAACCTAACTCTTACCGTATTAGTATCCAAACCATCAAGAAAACCTTTGAATGACGGGCTGACAGACTTGTTAGGCATCTGAGTGGAACAGAAGTTGACTTATTTTAATTTATGAAAAGACGTACCCAAAAGATTACTGGCAGGTGCATCGACAATCCTTTAAAAATAGCAGTCAAACTGAGAAAAGGCAGTTTAAGGTAGAACTCTTCAGCTCACAGAGGAAAAAATAAGGCTGGCCAATCCTGCTTCCCTGAAGTGGCCAGGACTTAAGCTACATAGGGGCTTTCTAGATGAAAGCAACACTTGGACTAAACCCAGAAAACCAAACCAAACAGGCAACCAGCACAATCACTGGTTTGAGCACAGGTAGCTACCACCTATGAATTCCCAAGTAGTCTAGAAGGATTGCCTGCAACTGAGCACATGGTTGAAATCCATTTCTGAGACGCAGGCCTGGCTAGCAATAGCCAGGCTTGCACCCAAGAAAAGTTCCTGCAGAACTTGAGTCTCCTGTCCTCAGATGGCCTTTTAATTCAGGACTGATTAACTGCTGGTACTATCTGTCTGCACCAGCAATGAATTTTATCTTACTGATAAGCTTCTGGTCATTCTTTTCCTCTAACCGGGGCCCAGCTCCTGCCACCTCTGCCCATGTGATCTTACTGCAAATCCCTGTCTTTGCAGCTATATTTTGTTCTGTAGCATGAGGCTGAGTCAAGTTCGAAGGGACAGCTCTCATCATGGAACCTCAGCAATACAGATTTCCATGCTTGCGACTGCTGGGATTTTGGTAAAGCCACGGCATTTAAAAGACATTTCCAGTTATTGAACATTTGTTTACAAACTTCACTTTCTCAAAGGCTCTTGTGCACGAACTGACATGTTAGCAGTGAGCAAACTTCAGTGGAGCACTCAGCTCAGATCCTTATTCAGGTAATGATGAAGACACTCACACACACAGCATTTTTACACAAGCTTTGGGACGTGGCGCAGGGCACTTTAATTAGTGAGCTGCACTAATCAAAATCGCCTGCACGTCACATGTATCAGCATCCCCATGCTGAAAATTGGTGGTGGGGTGCTTTGAATTAAAGCTCATCGAACGTGTTTTAATTCAAAGCACCTCGCCACCATTTTTTCAGAGCGGGGACGTGGTAGGCTGCCAGAGCACATCAATTTCCATGCTCCAGCAGACTCAAGTAATCAAGTCTGCTCTGATGTGTGGATTTCCAGAGCATCGGAACAGGCTCCCTGCACATCTGTAGGAGCCTATATTGTCCAATTAGTCCAAGGGCCTTGTGAGAAGCATGTGTCCCGCAACTTGTGGCAAAACAGATACCTGAATTTACAAGCCTCAGGAGAAGGTGGGATTGAGTTCTGAGAGAAGGTTCAGACTAGGAATGTTAATATCATTTTTAAAGTTTCCTGTTTAACTTCCTCTAACTATGTTGATTAAATGGTCCCGCAACAGAAAGGCAGGGCAATGCAGGGAACCGGGGCTGAGGGTGATATGCTGCACATTCTGCTGCCAGCTGGGACTGAAGCCTGTGGCCACAGCAGGCTCTACACAGCGAGTGTGTGGGAGCGGGCAGGCAGTGGCACCAGCAGCAGCAGCATGGGGCGGCGGGGTCCAGCAGGGTCCCTGGCTCAGTGCTGCCCACTATCGGGGGAACGGCTCCAGCAGGGGCTGCATGGATCCAAGCTACAGAATCACATGGCTGCTGCAGCAGGGAGATAACTAGCCATTATCTGGAGAAGCAGAGCCAGGCAACGTTGTGCAGTGGAGCCAACAGGGCTGCTATCAAGTACTGCAGGGATGAGCTGCACAGAGCCAGAATTTACACCTTCCGCACCACATCCAGGAAGTGCCTCCAGCCTATGGGCAATGCCTCCCTCGCACCTGCACACCCCCGGGTTCTGGCAGCTGCCACTCAGCAAGGACCCTCAGCAGCTCTCCCAGCCCACGGGCATGTGGCAGAGCGTTTGTACCACACAGGATCACACCCAAGGCATCCACCTAAGGGCTGAGCACCCTCTACAACAAGCTGCAACACTGGTGCAAGCCCTCAGCTAAGCAGAAGGAGCACAGCACTGGCCTGGCTCCTGGCAGTATCCAGCCAGGGAAGGGACAGCACTGCCCCAACAGTGGGCAGCACAAAACTGGGGAGCAAACAGTAAATAGTACACATTAAACACTATAAATATAATTACAGTTATACTACCATTTAACTGTTTAACCTTTTACACTCCTAGTTCAGGCCAGTTTCTACCATGAAAGATCATTCATCCCAGCATTTGCTTTCCTCACTTGAATTTTCTCTCAAAATGAGAGCAAGACAGACAGGGAGATTATTCCAGGAGCAGCAAAAAAAGGAAGCAGGGTTAATTCCTCACTCCATGCAGAGACTCTCTCCGCTGCACAAAAAGGCTCTGAGCACGCTGACAAGGAAGACAGGTAACCCAAGAAGCAGTAGCAAGAGTGTATGAAGCTAATAACTGTGGATTTCAGACACTCCGATTACCCCTGATCTTGTCTGATGGAACGTGCTCTGCACGGCAATTGCGAACTAACCCTGCAGTGCAATCACTGGCCTCCCTGACAAGTGCAAGACACTGCTGGCTGCCCTAGAAAGCAGTGACCCCTTGACTCTTCCAAACCCCAATGCTTACAAGATCTGCAGAAAAAAGGACAGTCATACAGCAGTGGAGCCACTAGACCACCTGCAACATTGATTAAGCCATTCTGCCACCAAGTTCCCATGTGCCCTAAGACAAGGCCTTTTGCCTCCATGTGCCTCACATACTCCAGTTATAAAATATAGGGAATAATGATCCTTCTTAACAAGACTGTTGTCAATTTATTAGCATCCACTCAGCACTAAGATCTCAACAGGAACAGCATGATAAAAGGGTAATGTAGTACTGCTCTTCATGTGGTCAGAACTGTGTGTGCATACATATGCAATGCCCTCCGAGATCACAGGTTTACTGGGATAGAGGGTTTACTCACATGCAAAGAATGCCTTGTAAAAACAATAGCCAGTGCATTTCAGTCATACACCCAACATTAGCTGGAAAGAATAGATTCAAGGGCAGTTTGAGGGAAGATAGTTTTTTTTTTCATGATATCAGTGGATCTGGGGCATACAGTCCCAAGCCAACCCAACTGGACAGCATGGCTAAGGGAAGGCACTTTAAAAAGAAATGCCCAGCCTCTGCAGACTCCATGTTGTGATGTGCAGCAGATGCATGCCCTGGCAGCTAGTGACTGCATGCCCATTAGCCAACAGAACAAGACTCCTGGGTCCTTTGAACCCAAGATGGGATCCTCTCCCAAGTATTCGGTAAGCATCCTGTCTTCTCTCTACCTTCAAGCACTACAGCCAGCGACCTTTTCAAGCCACAGGATGAAACAATCCAGCTCTGATCCGACGTGACCCAGGTAGCTTCAACGGCGAAGGGGGTTTCTGTGCACCCACACCAGGTCTACAGAGGTAGAGACACTGTCTGTGCCACTGTCACTTCTCCCAGCCCTGCCACTCCCTGGCTAGGGCACAGGTACAGCTTCCAGCCAGTGAGGAGCTGCACTGAGGCCAGGCAGCTGGAAACTTCATTCATATTGCTGCCACAGCAGTGTGAGAAAGGAGAGTGAGGGTGGAGGTGAAGGTGGGGGTGGGAAAGAGTGGCAGCCATAAGGACGCAGCTTCCAGCTGCCCGGCCCTAGCATAGGTCCCCACCAGCTGGAGGTTGCAGCCGTAGGGAGGCTAGGGAATGGGAAGAAGTGGCAGCAGCAGCAAAAGTTCAGGCAGAAGTTACCCAGCCCTAGTGCAACTCCTTACTGCTTAGCCCCAGCATACGAGTACACACAATCACAGGCAAAAACCTCGGACTCTGCAGGCCAGATCCAGTGGCTCTACAGGCCAGATACAGCCTGTGGGCTTAAGTTGCTGACCCCTGCTCCAGCATATCTGAATAACAGAGCTCCTGGGGGGCAACACTTGAAGAGCAGGAAATTAGAACACAGATACAGCAAGAGAGGGCTGATGCCACTGTCCTCTCAAGTGAGCATCTGTGTGAGTTTGCATCTTTCCTGCGCTTCACTTGCTTGCTTGCTGTCTCTGGGAATGGGTTCTGCCAGCACCTTTGTCCGCATTCACCCATATCTGGATGCCTGAAAGTTAAAGCATGATTTGCAATGTCACATTTTGGGGACTAGCTCTGTGCAGAGAGCTGGGTACTTCATGAACCTGAGATTGCCCAAGGAAGAGGCCATAATATATCTCAACTCTGGCAGGGCTCAGGAGCAAGCCTCCCTGTCCCAGAGCTCAGCTCTCCAAGGTCATTTCAGAACACACTGCATTCTGCCTCCCTGCTCTTTAGAGGGAAGCTAACTGGCATCTGTATGAATGCCACAAACCATTTCAGCCCTGCTAAGCCATCCCATTATGACAGGCTGCTGCCATGTGAGGTTGAAGAGAGAAGAGAATGACATCTCCAGTTTACACGAAATCTATGACACAACATGCTACCTACCTGTCCATACCCTTGACAAAGGATGTTCTTAGCCCAAGCCTCTAGTCATCTCCTCTTTTTTTTTTTCCTTTTTTGGGGGAAAATGCACCTTGTTTCAGACCCGCAGTACCTTATGCTATCCCCTGCCAGTGCTGCCCCTGAAATCCGCTGCCCAGCTGTGCTGTATACCTCAACAGGAATCTACAACACTGCCCCTCCTATATTTCAATCCTGAGCATCTGTCTTAAGCATTCATTTCTAAGCCCATGAAAGATGGCAACATGACATATGCTAGGTAACAGGCTAACACACCACTCATTCCACATGCAACAAGTTCCCTTCTCTTTATGTGAAGAATTCTCCCTAAGTCCCTTCTCCATATGCTGATCCTTTAAAGGGCAACATAGGGACATTTATTCCTGTGCATTTATTTAGTGTCACAGGCTACAGATGACAAGTCTGCTGAACAGCTCAACCCCACATAACCTTCTCCCTGCTTTTGAAACCAAGGCCAACTTCCCATATCTCAATCTAGGAACAGGGCACAGGGAAGAGGCTGTAGGGTTGCTTCTGACCTGCCAAGCTAATAGCTCATCGTCTGTCAGACCCTAATAGGACTCTCTGCTCATCTGCACAGAGTAAGGAGACTCTTAAGGACACTGACTGAATGACAACTGTTTGCCTTGTTTGTCCTTGTAATAGTTTAGCAATATCCACAGAGCAAGGGAGATTTCATCAGGACTATTTGACGGTCCATGCACAACCCACACTTACGAGAGTCCCCATGATCCACAGCAGGAATATACATAAGAAGGTCTCAATGCAGTTTACAGGCACCTCTCACTTAAACTTTAGATAGGCCTGCTATACACACAGAGCTACAGTTTTGGGTACTTGTGGTCAGTCTGCTCCCGCATTTCTTCACACTTCCCATCCCATGTAAGGCACCCCCCTTTCTTATTCTTCCTTAAAATCTGGTTCTTTGTTTTTCCTGTGAGGACTTTCCAAGCTCCCATCCAAATCAGCTACTGCCCAGAAAGTCATGAGATAACGGTTGTCACTATCAATGTAATTTATCTGAGTAAAACTATCCACTATTAATGACTCCTTGATAGACTAGATCTGGAAACCTGAAAGAACCATGTTTTATGCTACAAACCGCTGCCAGCACAGCAGTTAGTCAGCGGGTAGGTACAAGGGCTGGTCCCTGATCAACATTGATAGAAGCCCACAGCACCAATGCTGTTACCCAGGCAAAAAGTAGTTTAACCTGTGTTGCTGAGGCACAGGGAAATATGCAACATGTTGTTACTGGTAAGGCCACAGCTTTGCCAGTAAGGTAACCAGCACGTGTACAAAAGTAAAGCAGCCCTGCTGAAGACAGACAGTCTGTTCCTGCTCCAGCCATGGGGCATCTAATCCACACAGATGGTTATAATCACTAGCTCTGTTTCTCAAACAAAAGGGGATTCACAAGATTACATAGACACATCCCCCTCAAACTGTCACAATGATATCCATCAGTTGGTGGTGGTCTGCAACTATATCTACTTTGTACAGCTCTGTTTTAGCTTCTGGGGTGCTCACACTTGCCAAGTGGCCCAAAGCCCATTGAAAACTATGGGAATCTTTCAGCTGACTGCCACCTCTGGGTCAAATGCAAGGTATGCTTCCCTTCCCCTAGTTGGAGAAGCCCAATTCTTAATGTAAGCTTTCCAGAGGCAATAACCTATTATGTCCTTACTATGACTAAACAGGCTGATTCGCTGGGATTTCAGCACTGAATGAACACAGCCAGTGTGAATTCATCTAAAACAGCAAACACCTACATACAAGTTACTATTTTCAGTATTCACTCAGCTCTAGCCCAGAGGGTCTTTGGCAGGGCAGCCCTGGTTTCCAGCCCAGAAACTAATCCTTCTTTTCATTAAAGTGGAGGCAAAGGGCTCAGTACACTAGGAAGGAAGAGGGGTCATACATGTCTCTGGTGCTACTGCATGTGGCTGAGACACTCCCAAAGGCCCAAACGTCAGTCCCACAAGCTATACAGATTGCCAAGGAGCTCTACCCACAGAGAAGACTGCAGAAGAAGGGCTTATTTGTTGGTTGAAACTGGGCAGGCTAAAATCTTTACAATTTACACAAGGCCTGGTTCAAATGTGTATGATGCCAGCAGGTAACAGGTGGTCAGGCAACCTGGATGAGCTAGGGAAGAGGAGACAAAAAAGAAAGTCACAAAGGGAAGGGAAGGAAGGAGAAAAGAGGAGAATGGAAGGGGCAAGGGAACCAAAAAGCGTGTTTTTAAAATGGTGTGTTTTTCTGTGAAGGAGTGCCCAGTAATATGGTTATTTTCAGCAGACATTTGAATCGGATTCAAGTGATGAAAGACAGCTCCACAGCAGTCAAGGCCTTTTTGCACCAGGGAGAGCCTAGCCCTTTCTGGAAAGAGGAGATGTGGATGAAATGTTGTGTGCAGTAGTTGTAACGGAGTGCTAGACTGCAGCATTAACCTTTCTATATTCCCACTCACCCACTTGACACAAAAAAATGGCCAGGGATTTCAGTCTTAAAGGTCAGGGTAAAACCTGCCTTGCCTCCTTTAATATGAAAAGTGAAGTACTAAGTGCCTTTCGGGCAGTGAATCAAAATCCCCATCGAGTGTCACACCAGATCAGAAGGCTTCTTAAAGGGCCAGCTGTTCATTTTTAAATACTTTTTTTTCCCCTATAAGTAATATATAACCAATAGCTGGAGAGGTTTGCTAAAGGGGACCCACACACACCTACTTCTATCATCAGGTAGAGATTTTTTTTTTTAATTTATAAAACTAAAATGGGAATGTCTTCATTGCAGTCTGACTTTCAATAAACAAACTGATAAAGGATCTGCTTATGTTTACCTGCATCTAGAAGCAGATACAATGCTCAACACAGAGGAGGAAGTATGTGAAATTTCTGCATGTATATGTATCCTTATATCAGGGGTATTGAACTCATTAGGTCCCACCGGCCAGATAAAAGGTATAGGGCCAGTCCACAGGCAGGCCAAATTGAGACCGTAGACAAGTACTTTATGCAACATATGGCATGCAGGTCCATTTGAGACCCACAGGCAGTGCCATGAGCCAGCCACAAGCCATACCTTTGATATCCCTGACTTAGAAGAAGAAAAAAAGAGTGTATCTGTTGATTTTGTCAGCCCAGCACCAAAATCTGCTGATAGCTTTAGCTGCCTGCCAGGTCCTAAAGCCTTATAATGCACCTTTTTGTGTGTTATATTAGTTATAACACAACTAGTTATAAAACACCTCATGCTGAATGCCAGTGTCAGAAGCTAATGAATCCAAAGGCTTTGCTGCACGTTACACTCAGGACATGTTTTATGTAGATGGTAGCAAGCATTACTATGAGTTAGAAAGTTTTCTGAGCAGTTGTAAAGTAATGGTTATTACCATCCTAAGTGCTGGAGCCACTAAAGACTCTGGTGTGCTATGGTGAGCTTCAGGGGCTGGGGCCAACAATCTGCTGTTTGTTGGTGCCAGCCCCAGCACCGTAACAGTCTTGAACATGCTCTGATGTTGGTGGGGCGGGGGTGGAATTACGACCAACAAACAGCTGTTTGTCAGTCTCAGATCCCCTGCCCACCACACCAGTCTCCTTATCATACCACCTTCATGGAGCAGCTGGACTTTTAACTCAACACATGCTGGATAATATGATCTGGAGGTACACATCATCAGAAAAAAAGTCTTAAATTTGCTATGTATTTTGCTATTTGAATACTTGGATGTTAAATGCTGGTGCTTAAGTGCAGTTAATATGTTAGATGTAATATATGACAAGGCGCTAAGATTTGCTTCAATAGCATCTGGGAGCTCTGAAGTAGATTAAAATTCCAAATGGATGGCTTGATTGACTTGTTGATATTCCTCCTGCCTTTTACATCAAGGGCCATATGACAGCAACCC
Organism: Alligator mississippiensis; assembly: GCF_030867095.1. Classification (NCBI taxonomy): domain Eukaryota; kingdom Metazoa; phylum Chordata; order Crocodylia; family Alligatoridae; genus Alligator; species Alligator mississippiensis. Next base: position 49,861,260 of record NC_081828.1, read on the forward strand.
AGAAAGCAATCCATATCATACAGTGTCTTGCACTACCCACCCTGGTGAACTCCTCATAAGTGGCAGGATTTTTGCAGGTAATCTTCATGGGGCAAAAGGCACCGACCCTCTTGGGAATTGTAACCCCTTCCATTAACTGTCTCCCCTGCTGGTCTTGTCCCAAGACTCCTCCAAGCCTATATTAACCAATTACTTTCCTGTCACTGCAACAGAAGAACATAAGCAGTGCCCTCAACTCCCCAGCTTTTAGCAGTGGCATGGTAAAGGGTGTTAGCAGCATATTGTTCCTTGTACTGGTCGGTACAGGGTCATAGTGGCAATTTTGAGGATCCCCTCAGTTAAGAACAACCGTTAAATGCAAGGGCAGCAAATGGCCTCCTGGGACATCAAGTCCAAACCCTGGGATTAAAGAAGACAGGGCTAATCAGGAAGCCAGAAACCCTTTCCTATTTCCTTTGGCAACCCAACAACATGCCTCATATGACGGGGAAGAGGAAAGGTCCAGGAGACCAACATGGTTCCACTCCTTTCTTCTCCTACTGCTGTGCGCTCCCATGTTACTTCCTGCAGGGCCAAACACACCCTTAGAGGAAGGGAGCTAGGTTCAGTTCCACCCTGTGTATCAGGAACAGACTTGTTTACCAAAATTTAATTGAAAGACAAGGCACCAACACTTATGTGATTCTTACAAACTGTGGCATTGTGCTGCTAGCACACAATGGCTCCCACATTCTACCCAGAATTGCCCTCGAGCAGTCACTGCTAGGTTAAATTTTGTCCCCACTTACATCTGTTCAATAACACTGCATGAGCATAACAGAGAGTGGCTTGGGACAGAGGGCCTGTACCAGTACACAGGAGTCTGGAGATTCAGTTACAACTTTAATGAGACAGCAGGACCCTACAGCAACCTGCGCACTCAGGGAGGTGAGAAACAGGAGCAAGTGAAGCAGTGTGAAATCTGTGCGAAATGAGGGAGGTCTCCTGCTAAAATAAGGCAGAGCTAAAGTGTGGGATAAGCTGGTCCCTGGTAGATGTTCTGTAAATGCACAGAGTCATGCCAAAGGTTGCCAATGAGTTTCATCACCAGTGATGCCTGATGCTTGTCTCCTTGCAAATGGCAGGAATAGGACTTTGAAATTAGGCAAAATTAAACCAATATGCCTAATTTGTGTGTTTCCTTTCTCATCTTAATGGAACCATCCTGCAAAGAGAAGCTCTGACCTACCTCCTGGATCAAAGGGGCAACACTAGTAGTTATATACTGGCCAGCATTAGGAAGTTGCACTCACTTTGTCCTGGCTGATAGCATACCGGGTTAGAAGACTTCAGTAGAATGGCAAGGGGTACTGCAGCACAATAGCAGATAAGAACAGCCATAGCCATGCAATATAGTTACTTATAGATGGTATTTTCATTATAGCTGGTGAGGAGGTGGGTTTTTTGTTTGTTGTTTTAAATGGATTTTATGGAATTTGATATCCCCCTCTGCTGATCTGTCTCCAAAACTGCATTTTTTAAAATGGAAACTTTTGGCTTTGAAAAGTTAGGACCTAAGCTCAGAAATTGCATCTAGTGATTAAATCACCCCCAAGGCAAAGCTGGCAAGAGAAAGTGAATGCCCAGAAGCTCAGAAGCCCAGAATGCCCTAAATGAAAAGATGCTAAACAAGTAGTGCTATGAAGAGGAAAAGTAAGTTTCACAAAGGGGGAAAAAAAAAATCTTTTTTTTTTTTTAAACACATGGTGGGAAGTGAAATTTGATTTTAAATGAAAGTTTTCATGACCTCTTGTCAGCCCTTCATTTCACCAAGCACCTGCCTTTAAAAGTAAGGGTCACTAAAAGAAAGACCACTTTTGTGATGAGAACAGGTCCTCATAGCGTGGAGCTAGTTGGGATAGCTTGGCTCATCAACATATTGCTTATGCCAAGTCTTGTCTCTTCACCGGATATATACTCCTACCAGCCCAGAGATCAGACTGTTGAGAGTGTAATAAAGAAAAGACTAAATGCAAATTTGAACCTCCTTACTCACTCTCTCTCCAATCTCCCCACCTCAAAACAAAGGAACCTGCCACACAGTGAGAAGCTAGTAATGTATTCATAATGTGATTAGCACTAAGAAGCACTTTGTAGTTGCAGTTCAAACACAGTTCAATAAAGTCTATTTGAAGAGACATCAGGCGCACACTACCTATTATATTCACTATTGACATTCACAAGGCAAACACCTTTGTCAATAAATTTCAATAACTTAAGAATCTTGAGCACCTAACTCTACTGATTAGTGACTTTTGTAGTCTGTTGTTTCAATTATTATTCTTTTTAATTCTTGTGAATCCATTTATCACTTCATGTCTTGTTTTTTCTTCTTCTCCTCCAGCTCTTTTGCTCTTAGTAGTATGGGAGATGTATCAAGAAACATTTTTATAGGAGTCTGGCCATGAAGTTTAAGAGTATCCCTTTCACACCACATCCAGCCATTTAAAGTAGGAAGGTAACTGTATCCAGCTAGACTACCACTTCCCCTGTAAATCTAATTAATCGCAGCAGAATTTGGACACCCTTTAAACTACAAGAAGCAGGCACTCAGGATTTGACTCATTCTAAATACCATACTTTAGCGCATTTTAGAGCCTGAGCAAAATCCTGGTCAAGAGCCTGAGGGAAAGGACAATTTTACCTGTACTAGCTGCTGCTGACACAGCAGGGTTTGCCAACCCCTGGATGCTGCTGCAGAGGTGTGGTGCCCTCGCAACCTGGCTGCTGCCAGGGAGGTGCCAGTGGCTCCTCTTTCCAACTAGTGCTTTGGGTTGGTGCCCTGCTCTACTGTCTTTAGCTATGCTACTGACAGTACCTCCACCTGCCCAGCATCCACATTATGATAGGACATTGGTTCAGAAAAAGAGGGAAGAGCACTTCTTATTAATGAGCTATAATACCAGTTCCTGAAACACCTAGATTTTCATTGGCAATGTCCTAGGTGCTGAACCAGCCTATCCAATTGATTGCTAAGCCCAACTGCTTTTCTAGCAGCTCTACTGATTTCAGGTGGATAGTTTAAGGTACTTAAAATTGCCAGAAGGAGAACAGATAAATACCCTGGTGAAGCTTCCTTTCTTTAACATGGCTGTTATTTTCCTAATTAGTAAATAAATCAATTGCATTTTCTATACTAGCTTAACATGGGTTTCCTTCTGTTTACATTTATCTGATTTTCTTCAATAAGCACTGGATGGTGAAGAGCCAGGACACAATTCTGCATCATGGCAAGAGGACTAGTTCTCAAACAAATGACTTTTAAGCCATAAATCAGCTATTTAAAACTAAATTACTCTATCCTTAAATTAAATACCTTACTTTGCAAGGACGAACAGCATTAACACTTTAAGTCAGGTCTAATCCAGAATCTAAACAGATCATGGGTACATAATTAAATACATTCAAACCTAATCATCTCTAATGTATCCTTAAGTCTTGATTAACCCCGCCCTCCTTCATGAACAGTAAGATATTACAGAACAATTGATGCTACTATTGTAAAAGCAAGCTCAGCTGTGCAAGGAATGGTACATGCTAAGAGACAGTCTTTGCTTTAGCCAGAAGACAATAGGAAACATTTGAATTTACCCCAAGACAGCCTTTCTTCTAGCAGAAAGCCTGCAGACTTACAGTGGTTCCTACTGCTTGTAGTAAGGTTTTTTTTAAGAGGCAGTTCCCAGACCTGTCAGACTGCGAGACCACATCTTTGAAGCCTGTGCCAGTTTGTAGAGCCATCTCAAAGCTGCTTTGTAGAGCTAAATCCTTTCATCTTTAATTCAAAAGTTGTTAGCACATGAAATTCATGCCAACACTTCTTGCTACTGCAAAAGTTAGTTTCACTTCAACTCACAGAAAAAAATAAGGTTTAAATTCAGGTAAAGTTTCACAATCTGAAATTATGCCCAAATGTCCTTTCTTCTGGCAATAAATAGATCTGTGGACTTTACAAGGGGCTACCTCAGTAATAGGGTGTTACTAGGGAGGGAAACCAAGGGTGAATGAACAGTTTTTTCATGGGAGTTTTACCACTTGCAGCACAAAAACCATGACCATCCTACATCTACGTAACATGATCCTTCAGGCTAAGAGGCTTCCATGAAAGCTTGAGGGGAATCCAAGTTCAAAATCCATCAGTTTTGCCATTAATAACAGAACACTGCACACCAGCTGGTTGACAGGTTCCCTTCTTTCCCTCCTGCTTAGTTTTGCTGGACTCATACCCCTCATGAGATATTTCCTGAATTAGGTACTAGTTTAAGTGCTGTTTTTCAGAACTCTTCTGAAACTGAAAGTGTGCCATAAACAAGCATCTGCATGTGGGAAAATAGGGAAATAATACAGTTTCTTGTAACAAGGTTTATTTTCAAAGGAGGGTTTTGTTCATTCTTAAGTACTGTGCTGCCCTCAGGAGAGGCACAGTGCATCTGTTCCCCTACAAAACCTTAATTTCCAAAAAGCTCCTTCCAAAAATCAATTGCAGCCAGGTTGATCACCTTTGCAGAAGCTCTGTAAAGATGCTTAGTCTGCGATTATAACTCTTAGGACATATCAGATTGCCTCAAGCCAAGTGATCCTATGTCACTTGTCTCAAATTTAAGTCTATCCTTCTACTCTTTATATCCTAAAATACCTTCCCTCCTCTTGAAAGACAAAGTTCTCCACTAACCCTCCAATGTCAACATCTTTAGCCTCAAAGTACCCTTTGCTCTTGAAGGGGGCAGGGTGCAAGAGGGATTCTGTGCATTTATGTATGGGCATATCTGGCCCCAGGATGTGGGACAGAACTTAAATGGCTGCAAGGATAACGTGGCTTTATTTTATTTCAGGGTAAGTCTTGATTTGAGGGCTGCATAAACCTTTTAAAAGTCTAGGCAAGGATAAATTTAAATCATAGAGAAGTAAGGCTGGAAGGGACCTCAAGAGAACCTGTGGATACACCTGCATCCCCTTTTCTCTCATTTCCTCCCATGTGTGCCACCTCCCCTGTTACAAGTGGGCCAGGTTTGACTAGTTTGGACAATCTGAACCTGAGATAGCTGGCTAGGAGACACAGGAAAAAAAAAGCAATTATTTCTGTGATCACCTAGATCATAACAACTGTTGGGTGTTAATACCCATCTGGTAAATGAAAGGAGTATAAAAGCCAAGGAACTTCACAAGGTAGAATGAGGGGATTTAACAGACTTCTGCTGAAAGACTAATAGCAAAATCCAGGAGGCAAAGAAGTGGTAAAAGTCCTATTCCTTGGGATTCATCTGTATTACAGATGTACCTGGACAATTTGCTCTAAGCAACTCTGGGTAAAGGGCATAGCTAAGATCCTTTCTCCACAAGAAGCTGTAAGCAGGTCAGGAAAGAGGCTGTATAAAAGTCCTCTGACATGGCTGTGTTTATAGTGGGCCTGACTGCACAGTTATTATTGAACAGTGATTTAGCCCTTGCTTTAGCAAGGGCTAAATAACTGCGCAGTAACAGCCATTATTGTGCAGTCCCAGTGGCTCATGGGTCTTTTCTGATACTCCTGTACAGTAGCAACAAGCACCTGCATAGTAGTTCATTGCTACTTCACAGTAGTGTTGGCATCACAGTTCAGGCCTGCCGATTTTACATCGCCGTAGCTCATCCCTACGGTGACGTAGCATCTCATGTAGACATCCTCAGTTTGCACCAGCCCTAAAATTTAACCAGCCAAAAAGTGGAAAAGTCTACAATAGGTAATAACTGTGTACTTAAATTACTAACGGACCCAATAATGCTTTCTGTGCCCCTTTTTTTTTCTCTCCCATTGGAAATAATAGGTGCTGATCCCTTTTTGGGAAAGCAAGCAAGGAAGACTTCTCCTTTACACAATGGCTTAGGACCTTCCAGTCATAGCAACAGGCACAAGAAACCCATAGCTCAGTCTGGCCCTATCATAAGTAATTAATACTATCTCACAAGCAAGATCTGTCCAACTCTGAAAGTTCCCTTGTCCCAGCTAATACCTTTTCTTTTTTATATACCTTGTTTCTCATTCCTTCTCTTCTACCTCATTTTGTCTTCTTCTTCTTCTCCTCAAGTATTTATTCCTCCTTCTCCCTGCCCCACCCAGGCATTTCCTTCTCCAGGCCTCCAGCCTGTTCATTCCTCCTCTACTCCAGAGTTTTGCCAGGTTCCAAACTGCAGCTCACTAGTACTTTCATCCTGAAGCTCCTAAGAGATGGCTAGTATAAAATTCCCACCGATGTCCTGGCTGTCAGTGGCCTGTCTCCTGAAACGCAGAAAACTTCAATTAGTCAGATTTAGGAGGTGTGATGTTAGGTGGCACAGCTGAGATCCCCTGGTGACTGAGCTGCACCCTCAAGAGGGGAAGGAAATCTAGTATTATAGCAGGTGGGAGAAGCTGGGAGTTGAAAAGTAAACTACAACAAGCTAACCCTTCTTACATTCTTCTCTGCATTTGCTCTTTCCTCGCTCTATCCCCCATGCTAGAGAGTATATAGCAGTGATCCTGAACCAGGATGCCATGAGGAGCTGCATACTATCAAGATGATTAGGTATATACAAGCACTTACACAATCTATAAAAGCAACCAGAGTCTTCAAATAGGAATCCATGCCATCAGAGACGTTCTGACCTGTTGTGGGTTTTCTGAGTTCTTTGCAATTCTCTATATATTTTTCTATAGTCTTAACCCGCCCCCACCCTCCAACAACAAACAACAAGTGAAAACCAAGAGCTCGCATTTTCTGAGAGGTGGCTTGAGTCTAACAAGGCTCAGAACCACTGCAGTAGAGAATAGGAGATGGTCCATAGCTCAAAGAATTTACCAGTTTCAACAAACAAGACATAGCATGGAGCACAGATGGGATGCAAGTAGAGTGAATGGCACGTTGATAAAATACAACCTGCATTTTTTGAGGTGAGGAGGGAATCTTAGGAAAAAAAAGCTAAAAAGGACAGGAGGAAGATGAGGAGACAAATTAGAAAGGAGATGGCAAAAAAGACTGGAGGGGTGGGGAGAAGAGAAAGCCAAGGTGGACAGACTGAGATAGAGCAAACATTACAGGCAAAGAAAATCCACCCCAAACTGCAGAAAGGTCTGAAAGCTTTGGTTGCTTCTGTCCCTACTGGCTGGATTGCCAGACTCCTCTGATTTCAACTCACCAAGTTCACATGGCTTTGAGGTACCACATGTTTCCTAATGAACCCAAATGGAAGTTTCCTCTGCATAGCTCTGCAGGAATGGAGTCTAGGGTTCAGCCAGGCTCCTTTATCCCCTCTCCCCACAGCACAGCAACCCCTCCCTGGAGGTCCACTAGGATGAATTCAGTGGTTGTATGCAAAATAACTAAAGGGCTGTAGGAGCAAATAGCCTTAGTCACAAGGGCCTGATTCTCCACTGCTTTGCACCTTAGTCATTGGCATCCATTTTGCAGTGGTATAAAACAGTAGGAACCCTAAAGGCAAGCTTTGGTACTTGCTTTATATTAGTTTCAGTGACTATCCAACATATATTGCAACGGTGAATCAGCTCCCCCTTTCCTTGTTGAAGCAGGGTGCACAATGGATTTTACTTAGACCTGCCTCAAGCATGCTTCCTATTTGGGGGGAAACAAGAAACACACACATAGGTTGGGCGTTCTCTGAAAATTCTCCATTAACAAGAAAGCTAAAAATGGGAAAAATTAAAGAGATTACAGATGAACCTGAGTTTGGAGGTGTTTACTTCACAGGCATACACCCACCTCCAAGGTGTTAATTCCTAGATATTCAGATGAAGTTTGACTACTGAAAGCTTCTTTATCTAGACAAACAAAGCCCAGCAATTGAAGGTTTTACAATTCAAACAGCGAAGAGCTGCTGCAATTTGCAAAACAAGCTGAGTGAAAACAGCCTGTTTTCTTAGCGATCACTCCAGTCTGACATTTTTAATCTTGCAGTGCAAAGTTTCATTCAGATGAAGATTTTGCATCAACACATTCACAAGATGATTTAATTTCCTCATTTCAATAGGAAAACAGCCATTTCAAATATTTATGCATCACAATGTGGCTCAGAAGTAGGTTACTGAACATTTTGGAAACATTTCATTAAGACTTCCTCCTCTAGGTTTTTAATAAGGTCACTCATCACTACAGCTTCTGAACTTCTATCCAGGAAAAAAGGAAGGGAAGATTTGGGGCCAAGCTTAAAAAAAAAACATTCAAATTCAGCAACTATTAAACTGGAGAAATCCTCCCCCTTCCCTCACAAACAAGAACTGTTGTGTGCAAACCACTTTTGAGTACAAGTTTCCATCTGGGGGTGCTGAGCCTTTACCTTCACCTTCTACGCAGCCAAGGCAATCTATACACAGCAGAGCACCTGGGCTCTTGAGGTGGTAAGGACAGGTCAAGTCAGACTACTGCAGTCAGTGCCAGGTCATGAAAAGCCACACCAGTGTAAGGAGTAGCTCTGTCCCTCTGCTCAAGGGATTCATACTGGTTCCTGGGATCAGAGCTAAATCTCCCAGTGACAAAAAGGCCTGAAAGCCATCGGCTCCAGTTCACTCTCAGTCATTTGAACAAGTTTAGGACACAAAAAACAGATCTGCCTCTGATTTTTAAGTACTTTACATCCGATTGTGTTACTAGCTGGCCCAGGAAACAGGTCACTAATACCAGTACATGGATGGGTTCTGAGCTGGATCGACACCTGTTACCTAAGGCTGAAAGTCCTTGTGCAAGACCAGCTGTTATCCATCTACACTGCATACAGCAGCAGTTCTCAACATTTTTGGACTCAAAGGTACTCCTCACCTAGCTCATAGTACCACTGGACTTCAGGCACCCCTCCATAACTTCTGTAAATTGAGTGACACCCAATTTCAAAAACTGATTTACTTATTTACCTATTATAGTGCTTACCTCCTTACAGAACGGGTAGGCGATGGGTGTAGGATAATTCAGGCAGAGGCAAGTCTGAATCTGTTTAGTTTATCTGCTTATCTCCTCACATCTCAGGGCATCTTTCAAAAGATTTGATGGCACCCCGGGGTGCCCTGGCACTCTGTTTGAGAATCACTGTTGTAGATACTGAGTGCCTCAGCAATGCTCTTTCTCTCGATGTTTCTGTTTGTGGCACAGTACTGCTCTGTTTCAGGGATGTATTGGATAAGCAGTGTTGGTCTGAGACAAAAAGAAATGCAAAACTCTAGAACTTGTGGTTTAGCGGTGATACCTTTTATTAGACCACCTAAGAAATTGCAAAAAAAAAAACAAATTTCTGCAAGCTTTCAGGAACACACACCCTTTCTCAGGCTCAGGCAAAATTAAAGATTTTAATTTTTATTTATTTATTAATTTTTTGTGATTTCTTAGTTGGTCTAATAAAAGGTATCATTTCTGAACCACAAGTTCTAGAGTTTTGCATTTCAACAACGCTACTCTGGCACTGACCAGTTGTCACAGGCAGCAGGTTATACTTCAGGAAGGGAACAGGTAGACGGAGAAGCAGATGGACTTCAAAATAAGACCAGGAGCCAGTTCTGATGCAAATGTTCCCAGTAATTAAAGTAAGAGAAGGGCAAGAGAGATGCCCTCCACAACAGGTGTGTTAGTGTCAAAATTCCTGATGGGAAGTTGCTGAGCGATTCCACTGGGCGTCATGAAGCATGTCAGCTACAACCTTGGTGGTGCACACTGCTTAACACGTGAATGGGAGCCAGGAGTTTGTAAAGAGCAGCTAGTCTAGCCCCAGGCCCTGTCATGCCCAAAGTATGATTCTGTCTTGGCATTCCCTGGGCCCAGAGAAAGGCCCAGGAGGGAGTCCATGAAGGGTGCCTCAGTTCTTCCAAAGTCTGCAGGCCTGGAGCTGGACTAGAGGTTTGCTTGTTTTTTTAATAAATGTATGTATCCCAGGCCAAATTAGCCAAAACTAATTCCAAATCTAAGAGTCCAGATCCATAAGTGGCCCGACTACTGGCAAACATCCTCCACCCCCATCTGGGACTTCAGATGTTCCCAAAACCTTTGGTGGGCATCCTACTTGCAGGCCCAAGCCCAGAGGCTTGGGGTTCGAATGCCCCTGAGTTTTGTTTGCCCTCAGCTATAAGACCTCAGGGGCAAGCCAGGGGGGAGTCTCCCACTGCCATAAAGTGGGCTTAAAGCCAAAACTTTCCACTTCAGCAGCTAAGTGGGAGGTTTACTATACATTACCTTAGGTACTATCCCTGTGCCAGGACAGCAGTCTTCCCTGGTGCAGCTAGGAACACTGTCTCCATGGTCATGGTGTTTCTCTTGCCAGGCAAGCATAGACTATGCTTGATCTGAGCCTTCAGGAGGCTTGGAGCTCAAATAGAGATAAATGTATATATTAGGGATTAGGTAAAGCAGTAACACAACTAGGGAAACCAACAGGTCTTATGGCCTGTAGTTCAGAAACTTGACATGAATAAAGGTGAGCAGGCTGTCAGGGGTGTCAAACATCTAAGTGGGTTATTGGGTCTGTGGGGCTTTTTGCCATGGCTGCTAGAGCTGCTGTGTTAGTACAGCCAGCACCCAGTAGGTTAACGCAGCCACCACCAGAAGTAGGTTTCTTCTCACTCTCCCCCTCACATTTTCTGCCACCAAATTTACTGGTTTTGATCACCACTGGCAATGAAAGTCGGTGGCAGACAAACCTAGGGGAACAATGTAGGTGAAGCAGTGGCAACAATCCTGTGGGTGCTGGTAAGGAATACACCTACCAACTGATTTTTAGTTAAACACCATGACATAAGTGACCAGCAAGCAACCCTTAGTCATAAGATATTTAATAAGTGGTAAACAACTGAAGTTAGGAGGGCTTACCACACTGCAAACTCAAAGAGAAAAGGTAATCTGTAGATCTGGGAGCAAATTCAGAAAAGTGAAAAAACTAATAGCTGCAGTAACTAACTGCAATAATGCCAGGGTAACCAGCATTACCGCTATCCACTATAGTCAGAAATGACATTAAGAGAGAGATTACACATTAGAGCAGGTGTGGGCAGTCATTTGGGTTGGAGGGTCACTTAGGGAGTTTTGGTGAGCTGTTGTGGGCCAGGGAGGGTAGGGAGGGTGGGGTGCTGACATGGCCCAGTGCAGTGGAGGGGAGGGGGCAATTGATCCTATCTGGCCTGGGCCTGTCCAGCCCGCACCCATCACTGGGGGCACCAGATGGAGCACACAGGTAGGCAGGGTCTCCATGGAGACTGGCTGGGACCCTGGCAGCCAAGGGATGCTTGGCCAGGCAGATGGCATAGGGCTGCAGGTAGGCTGGGAGCAGTATCCAGGAGCAAGACAGACAGGCAGGGCTGAGGCCTGAATCATAAGGCAGTGACAGCCTGGGGCCAGGACAAGGGCAGAATCATGATCCACTTCCCCGCATGCCCCTGCCCACAGCACTGGTTCTGCCCTAGGTCCCAACCCCATGCATGACCACCCAGCAATCCTGGCCCTGCCTGCCCATCCATTCCACTCCCGGATGGCGCTCCCCACCCACCTGCGGCCCTATCCCATCCGTGCCGCCAAGAGTGCTGCCAGCAACGGTCCTGAGCCGGTCTTCATGGAGACCCTGCCCACCTGCTCCATCTGGCGCTTCTGGCAGTGGGTCTGGGGTGGATGGGCCAGGGTGACCAGGTCTGGTGGTGGCGGTGACACTGGCAGTGGCAGCCAGAAGGAGCCACTGCTGCCAGGGCTTCCAGGAAGCTGAATCTGGCCGTTGCACCACCACAGCCTGCTGCATACCTGGGGGTGGCAGGACTGGCAACATGCACCACAGCCCAGGTTGGCCCCTGTGCCTGGGTCAGGTGGGGCCACAGGTCCCACCGTGGGCTGGATAGAATCCCTTGGTAACCTGGTTCAGCCCACAAGCCATGTTTTGCCAGCCCCTGCATTAGAGGTAGCAGGTGCTAATTCTAAGGAATGTTAGCCTGTGTTAAGGTTAACCAGTGCTAATGATGGTCAGTCACATGCTTGGGACTAATACACTGTGTAATGAGCACTTCTCAGACCTGCTGCTAGAGGGCTGGTGAGCAGAGGCATGGCTAGGGCCTGCAAATCTGCTCCATGCCTGCCCTGCTCACCAGCTCTCTTGCCACAGTATAGGCCAGGGATGAAGAGGGAAACCCCCCCTTTCTCCCCCCAAGTCACTTGGATCACCCCTCAACCCCCCAAGTTGCCCTGCTGCCCTCCATCAGTTCTCAGATCCCTGCTGCACCTCGCAATCAGTCCCTCCACCCCCAGATAGCCTCCCCTACCTCTGGATCACTGTCCTGCTAGCAGCTAAATGGTGATGGAGCCTAATCTTTCAGGTTGAGAGCAAGAGTTTATTTACAAATTTGGTCAAATGAGGCCACAGGAGCTTGCTTATGGGATGTACTCTGTGGATTGCTTTGGAAGTAACCTGCATAATTCCCAGCTAGTCCTGCTGCAGGCAGGACTAGCTAACCCCAAGATTAAAAAGTTATCTATATGTCTTTTGAGTTCTTAATGCTCCCTGTCCCTGATGTAGCTCCCTGATACATACATATGTGACAACCCGCTCACCCACATTTACAGAAAAAGTTGATTTTGGCCCTGCTTTAGAAACTTGCAACTCTTCAGTTACCGCTGCCCCTCCCCAGCAGTTATTTCTACCCATCTCCAAATCAATCATGTCCCCCCACTCCATGCATCAGATCTACCTCCAGTTCTGCTCTGCATCAGTCTGAGCCCTCAGCTGCACCTCTGCTCCTACTGCAGCTCCCACAAATCCATGAGGCCTTCAGTGGGACAGCTGTAACAGGCCACCCTTCTGGTACCTCCAAGGCTAGGTGTTACAGGGAGCCATTAGTAGTAATGGAAGGACCCTTCCCTATGTATTAGCAGAGAGGATGTTAGGGTGTGGTTGCCTGCAGCTACAAACAGCTATTCCTCACCTGGAAGTGACATAACTTTAAAACGTCTAAAGAGCACTTAACACTAGTTAATGAGTTTTAATGTGTGATCATTCAAGTTTTAATTGCTTTTAACATGACTGTAACAGGGGCAAGCTTTCATGCCCGGTGCAAGCATCTGCCTGCCTCCTGTCTGCGGGCCAGCTGCCCACCTCACTCACCTGCCACCCCTTGATGTAATAGTATTGAGGTGTTAATTAGGCAGGAGGCTGCCCATTTGGAACCCCACTGTTTAGGGGGTATCCGCAGCTCCGTTCCACCCCTACACTGAGGTCCAAGCCTCGCAGACAGCATCCCAGGCAGCTAAACTAAGTCATCCCCTTTACCCATTAGCTGTGGTCCCCGTTCTGGGACCTTTGGCTCCCCCTTACACCCTAGCCCCGTCTCAGGCCAGTCAGGACCCCAAGCTTCTTTGCTCTGTGGGCATCCCTCGCAGTGGGGCCCTGGCCTTTTTGACCCCTCTCTGGGTCCTGGCCCCAGCATGGGCCAGTCGAGTACCTCGGGTCAGGTCTACGCTGCTTGCCTGCCCACAGGGTTTGGGGGTCCCCCATTCCCAGCTCACATGCTTCATAAAGTGTGCCTGGCCCTGCAGGATCACTCACCCCAGCAGGCTCAGGCACTTCAGGAAGCTTACCTGGTCTTCCCTGCACTAAATAACCCACCCGAAGGTGGGACTGAGGTTAAGGCGCCCCAACCTGCCTTCCACCAGGGAGGTGCGCACTCCTGGCATTTACATGGGGACTGCCGTGCCACCAGCAGCCCCACCAGACCTTCCTGCCCCAGCAGGATACAGTTTTCGGTCATGATCATGACCAATGAGACCTCCAAGCCATCCCCATAGCCTCACCCTTACCTCTAAGTGTTCCTGGCAAAGCTCAGCAAAGCAGTGCTTCTCCTCTGCTGGCTGATCACAAACTGCCCTCAGGTCAGGGAGCTGGGCCTTAACATAGCCGCCCTCAACCGGCACCTGCCCCTCCCTGCCCAGTCCTTACAGTGGCAGCACCACCCATGCCTTGCCACAATGATGTAACTGTAATGTGTAATCTCACCCTAACATGCTATAGCACATGACACCTCTTCAGATTTGGTGCTAGCGTTCAGAGAGGCTACGGCAGAAGGAAAGACGCACAAGCTTTTCCCACAGTGTCAGTACATTGTGAATCTGAGTTGACCAAGCATGGCCAGTTTCAGCCACTGGGCCACAGGATAGGAAAGAAGGTTTCATCCCTCAGAGCACCTGACTCTGGGAGTCTTAAGATTCCCTTGTACATAAGAGACATAAGGAGCAATTGAAGCAGCAGTTTCCAACTGTGCCACGGACCACAACTGGCTGCAAAGGCGCTACAAGAGCCAGCTGGTCATGTGGCAATTCCATTATTTTCAGCTGTTAAGTTTCAATTCAGGTAGTTGATACATGATCTGCTTCTCCAACAATACCTTTCCATGCAAGCAACTGTGGTTACTGTCCCCAATACAACCACAGAAAGGGAAAGCAGGTGCCTGTGGTCTACAAGTATAAGCCAATCTCTAGCTATTCGCTGATGGAAAAACATTCCCTGTGTACATTTATCCCACAACTGCCTCCATTAGAGTAGTCACACTGGTCTCTAATGATATCCTGCACCAGCAGCCTCAAAGACACAACACTGAACTGGACAGATTGCAGGTCTGACCAAACCAGAGAGCAGATCCAATACATCAGTCCTGTGCCCCCCTGGAGCATCTCAGTGAAGATGCAGCCTGTACTAAGGAACATCAAGACCCCCAAGCTCCAACCGTGACAGCTGCATGAGCCAACACTGTTGATGGTTTGGGCTTTGTGTTTTTATACCAAGACATCATAAAAAAAAAAAATGAAGCTTGCTCCCTTTCTGTTTTCTGGGTCAGCAGTACCCTCTCCTGAGCCCAGCTGTCAGTGCCTGGCAGTCTGGAAGCTCAGTTGCTATGGAAACATGTTATCGGAGAAGGAATCCAGTTTATTTCCAGGCTTTCTGAGCCAAAGCAGCAGAAATGTGATGTTTCTGTAAGTGACTGAAGGTAGCATTGAGGACAGAGGGACCGCTCCTGGGGAAGCAGCCTGCACAGCTTGACCAGCCTTGGGAACAAACCACTTCCTCATCTGAGCCCCCATCAAAAAAACACTGAGCGTGCATAAAGCTTAACAGAGGGCAGCAACTGTCCTGGCTCTCTAAGTGGTCTGCAACTGTAGCTGGGGCTAGTGATGCAAGCCAGAAGCGTACTGGCTCCAGGAAGAGAGACGATTTCAAAAGTGGAGAATATGACATTGCCATCCCCTGCCCCCATTCGCATCCAGGAGCATAAGCAGTGGAAAGTGGATGAGAAGACTACAGTACAGCAACAGGACCTGCATAATGCAACTCCATCCCACTTTATCCCAAGGCTATTATTCTGTGCTACAGTTGTGTCATCCCTGTCATAGCCCTCCTGTACCACTGTATCGTGCAACACAGAACACCTCTGCTGGACAAGGCTGAGCTTGCTGATATTCATGGGAGCTCCAACACCTGACTACATGCATTCCTCTCTCCTCCCTCCCTATTTCCATCCCTACCTCTGTGTTCAATTTGCACGGACAGTGTCATGACAGAAGGGCTGGTGCCAAATAGACTTCTGCAAAAAATGCCCTCCAGGGCACTCCAAGGGCAGCTCTAGAGACAAATGCCTCAATCATCCTGCACCTCCCAGCATGTTCCCTGTGTATCTTAGTGCTTTACCTGCTCAGACAACGTAGAACAGGTAGGCAAAACAAAAGAATCAGCAAGGAGCTGATGGACACCCCTACACCAGGCACCAGCTGGCACCTCTAATTTTAAGCACAGAAGCCTTGGCTTAAAAGGAGTTGGGTCATCGCCAACAGAAGCTATGACACACGGTGCCAAAAAATCAAACCTCTAACCCAAGTCATTCCTAATAAATAGCAGAGATCTCTGAAGACTGGGAAGCCATCTCCAAAAATCTGGCCTTCATCTGTAGGTGCTATTTATGGTCAGAAATTTCCACCCACACCTGAACCATCTACACATGCAACAGTATTAGGCCACAGTAAACTAATTAATGCTGCAGTAAGATAGTACTGTTGAGGACAGTACTATCTTACGCCAGGGTAATTTATTGCAATTAAACATGCGTGCATTGCTAACTACAGGTGTAAATTGCACCTAGTCAGCCTAGCCAGTCAGGGGCCAGACTCCTGCCTGCCACCTAGTGACACAGCTCCATACTTTCAGCACCCTCGTGCCCCAGCCAACCCCATCACCATCTAACACCACCACCTGGAGCCCAGGGTTAAGCAGCCCTGGAATAAACTGCTCCACCCTGGCTCAAATTTCTGCTGTCCCAGGCACATGTGTAAATGCTGTGCCCAGGAGTAGTCTATTCTGACTCAAACTGCTCCAGAATGTATTACTTTGAATTAATTGCACATATACACATACCCAGTTACTCCCACAAATGGCAGACTAGGCCCTCTCAATACTAAGGCCTGAATGCTATGAAGAGAGGCACAGTCTCAGCACAGCTCCGGGATAAGAGTGCTCTGCTATCTGAAGGCTGGTTCTGATACCAGTTTCCCTATGGCTTTGTGCAGGCTACACAAAGCCCCCTGTGCCACAGCTATTGTAGCTGGAAAATGAAGCAACACGCAGGCACACACTCTCATGGGGCTCTTATAAAGATCAGCTACTGTCTGAGAAGTGTTTCAAGTATGAAACACCGAGTAAATAGTAAAACAATGAGTAAATAGTAAATACAGTATTCCTCTTGCATACTAGATTGTTTCCAGCCTGGTATGTTGTGGCAGCCAGTCATCACTATGGCCTACAACATTCAGGGGGTCACAGATGAAAGTTACTGTCCCTTCCAGCTTTAAAAATTCTATGAAATATATCACAGACTCCCAGAAGCCAGGCACAGAGAAAGCCAATTAGGTCATCTGCCATCCCCCAGAGGCCAGTGCAAGATAGCTTCAAACAAAACAGGATAAAGCATTGAGAGAAGCAATGTAAGCAACTGGGCCTTTGCGCCTTCCTCAGGGATGCTCTGACACAACATTAGGACATTTTTGCTTCCCCTTATAAGGCAGCAAAAATTATCCTCCTAAAGAGACTGCCTAAAAGAGGGTACAAAGCAGATAGTGAGAGGAGACAAAAGCAGCATCAAGGTTGGAATCGCTACTGGAACAGGACATAAAAAGGAGACCCAGGCCAAACAAACAGCCAAGGGCTTTGGAATGAAAGGCTTTCAAAGCAAGAGCAAAGTAACTACTGAGAGAGAGCCCTCACAGATGATTTTAGATGCACTAAAAGAGGTGAAATTAATAGACTGGAAGGAAGGCTTATCAATTTCCCATGTAAGGGTGAAGAGACT
This sequence comes from Alligator mississippiensis, assembly GCF_030867095.1. Taxonomy (NCBI): domain Eukaryota; kingdom Metazoa; phylum Chordata; order Crocodylia; family Alligatoridae; genus Alligator; species Alligator mississippiensis. Next base: position 49,878,607 of record NC_081828.1, read on the forward strand.
ATGTCTAGATCTGAATCTGTGGCTCAAAAGAAATCTAAATTACGGCCTGAAAAATACACTAACTTTCCCAGATGAAGACAGCTTTTGCTATGGAGTTTTTTATTTAAGCTTTAGTTTTAAATGCACAAGTGCAGAGTCCTTATACTATGAAGAAAGCCATCCTTGACAGGACCTGATGCAACACTGCCATTTGAGGCCAGCTGGCATCCAAGGTGCTATGCCACTTACTCCAGCTGGTGAGCTAGCTCTCCAATCCTACGAAGAGATAACCTGAGAGGCAACGCTGCTTGTGTTGCCCTGGTTTGGAATGGTGGTGGGGTGGTAAGCCTGACACCCTCTTGTCACTCCAACTACAATCAGGGGACCTAGTTATTACACTGATTTCAACATAGCAAGCAACTGCCTACAGTGGAGGAGATTTAGATATTCCCCACTACCATATGAAACACGTGGTCCATCTCAGCCATTAGCCATGTTACAGACACACTGGTAACTAATAGCTCCAGGACAACTTGTTTTGCAACTTCAGAGGTTGAGGGGTCTTAATTTGGCACAATACTAGAGGCGCCTTAAAAACAACACTAATCAGTTAAAATTGAGGCTGAAAATTGTCAACTGTGTTTCAGCTGACCCCCGAACTGCTTGCAGCTGCAGTGTAAGCAGAACCCCCTTATGACCACATGCTTTTCATCCAGAGCCTCAAGACTTCAAGCACTCCTGTGCCCTAAGCTTGTGTACAGTTAAGAAAGCACGGGGCAAATCTGATAACCAGCTGGCCATTAACTGGAAAGGCTGCTTTCTCAAGACCTGACCTAGTTGCCCCCATACCACCTGGTGGTTAGACTGCTATGGCCTTTCTGACAGGAAGGCCTTTCTATAGTCATTCAGCTGGTCTTCGATCCATTTGGCAGCACTCAGATCAAAGCCAAGTTCAATTAACGGCTCAAATCTCTTATTGAAGAAATTATTTCAGCATCTTTAGTCAAGTGCAGATACGTCTATTGCATTCCATTAGTCAGGCTCATTTAGTAATTTAATCAATCTAGGGAGTACAACTGATTCCTCCAGTATAATTTAGTTCTGTTATTTACTAGGCACTTAAGATTTTTAACACTTGCTTCTATAATTTTGCTTTTTGTGCCACCACTCCTATTTGCAGGTATGAGGCTAACATAACTGCTATGTTATGTTATGCTTTTGTGGGTAAGGCATGGAACTGGGTCAATTCCCAGATCTACCACATCCTCCATATAAAAGGAAAGGCTAATTACTTGGAGATGAGTTTTCAAAATCATGCAGTTCTAGCCTCTTGAACTCTGCAGGAGCAAACTCAGGCCAGATCCCAGGAGTTCTCATCAACTCCTAGACTAGCTCCATATTCCAGTTCTCTATCCATAAGACAAGGGAAATCTCTCCTTCCCTTTATCTGTTTAACCTGTAATTTCTTTGGGGCAGGACTATCTCTTACCATAGGCACATAGAGCACTGACTCAGCACAATCCAGCCACAATCTTAGTTGGATGCCTCCAAACTTTACATAAATAGTCACAAGAATGACTCAGAGTTGCAATAAGATTAATACAGGCTCTGTTAAGCCACTGTCTACAGAACTTCACTGTCCAGGGTCTAGTCTCTGCATATGAAATTTAGTCATTTCTGGGGACCAAATGTCAGCCTGGTGCATATGAATGCTAGCTTAGATGTTACCGTGAAGGTCTAGTGTTAAACAAATAAATCTATGCAATTATCTGGTCACCATTTCAGACCAGCTAAAGAAGGGAGATTTTCACCTTTTCATAAAATTTAGCATTTTCTAGCTATGATCGATCTTTGCATGCTACTAAAAATGTCCACAGCCAGATTCAAACCCAAGGTGAGCAGTTGCTACATCAGTTAAGTCAACAGAATCGTCCCTACTGACACCAAAGTGGAATTTGCTTGTAAAATGATTGCCAAGTGCAGTACTTCACTCCTGTGGCAATGCAGGCACACCACCAAAAGCTGCTTAGCCATTCACAATCTTCTGCAGATTGAGCCCAGCAAAGACAGTCTCCCTGGACTGCTAGTAATGTAAGAGCCAGCCTGAAGGGTTCACATCCTGCACTGTATATGGTAATCTGCACCTTTCAAAGCATATGTTAGAATCCTGCCCAGGTCAGAAGAGCATCACCCAATATCCCCTGGGCACTCACATGGCATGGGTAGAAGAGCCAACATTCAGTCAGTGGTCTTTCCTCTCAGCCTAGCTTTCCAGCAGGGGCACCAGACCACTGCCTACTACGCTGTGCTGTTGACCAGCACTGCCTCACTCTTTCCTTGAGCTCCTCATCTGCCTGTGTTCATCTACCATCTCTCATCCTGTGCTTAAACTCTACGTTCACTGGGGCAGTCAGCATCTCTCTGTTGTGGTTGTACAGTGTCTAGTACACTGGGCTCTAGTCCATGACTGGGGCTCCCAAGGTTCTACCGCGGTAGGAGCATCTAAATCCTATTCAAGTCACGAGAATGGTTAAAGCCCAGTAGGTCAGAGCTTAAATTGCCCAAACCAGGGATATTCTTCAGGACCCTCTGTAAGAGGACGGGCAGCCTGCGAAGCTGATGGCAGGTGCGGCCCAGGGCTGATTGGGGGGTCAGCTGACCCAGGAAGCCGGTAGGTATAAATCTAGGCCCTGAGAGAAGCTGGCAGTAAGAACTAGACCCTGCTGAGAGAGCACCACCTCAGCCGGAGGTCTGCTACTCTGAAGCACCAGCACAGAGAGGACAGCTGAAGCAGTCTGGAGGTCTGGGGAGGAACTAAGGACAGGAGAATGTGTCCAGAGCCTACTGAGAGGCTGAGTGTGAAACCAACAAGGGTCCAGGAACCCCAGAAGAGTGGCTTAAGTGAAAGAAATCATCAATAAAGATCCATCTGCAAGGCATGGTGTAGGGGAGGAACAGAGCCATGCAATTAGCTCATAATGCAGAGACCACATGCACCTGGTGGTTATTTTGTGAGAGTAATTTGGGAAGCTCTGGGGCAGCCCCCCTCATAACAATAATAATAATAAACATCAAGGTGTGGCAGACGAATGAAGGGGTGAGCACCCAAAAAGTGACAGCTGCAGGGATTCCGGGGGCTTAACAGCCACCCCTGGAGAGGCACCCTTCCACATAGATCAATCACTCCAAACAGTGGACACCCCCCCACCCCAAAGTCTCTGTCTGTCATTCTCTGTCTGCCTATCTTGCTCACTCTCACTCTCGTTCAGTCTTATTCAGTTGGTCTCACTCGCAGCCAGTCCTGCTCTCAGTCAGTCAGCTTTGCTCTTGGTCTTGGTTGGTCTCGCTCAAGGTTGCATTCTGGGTTGCTCTTGGTTGGTGTGTCAGTCTGTCTCAGTCTGGCTCTCAATAGATCTGTTAGTCTTTTGGTCAGTCTCTTGGTCAATCTCTTGGCCAGTTTGTCTCACTCTGTCACTCTCTCTCTCTGACTGACTCTGTCCATCTCTGTCTGTCTGCCTGTCTATCTGTCTCTCTGTCTCACTGTCTCTCCCTGTGCTTCTCTCTCTCTGTCTCATCAGCTAATATCTGAGAAGTGTTTCAAGTGTGAAACACTAAGTAAATAGTAAAATTCTGGGCAGAGCTCATCACTTAATTGCAGAGAAGGGTATAATTCTTCCAACTGAAACTAAAAAGCAATATGAACTGTACTCCTGCTCCCTAATAACCTGAGGGTTTGTAAGCAGGAGAATTATTAGGCAGAGTGCTATGACATGAAATGATGTTCTGTGCCTCATCCAAAGGGCATCAGCACCACCCAACATGCTGGGACATCAATGCAGACCTGATGCAAGTTAATGCAGTGCAACTGGAGTCCCCAGCACACATCCTACAATGCCCTGAGATGGACTCCTATCAGAGGACTGGTAGGCCAGATGTTAGACACTGTCAAGATCACTGGGGATTCAGGTTACACAAATATGGTTCACAGATACTCCCATCAAAATTCTGAGGGGCAGCATCAGAGCACAGAATGCAAAAGGTACTTGTGTGCAGGAAAGCTGAGCCAACTTTCAGCCTTTTGATCAGAGGACAGGCCGTTTCTCCTCACACCTGTCCCAGAAGAGGGATGGCATTGTGCAAAACAGGCTCCATCTGCAGCCAGCACTAAATAGAGAAAGTGCAGCCTCCCACCTCTTGTTTTCCTTCTTAGCTAGTAGGGGCTAGGGGTAGGAGGAAAAGCACCTGCAGCACTACATCCTCTCCTTACCCCAGTCTGCAGAGACCAGAGTTAATGGAGGTGACAAGATGGTAGAAAGAAAGGGAGATATGGATGAGACCTGATGGGTGTCACATCTCACCACTTCCTGGAGAAGTGGAGTGCTATGCAGCCTGAAAGGAGATGAGGAGAGTGTAAATGCCTTTGCCGCCTGTCAGACCAATTAGCAGCAGGCAGCAGGGCCAACATGTTTGAGGAACGACAGCTTAGCAAGCCAGCCACTCACCAAGCAAGCACCAGATGGCTGGAGCTGCTCTCCAGGCCACTCCAGTCAGCACTGCCTGGGGAACTCAGGACCCCATCCAATGATGATGGCCATGTTCCACAGATGTGGGGAAGGAAGAGGAGACTATAATCCCCTCGTTACAACCCACAACGAAAACCAAGCACCAGCCCAGTGACAGTGCCAAGAAATCTTCAGGGCTTGGGAGAATGGGAGTCAGCAGGATACACTATTCCCAGTCTGATCTTTGAAATGACCATAGGATCCAGCTCGTGTTCTCTGGAAAGTCCTGGATACTGTGGACAGAACCAAGGCATGGGTTAATCAGTACTCTATAGATTACTGATATAGGCTGAAATTCAACCCATGCAGAGGTTTCTGCACCAGTTTAGCCCCACTCCAAGCCTACTGCAAGTCTTCACGGCTGAAGCCTACTGCAAGTCTTCACAGCTGGCACTACCCAGAAAGTCACATTCAGCTTTGCTGCAGCCTAACCAATAGGCCTGATAAGCCATTTGCCAGTGCCACTCCCATCAAACATCACTGTGGTGGCTGCAGTAACTGCCCAGCAATAGGATAAAAGCAACCGCCACCTAAGCTGCTGCATTTCAAACAAGCAAACCCAAATACACATGTGAGCAAAACAAACAATCAGCATAAAGCCACCAGCAGCCAGGCCACAAACAGCAAACAAATTAGCAATGGGGAAGGATCAGAAGGAACTACTAACTGAAAACAAACAGATCAACCTGCCAACTCTATTATGCAGGGCTGGAATGGATCCTCATTTCCTCTTGCTTCAGCTGCACAGATGCCTCCATCATCAGATGCGCAGGGCAGGAGGCATTGCAATCAAGGGTCTACACAGCCACATATCCAAGAAGTCAGGCATGCCTGATACCATCCAGCTGGACACCAGCTTCACAAGTAGCAATTTAATCTGGAAGTTGCTCAATGTTATTCTGGCTGTTTTCCCCAAATACCATTTTTAACAGAATACAATGAAGCAAACCCTGCAGAGTAGATTAACAAAGCTACTGCTGCTGCTAATCCACTCCACAGGAAAGGGCATTCTTAACCTTCTTTGTGCTTTCTGTCCCTAAATACCACCCTATTTTGGGGGGCTAAGCTGGGAGCATTACATGAAACAACTGGCAATCTACTGCAGTGAAGGAACCAGACTGCATTATTATGTAGCTTCTGTATTTCAATACCAGCTAGAGGCCATGAGCAAGATTCAGGCCCCAGTATGTCAAGCACTATATAAGCTACCTGCTGAGAGACTGGCCCAGATTCAGAGTTTACCCTCTAGCCAAACAGGCAAAGTGTAGGAGGACAAACAGGAAGAGAAGGAGGACAGTCAACAGGCCAGTCACAGAGCCAAGAAGAGATCTCATCACCTAGCCCCGTGAATTGTCTAAAAGGCCCCTCTGCCTCTCAGTGTCAAGATTTATATTTTGCAAAAATAGTAGGATGCCAACAGACAGTCGCCTGGGGCTCTGCTCCTCAATACTATCTCAGGACCTGGCCTCAAGTATCCATAATTCTTCCTAACAGGAGATTGTACAGCTGGTGACAAAGTTACAGCAGCTCACCCAGCTACAGACTTCCAGACATGACATTTTAACTATAACAGAAAAAGGGAGTCGATATGTGGGCTGGGTTGGACCTCAGCTATCTAGCAGCAGGGCTCACAGGTTATCAGGGTCCCAGCACTGCCTGGTTTAGTTAGCAGTTGCTCACACAATGTGGGAGGCAGGCCATCCTCTTAGGCCCCTGGAAGAAACAGATGGTTTTGTGGCATTTCAGCAATACTCTAAAAGCCCAGCCAGGCAGCAACCAGCATTGTCAGCCTGTTCAGTGCCCAGCGCTATGTGCTGAATCCAAGTCATGCTGCAACAGATCTGCTTTGAGAGTGGGTTTCCATAGGAACCCACAATATTGTTCAGAGGAAGCCTGGAATGGGGATTTTCAAGTGGCTCTGCTCCACAAAGATCATTACATGGACACTTTCCTCAACCCGCGCAGAAGCCGGGGGGGGGGGGGGGGGGGGGGGGGGCAGCCTTTGGTTGTGGTCTGCAGCGAGCACATGAAGTGAGAAATTTGTTGGCATCAGTCAAGTTCCTGATGACCAGTAGCCCACAACATAAAAGGCACTGCTATCTTTAGCATCAGTGGTGACATTTTTATGATGAAGGCAGCTTTCCATTTGTCAGGCACCTATTTCTTCAGCTCTCAGCTTTTCTCACAGGCCTCTTGTAGGCAGTCTCCCCAAGAAGGCAAAGGACTGAATTAACCAGAGAGAAAGAACACCTCACCTGAAGGAAGTATTTATCTAGGCCAGAGCTGAGACAAGTTGGCCATGAGGCATGAGGAATGTGGCCTTACCCCTACGGTTCTTACTTGATGGATAATAGAGGACTTTTCTCCAGGGCCAAATCTGACACTTTTGTGCAATGGGGTTGAATTCTATTTAAGAGAAGAAAAAGAAAAGTACTAAAGAATTAAGCTCAAAATAAAAACAAACCTCCATGGCTCCCCAGCTTTATCTCAGTTCCCTGCTGAGCTAACAAGATATTTCACCACAAAGAAAAACCCAAGGCAGTTCTCACCTTCCAGATAAAAGTGACTCCATTCTACAGCCACTGCTTACTCCAAGCAGCGCTCATGGAAGACCTCTCATGGAGGTGAGCAGGTGTAATCTCATGGGCCAGCCCTACTCAACAGTAACAGAATTAAGCCCCAATGCTTAACATATATTAGAATCAAGGATTCTAAAAAGCTTTAAGAGACTCGGTTAAGGCAAGAAACCTGACCCAGACACCAGCTGCCATGAAAAGCTGCTAATAAAGAGCATTTTTTATGGTAAACATTTAGACTAAGTTATGCATTACCATTGTGTATACCTGGGAACTGGGGGTGAAAAGATACACACTTACCCAGAGTGAACACTTACCATAATGCAGTTAACTATAATAGTCTGCACTAAGCCTTACAGACCTCATAAAATGCTCAAAGCAACTAAGTAAGAAGCCACCTTAATGCCTCTAAAACCAATCTTAAAGTTGACAAGACCTAGTCAGTTCAAGGCTATTTTAGAAACCTTGAAATTGATGGCACCAAGTCCCTTTCACCAAGTATTCAGTTAAATGGAGTACAACCAGGTTATTAAGTAAATCACAGGGCCTCCTGTGTGCATTTAGGTAGTTTATGCACTTCACCAGGGTTATCACATTTCCAGTTTCAAAAAAAGAGGACACCTGTCAGGGAGCGAGGGGGGTAATATGATTTGGGAGGGAGGGGGCAGTAATATGCCATTCCCTACCCCTGCCCCTCACTCCCAAGCCACAGCCCCCCCAGCCCTGCTGCTGCCCATCACTCCTGACACACAGTCCCCCGCCCCCCAAACCATGCTGGTGCCCCTCACTCCCAACCCACAGCACCCCCCCCCCCATCCCGGCTGATGCCCCTCACTCCTGACCTGCTGCCCCTTGGCACTGGCTGTTCCCTGCACTCCCAACCCATAGTCCCCTGCCCTCCTGGTGCCCCTCACTCCTAAGCCAACACCCTGCCAGCCCTACCAGTGCCCCTCACTCCTGACCTGCCATCCCCTGCCCCCCCACCCAGCCCTGACAACGCCCTTCACTCCCAACCCACAGCCCCCTGCTTCCCCCAGCCCTGTAAGCATCTCCTGGCTGTCCCACCCAGCCACCGAGCTCCCTGCTGGCCCTGCCCCGCTCCCTCCCCCCACTGGAGTAGTCAGCGCCTCCCCTGCCCCGCTGCAACCCAGTGCCAGGGAAAACTTTGATGCTGAGCACAGCAAAATCCTAAATTCCAAACTTCTGTTGATATTTAAAAAAACTGCCTGGACAGAGATGGGAGAACCCAAAAAGAGGACATGCCCGGGGAAAACCCAGATATATGGTAACCCTAATGTTACCAAAACAGGGATAGCTGAGTTGTGTTTTAAGGCAGGCAGAGGGAAAAACCTTGGAACTTGCATCCTGTTATGCAGTTAAGTGCTTGTATCAGTTATCTGATATACAAAGAAGTGGAACACTCTGTACTGAGTAGCCAGTTTTCTATGTGAACATGTGTGGGAGTGTACAACGTGTCTATGTAGGTTCACATGAGTCAGTGGGCAAGATCCTCAGCTGCTTTAAATACACATAACCACAAGTGTCATTTGCTTGCAGGATTCATTGCCACTACATACTAGCAAGGCTTAATAGAATCCAACCCCTCCCCCAAACCCTAGACATTTTAGGGAGTTTTACAGAGACATGGAAGACATTGATTTTCCAGTAGGAACCAAGCACTTGAATTGTTCATGCCCTTGAAAAATCTCCGCTGCACACAAGAAAAAGAACGTTCAATGTTACTCACATTGGTGTAATCTGAATTTAGTTTCAAGCTAGATTTTTAAAGTTCACGTACTTGAAGTCAACAACTAGTCTTAGGTCCTGAACCTAGTATGATCCACTAACATCATTTACATTGAAATATTCAAGCCATACAGGCGTGTTGCAAATGTTTTAAAGAAAGGCAAGCCACAAAACTGGTGGAAGTCACTAGCAAAGTAACTGGAACCAAAGTATGTTGAAGTAGTAAGCCAGCTTTTGAAAGCAGTCATCTATTCTATGGCAAGAAGATATTTCCTTCATTTCAGTTTATTCAGTAAATTTGGTCCAATGACCATTTCATTGAGAACTGAAACCATGGGGGAGTTGAAAGAAACAGAAGAGCCAAGCCATGAATCAAAGTGCAGTGAGAGGAGACAAAGCCTGATGGTTCTGAAGTCTGCAAGAACATGGTGACCAAAGCAATCAGTTCACTAACTAGCTAGTGCTTCCTTTGTTAAAGGAGTCTACTTTAAATGCAAAATGTGTGTTATAGGCTTCTTTTATGTCTTTAAAGCAGTCAAATTAATTTTATTTAATACCAGCAGAAAGATATTTTTGTGCTTTAATTGCCTTCCAGTTTCCACACAAATGCATTTCAACACAATGAAATCCACAAGAAGTTAATATAATGAATAACAAATGCATCATTCACTATTTTCAAGCTCAATGAGGGTGTAAAAGTTAGGCATCTGCATAAGCGTATGTTAAGCTATGCATAGCTGCTTAAATACGTAAAAAGTGCATCCAGCCAGATCAAACAAAATACACTCTCGCTGTAGGGTCTGCTTAGTTTTAAGTCCACAGCTTCTAAATGGTCACTAATTAATGAGAATAAGTTTTTCTTTAGGCAACTGAAGAGTATAAATGCAACTAAAGAGTATAAAGAACTAAAGAGTATAAATGCAAACTAAAAGATAATGGATATATATTTCCAAAGATGTGCACATGCATGAGTGTGTGCATGTACAGACACATGTATGTGCACGTGCGCATGCGTGCGCGCACACACACGCACACACACACTCATACATGCATCAAAGTTTTTTGCCTGCTCATTTAAGTCATAATTAACAATGGTGACTTGACATAATCCTCCCTGAGAAGGCCATGCGGAGGGCAGCAGGCTGCACAAGGGTAACTATCACCAGAATATCAGCCCACAGACATAAACATTCCCAGATCCTTCTTGGAGGCTGCTTTTTTTCCCATATTCAGTAGGAATGGAGCATTCCCTACTTCCTTGGGCTTCCCACAGTATTAGTGCTGCAGCCTTTCACCCCAGCCAGACCCCCCACAATTTGGGGCCAATACCCACAGTTAAAAAAAAAAGTACTTCACTCCACCTGGGCTTGCTGCAGCTTGGTCCCAAACACCATTGCTCTTTCAGCCTTCTTTGTGCAAATCCCACAGTTCCTTTCCTTCCAGACCCTCTTAAGACTTTGCAGCCTCCAGCAGCTCTCTCCACACAACCCCATAACCTACCCCACACTAGCCCTGAAAGAAAGAGGTTAATTAGCACCTGCTGGGCTGGATCACATTCTTCTCAAAGAGCCTGGACACACTGCAACAAGGACCAGCATACTCTTATACCAGGGCATAAACCAGCTATCAAACAATGAGGATTAAAACATTTCCTTCAAGGGCAGGTTTTTGCAGAATAGTAGTCCACTGAAGAGGACAATTTTCTGAAGTAGGCGGACTTGGCTACTGCCTGAGATTGGGTTTGGGGGTAAAAGGAGCATCAGTCTAATATAACTAATATCCAGAGATGAATGTGCATGGGAAATTGCATGTACATACTCCTCAGACTATGTGTGCTCCTCAGAGTACACCCATGTATGCATTCAAGATTGAGTGTGAGGAAATGTATGTCAGTGAATGACTATGCGTACATGTCCTTAAGCCAGGGGTGGGCAAAATGGTGGATCTGGCCAGCAGCCAGACTCCATTCCCATCAGCCCCTGCCTGCATGGCTGCAGCCAGTCTCCATGGAGACCCCAGCTGCACCTGCACTGTTATAGGACAAGGCTGGGGTTGCCATGGAGACTAGCCCCAGCTGTACTGGCAGGGCAGGGGGCTGCTCTGGAGCTGCTAGGACGGCCCGCGAGCTGGATCTGGTCTGCCAGGCCATTCTGTTCGGCCCACACACCAGGAACTGCAGCCTGCACACTCCGGGCAAGGGCTCACAGGCAGCGGATCGTGACTCTGCCCCAGCTTCTTAGAGCAGTGACGGCCTGGTCCCGAGCTGGGGAAGAGCTGCAATCTGCTGCCTGCGTGCCCCTGTCCAGAGCATGCAGGCTGCAGAGTGCGGGTCTGCCCTGGCCCCGGACCAAGATGCCCCCTCCACAAAATCCCAACAGCTACGGAGCAGCCCCCGCCCTGCTGCAACCCTGCCAGCGAGGCTGGGGCCAGTCTCCATGGCAGCCCCAACCTTATGCTGTCACAGTGCAGGTGCAGCCGGGGTCTCCGTGGAGACTGGCCCCAGCCATGCTGGGAAATGGAGTCTGCTGCTGGCCCGCAAGCCAGAATTTGCCCACTCCTGCCCTAAGCCAGCATGTGTGTGGGCTGAAGGTAAAAATAGGAAGCACATGGGCTCCTGAGAGCTTAGGACATGCTCTTTCATTAACAATGGTAGCTACAGGATAATAAATGAACTTGAAGTCTCGCATGGTCTCCCCTGCTGTGCTTACCTCAAAACAGCCAATCTTCTGCTAGCAGCGCACTCGGGGAGACAGGGAAGTGTCATGCACCTCCCCCAACAGACCCTCTCCCTGCCAAGGTGAATCAGCATCACTTCTGCCACGGCCAAGTTTGCCATCCTTTCCAGTTCACCAGGCAATAGCAGAAAGACTATATACCAAGCAACACAGACAATTAACAGGGAATCAAATTTATGTCTAAGCCAACAGTGCTCACCCCCCCGCTACTCTGCATCCAGCTGTTGGGGGTACACTGCTCCCAAAAGGTTAAAAACCCCCGTCTTAACAAAGCCTTGAAGGTAAGGGGTGGCATCATGGAACATACCTTCCCCACAGGCAACTCTCACTGAAGCGCAGCACTGTCTAAAATAGTGAAAGGTTTGTGTTCAGAGGCCAGGACTGGCCTTGCAAGGGATGACGCAGGTCTTAGCCGAGATGCACTGGTGGTACTAGCTGAGAACCAGCAGTAGCAATGCGGTGAGCACTGCAGCTAACAGATATGCCCTCTCAAAGCTGCATACTTCCTTATAGCCCAAGGATGCACAGATTTAGCAGTAGCACAGGCCACAGTCTCCAGATCCCAGGAGGCAGGAGCAGCCTTCTGTATCATGCACAAGGGATTTACAAGCAAATCCTATTTTCCTGACCCTGTTTCTTGCCAGGCAGATGAAAAGAAATACTTGCTTTTCAAACAGTCCAGCAACAAAACCCTGCTGCTGATCAGCTTTGTTCTCATCCTACAGCTGTATGCAGAGGGCAAACTGAAGCTGCATTCTGGCATCCTGCAAGTTGTACGTCATCCTAGAGCTGCAGTGCCCTGGCCACTCATAAGCCCCTCAGTTTCACAGGCACATTTCCTATGAACCCAGTGACATACCTAAGGATTCCATCACACAACAATCTCTACTCCACTGAGAGAGAAAAATAATGAGATTGGCCAGCATGCAACCAATGATACCCAGAGCCTACAGCCATCTTTAGTGAGGGAGCACAGCTCAGGCAGAAATGAATCAGTGGGTAATTTCTCGCATCAGAGTGTTTTGCAATCACACTTTGTCAGTGATACTAATACTAATCTCTCATGCTTGTGGAACATGAGATTTACACACGTGCAAATGAAGGCTTCTTAAAAGCACTGGCCTGAGTGGAAGGCTTGTTTTGAATTTCACTCCGCACTAAGTGGAGACTCAGAAGAAAGCAGTTTGATTCCCAGCTCTGCAGACTGCCTCTCTGGGCAAACCACTTAACTTCTGAGACTGAGATTTTCAAAAGCGCCTTGTGAGTTTGAAGACCTTGGTCTTTGGGCATTCAACCGTAGGTACATTTTAAAGGAGTCTGATTTTGAGAAAAGCTGGGTGCCTGCCTTCTGAAGATCAGATTTTTTTTAGGACATCTCAAACTGGATACACAGAAATCAAGGCACCACCAGTGACTACACACTTTGGAAAATCTTGTCCTTAATGCCTCAGTTCTTCGTATGTAAAATGGGAGAAAATCTCCTCCTATATCTGTGTAGACTAAGTTCTCCAATGCAGGCACTGTCTCTGTATACAGCACATGCCACAATAGGGCCTTGACTGTGGTGCCGCTGCAACACAAATATCAGAGAAGACTGGCACTCGTTTCAGCCTACAGTAGTAGAACTGTCCCCAAGTGCCTCATAACCTTGTAACCCCCATAGGTGAACATGGTGTTCAGGAATGCTACTCTTGATTTACAGCAGTGCAACTAAGAGCTGAGTTTGCACACCGTGCCAGTTTTGTGACCTCAAGATTTCACTGAAAAATTGTATCCCTGACTGCAATGCCAAGGGTCCTCCAGCTGAGAACTTATTACAGGAAGATTCCCTCAATGTAGAGGTAAACCTTCTCATAAATGTAGAACGCTGCTCTGGACTTAACAGTGGTTTTCAACAGAAAAATCCTAGCATGCATAAGGTCTTAAACAGTGCCTTGTACTTAGAAGTTCATCCAAAGGGATCCAAAATGGTATCTGTATGTAATATGTGCACATAATATGTGTTGATTTATTTTCTTGCCCACTGTCACTTGCAGGGATGTTCTGGGACCAGGTTAATTTATTCTGCCACCTCCTCGCACTGACATTACAGGTTCACAGACAGCCTCTGTCATCCCTGTCAGTTGCTCTCAGCTCAGCCCTGCACCGCCAGCAGCTCTTTTACACCCTGTGGTACTGGTCCCAGAAGGGCAGTGCCCTGTGGTGGCACATGCAAGCTCAGAGATGTGGCTAAGCAGCAGGCCCAGCTTGTTAAGACAGTGAATCAAAGTTGAGGATAATTTAATTCAGGGGACGGTGGCACCAAAGCTCACAGAGGAGTCAAGCTAATGCAGTTGACCCCACATGACAAAACGCAGTGATGTTCTTCCATTTGCTTGTGCTGGCATGTTTGCCTTGTGAGCTGGGTCTGGTGATCAGTTGGACCCCCCAGCAAAGATTAGATACTCTGGGTTCCTCCCACAACCTGCTCTTCATGTTGGAATCTCAGTGCTTTCCCATACACACTGATTTTTGTTTTACTACATTGACAACCCCTCTCCACAGAGGCTAGAGAGCTACCAGACAGATGGCAACAATCTATGTGTTAATGATCCTGTACTCTCTCCATCAGCTGCACCCTCAGCCACTGGAGCCTGCTCCTGCCTAGGGTCTCTTTGGTACAGCCACCCTGCTCATCATCAACAGGACAAGCAGTCAGAGCCATACAGAGCTACCGTGCAGGCTCACAATCTCCTTCCTGGTCTTCCTAACCCCAGTGAGGCAGAGGGAGTGCATTTTGCAGAGGCCGCTATCCCCAACTGCATGGCTCTGAGGGCCTCTAATCACCTTGTTGCCTCCCCCACTGTTGTGACTCACCAATGATGAGGTTAGCGCCTTCCAAATCCATCATTAAGTTGATTATTTTAACAGCGTATTAAAACCAGTACACAGGAGTGACAGCTTCAATCCCAGCAATGTTCAACCAAATCAAGGGCTGAGGAGGGTGATGGCTGGGAATGGGCTCTGAAGAGATACAAGAAACAAACCACACAGACACAGACACACAGGCTGTCCTCTTGCAGCTCAGCCCCCTCAAGCAAGGAGAAGAACCCCATATTGCACACCTGTTATATTTCGATCTGCCTGTTCCAGCCTCTGCTTTATTTCCAACCAGCATATGGACAATAATAAAATCACTTTGCAAATACTGATTACATTTCAGCTTCACCATGTCCCTATGCAGAAGCGAAGGATAATCCCCATTTCACAGGTGAGGAGCTGAAGTTTAAATGGCTGGTTGAAGGCCATGAAGAAAGTCAGAGCTGGGAACAGCTGCCTTCTGTCCTAAGAGTCCTGTTTCCCACTGCACATCTTACTCCTGCACTATAAAATCAGAGCAGAGGGCAGAAATAATTCAAAGCCACAAAGCATTCAGTCTCTGTGGACTGTTTTATATTTCTTTACCCAGATGTTGAAGACACCCTTTGCATCATCTACTTGGGCATTACAATGCCAGGCCATTTGGGGTTAGGATGCTACCTAATGAAAAGAAGGTCCCAACCCAAACACCCTTGAACTTGGGAAGAGTTCTAGGGCCAGATCCTTAGGTGGTGCAAACCAGCATCAGTCCATCACCACAGTTTACACTAGCAGAGGGTGCAGCCCTGAAGGCAACAGTTTCCAGAAATAATAAGTGATTCTGGGTGTCACAATTTCTGGCTGCCAAATTGGAGACACCTAAAAGGATGCTGGTTTCTGAAAACAGTTGGACACTCGTGCCGAGAAAAATAAGGCCTGTCATGTGTCTCAAGTCAAAAAGTCACTTGAAAACCTTGCCTTAAATATGTCTCTGTGCTTTAGGGCTCTGGCCCATCTCTCAATATAGGGAACTGGATCAATCAGATGGCAAAGGAGAGCACGCAGCAGGAAGCAAAAGTCTACAATGCTGGCCAAGCCTGAAGCCCACCGAATTACTGAACTGAATTAAAAAGCAAGCTCTTGTGCTCCCCAGCGGAAGAAAGGTGTCTACTCCCAGCCAAGGAGGATGGGCAATAAAGAAGTTAGGATGAACCCCAGAAATGCACTTGTTCTCCCAAAAGCTAAATCCAAAGCTGCAACAGCTGCAGCCTTGGTTCTGAATGAAAATGGCCTAAAAGGGAGCAAGATGTCAGGGAAGACATTACAGAGGATTAATAATGAAGAGGTTTAAAGGAGTGGAAGACTAGAATCCCTGGCACATCATGCAAAATTAATTGAATTACAGGGCCCAGGTTCCTGAAACTCACTCAGCTTTGGCTCTGGCAGAAAAGGCAGGGAGTGGTGAGCTCTCCTATTCCTGTCTCATCTCCCACATCACCAGAATGAAGAAACTGAGGAAGCGTATGCACTGAGCAATTGAGGAGAGTCTCTATCTGCCTCCTCTCCCCTCCATTCTTGTCCCCATGTAGTTTCCTAGCCCTTCTGCAACACTCCCCAGTATCCCACTGTAACCCCAACTTGCTTGCACCCCCATGACTCCCATTATATACTTTTCTAACTTCTCCTTGTAAGTGTTTCTTCGCAGCCCCTAAACCAGTACTAACCCCTGCTGTCGCCTTCTAGGCCAACGATTCTCAACCAGGGTGACATGAGACCCCTTCAAGAGAGTCACAGCACCCAGCCCTGCTGCAAGGAAATACATGCATCACTCACTCCTACCTCTGTCTGCCCCAGAGTCCTGCAGACAAAAGAGCACCTGTGGCTGTCCCCTTCCATCCTCTGGTAGCCCCTATGTCAGCCAGTGGCGGACATGTGGGAGGCAGAATTGCACTTTTCAGCCCAGCTCATCCCCAGCTCCTCCCACACTCCCAGGGCTGGGGGAAGACGCTGCAGGTGGAGGTGGCTCTGGACCAGGCTTGCAAACAGCCTGAGGAACAGCCATGGCAGTGGGGGCTATGCTTGCTCTGTCAGGTACACACCGGGGACAGCAAGAGGATCCCCCTCCCCTGAGCCTCCAGTGTTCTCTCACCCCGTCTTCCCCATCCCTGTAACCCCCTCAGCATCCTTTATGTGCCACATGTGTACAGCCCAATACCATGTCCCTGCCAGCCAGGTGTCACTGGGCTCTGTTTTAGTCCTGAGGTTGAAGATCACCTTGGATAACTAAGGCCAGAAATTGGTTCACTAGTTCCTGATCCTCAATGGTGGCCTGGACCCATGTGTTGGGATTGCGGGTGCCGAGTTAGAAGGAAATATGCCAGAGGCCAGGCAGAGCGGAGTGGAACAGCCTGAAAGGGTGACTATTACAGGACATTATAATATAGTGATACAATAAATTAATAACGTGAATAATTTACAATATTCATATTATATTTATATTCTTTTAAAATGGGGTGCCGCTACAATCTGAAGACTTGCAGAGTGAGGTGCCTTGAGTCTAAAAAGGTTGAGAAACATTGCTCTCCTCTCCCTCCCACTATACTCACACTTCCTTTTCTGCCCCTTACACTTCCCCATTGCTGATCCCTCTCTCAGCCTCCTCCTCAACGGCTCCTCCATCCTTCACTCACTTGCCTGCCATAACTCCACCCTCGCACACTCTGCCGTCAACACACTCAGACCTTCATGCCAGCACTCTACCCCCATCGCCATAGAGAGCCCAGCCCTCAGCTCCCCCATCGCAAGCTGCTTTTGCTGATGAAGCAGCTCGACCTTTCATAGATTCATAGATGTAGGGTCGGAAGGGACACTGTAGATCTTCTAGTCCGACCCATATACTTTTTTAGAAAAGTATATAATGGGAGTCATGGGGGTGCACTCGGGAACCAGCGGCGGGAAGGAGAGGAGTCACTAAAGATGAATATACCTCCTCTGCTCGTGCTTGTAGGGAGGCAGTTAGGCGGGTCAAAGCTACCATGGAGCTGAGGATGGCAACCCAAGTAAAGGACAACAAGAAATTGTTTTTTAGATATATAGGGAGTAAAAGGAAGGCCCAGGGAGGAATAGGACCGCTGCTAAATGGGCAGAAGCAATTGGTGACAGATAGGAGGGACAAGGCTGAACTCCTCAACGAGTTCTTTGCCTCAGTGTTCCTAAGCGAGGGGCACGACAAGTCTCTCACTGGGGTTGTAGAGAGGCAGCAGCAAGGCGCCAGACTTCCATGCGTAGATCCTGAGGTGGTGCAGAGTCACTTGGAAGAACTGGATGCCTTTAAGTCGGCAGGCCCGGATGGGCTCCATCCGAGGGTGCTGAAGGCACTGGCCGACGTCATTGCAGAGCCACTGGCGGGAATATTCGAATGCTCGTGGCGCACAGGCCAAGTCCCAGAGGACTGGAAAAGGGCTAACGTGGTCCCCATTTTCAAAAAGGGGAGGAAGGAGGACCCGGGCAACTATAGGCCGGTCAGTCTCACCTCCATCCTTGGTAAAGTATTTGAAAAAATTATCAAGGCTCACATTTGTGAGAGCCCGGTAGGACAAATTATGCTGAGGGGAAACCAGCATGGGTTTGTGGCAGGCAGATCGTGCCTGACCAACCTAGTCTCTTTCTATGACCAGGTTACGAAACGCCTGGACACAGGAGGAGGGGTGGATGTCGTATACTTGGACTTCAGGAAGGCCTTCGATACGGTATCCCACCCCATACTGGTGAACAAATTAAGAGGCTGTGATGTGGATGACTGCACAGTCCGGTGGGTGGCGAATTGGCTAGAGGGTCGCACCCAAAGAGTCGTGGTAGATGGGTCGGTATTGACCTGGAAGGGTGTGGGCAGTGGGGTCCCGCAGGGTTCGGTCCTTGGACCGATACTCTTTAATGTCTTCATCAGCGACTTGGACGTGGGAGTGAAATGTACTCTGTCCAAGTTTGCAGATGACACAAAGCTCTGGGGAGAAGTGGACACACTGGAGGGCAGGGAACAGCTGCAGGCAGACCTGGATAGGTTGGACAAGTGGGCAGAAAACAACAGGATGCAGTTCAACAAGGAGAAATGCAAAGTGCTGCACCTAGGGAGGAAAAATGTCCAGCACACCTACAGCCTAGGGAATGACCTGCTGGGTGGCACAGACGTGGAAAGGGATCTTAAAGTCTTAGTGGACTCCAAGATGAACATGAGCCGGCAGTGGGACGAAGCCATCAGAAAAGCCAATGGCACTTTATCGTGCATCAGCAGATGCATGACGAATAGGTCCAAGGAGGTGATACTTCCCCTCTATAGGGTGCTGGTCAGACCGCAGTTGGAGTACTGCGTGCAATTCTGGGCGCCACACTTCAAGAAGGATGCGGATAACCTGGAGAGGGTCCAGAGAAGGGCAACTCGTATGGTCAAGGGCCTGCAGACCAAGCCCTATGAGGAGAGACTAGAGAAACTGGATCTTTTCAGCCTCCACAAGAGAAGGTTGAGAGGTGACCTTGTGGCTGCCTATAAGTTCATCACGGGGGCACAGAAGGGAATTGGTGAGTATTTATTCACCAAGGCGCCCCCGGGGGTTACAAGAAATAATGGCCACAAGCTAGCAGAGAGCAGATTTAGATTGGACATTAGGAAGAACTTCTTCACAGTTCGAGTGGCCAAGGTCTGGAACGGGCTCCCAAGGGAGGTGGTGCTCTCCCCTACCCTGGGGGTCTTCAAGAGGAGGTTAGATGAGTATCTAGCTGGGGTCATCTAGACTCAGCACTCTTTCCTGCTTATGCAGGGGGTCGGACTCGATGATCTACTGAGGTCCCTTCCGACCCTAACATCTATGAATCTATGAATCTATGACCCCCTGCCCTAGGCAGGAGAGAAAACTGGGCTCAGAAGACCCCAGCCAGGTAAACATCTAGCCTCCTCTTAAAAATCCCCAAGGTAGGAGCCATCACCACTTCCCTTGGAAGTTAGTTCCAGATCCTAGCCGCCCTGACAGTGAAGTAGTGCCTCTTGATATCTAGCCTGAATCTACTCTCCGTCAACTTATGGTCGTTGTTTCTTGTTACTCCGGGAGGCGCTTGGGGGAACCAGGTCTCTCCCAAACCCTGCTGGTCCCCCCTAGTAAGTTTATAGATGGCCACCAGGTCCCCCCTCAGCCTTCTGTTGCGAAGGCTGAACAGGTTAAGGTCCCATAGCCTCTCCTCATAGGGCCTGTCTGCTGTCCCCGGATCATGCAAGTGGCTCCCCTCTGGACCCTCTCAATGCTGTCCACATCCCTCCTGAAATGCGGTGCCCAGAACTGGACACAGTACTCCAATTGCAGCCTGACCAGTGTCGAATAGAGGGGGAGGATCACCTCCTTGGACCTGCTTCTGTGGCTGCGTGACAAGGTATGGCTGACCTTCCTGACCGCGTCCCCACACTGTCGGCCCATGTTCATTTGGGCATCAATAATGATTCCAAGATCCTTTTCTGCCTCTGTGCTGACAAGAAGGGAGTTCCCCAGCCTGTAGGTATGCTGCTAGTTCTTCCTCCCCAGGTGCAGTACCTTGCACTTGTCAGTGTTGAAACCATCCTGTTCTCATCCACCCACCTCTGTAACCTGTCTAGATCTGATTGCAGCCTATTCCTCCCTTCTAGTGTGCCCACATCTCCCCCACATCTTTGTGTCATCTGTGAATTTGAACTGGGTGCTTTTTACCCCCTCGCCCAAGTCGCTGATGAAGATGTTGAACAGTTCAGGACCGAGGACCGAGCCCTGGGGAACCCCACTGCCTACATCCCTCCAGGTCGAATAAGACCCATCCACCACCACCCTCTGGGTGCAGCCCTCCAGCCAGTTAGTGACCCATTTGACTGTGTAGGTATCGACACCACAGTCTCCTAGTTTTTAAATAAGAATGGGGTGAGAGACAGCGTCGAAGGCCTTCCTAAAGTCCAGAAAGACTACATCCACTGCTACACCTGTGTCTAAGGATTTTGTGACCTGGTCATAGAAGGCCACCAGGTTGGTCTGATAGGACCTACCTCTAATGAACCCATGTTGGTTGCCCCTAAGCATAATCTCCCCAGCTGGCCCTTCATGGACATGCGCCAGGATAATTCTCTCAAAAAGCTTACCCAGGACCGAGGTAAGACTAACTGGCCTATAGTTTCCTGGGTCCTCCTTCCTCTCTTCTTTGAAAATAGGAACCACATTGGTCCTTTTCCAGTCCTCTGGCACCTCACCAGAGCACCATGAGTGCTCATAAAGCCGTGGCAGGAATCCCGCAATGACATCTGCTAATTCCCTCAGCACTCTGGGGTAGAGATCGTCAGGACCTGCTGATTTGAACACATCCAGTCCCTCCAGAAGTTCCCTGACTAAGTCTTCACTGACCCTAGGCCTGGGTGCACCCCCCATGGGGCCTACGGGGGTCCTGGTGGGGGGGGGAGGGGGGGCGACCCAGTCCCTGTTCAGAAAAATGGAGGCAAAGAAATTGTTAAATAGGTTAGCTTTGCTGTCTGGTGCGACAACCAGATTTCCTAGCGTGTCCTGCAGAGGCCCCACGTTACTCGGTACCTTCTTTTTGCCCCCTATGTATTTAAAAAAGGACTTCTTGTTGTCCTTGATCTGGGTAGCTAGTCCCAGTTCCATCTCTGCCTTGGCCTTCCTGAGCACCCCCCTGCAGCCCCGAGCAACCGGGGTATAGTCCTTCTTGGTGATGGCCCCTCCCTTTCATTGGGTGTACACCTCCTTTTTAGCTAGGAGACGTTCCCATATGCGTTTTTAGCTAGGTTAGACAATGGATTTGTATAGGATGATATGGATATGGATGATCCAGTCTTTGGCGGAGAGTTGGACTAAATGACTTCTGAAGGTCCCTTCCAGCCCCATGATCTGAATGATGTGGCCCAGCTTTGCAGGCCAAGCCACCACTAGTGGGGGACAGCACACCACGCTCAGAAAGCACAGGTCACACTAACAGATGTAGCGTATTGTACCACAGGAGCTTTTAACACCATTAGAACAGATCCAGGCCCTATTATGCTAACCACTGTACATATAGAGTAAAACACAGCCTCTTCCCTGAGGAGCTCACATTCAAATTTATTATATCTGAATGACTGCATACCACATGTACCCAAATAAGACATGGACCTTGTTTTCAGAAGATGGAGCGAAGGTGGGGGGAGAAAAAAAAGATTTTTCCTTGAAAACAATGGTATACATGTTCACAGGGAAAACACAAGCAGCTGAATTTGGGGGGCAGGGGAGGAGGGGAGCAAAAACATGTGGCTGTTCTGTTAATCCCCTACCTGTAGGACACAGAAGGCACTGCTGACTGCACACCTACCTTGAGAAGCAGGGCTGGGAAGCTAAGCCCCAACAAGTTTGAGCAACAGACTCTGAAATTGCAGCTGTCTTCCCATTAGACCTGGGAAGATGGTCAGGCAGCTGAGTTCTGGTACAACCTCAATCAGGCCTCAGGAGTAGAGGAATTGAAGTGGGTGGGATGCAGCTGCATAACTGTGCCCCCCTGCATCGCCTGTGGCCCCATTTCTTCACTCAAGACATGCATCCCCCATTTCTAGTAGCTAACATTTGTAAAAAAAATACATGCATAGTGTGTGATTAAATATGATAGATTGGACAGATAAAATAGTAGGAGACATTGGTGACACATAGGTGGGGCATGCGGGTACATGTGCACCCCCTGAGATTGGCCATGCCCCCCCAAGAGAAGTGCCAGCAGTGGCAATTGGCCGCTGGGGGAAGGGGAGCGCTAACAGGGCTCAGCCCCTCCAAATGCCAGGGCAACCCGGCCACAGGCTGCTGCAGCAGGAGGGAGGGGCGCGCTAGGCTCGTAGCCAGCCCAGCACAGCAGGCTAGTAGGTAAGGTTTCTTTTCCTCCTTTAGTTTCTGGGCTTGGGGGTGGGAAAAGAGATCGAGACCCCCACAGTGCAGGAGGGAGCGGGGTAGGGGCAGGACAAAATCATTCACCCCCGCCCCTGCCCCTGCCCCCCTCCCTGCTGTACTGTGGGGATTGTCCCATGACCCGGCCCAGCTGGGTCCCCATTCACAGAGAATGGGGTCCCAGCCAGGCCAGGTCACGGGACAATTGGAGTCCGGCAGTTCCCACTGCTGCACACACTGCAGGGGAGCCAGGGGAGGGGTGGCATGTTCCCCCAGCCCCTTGGCTCCAATGCACCATGGCCCTGGACGAGCCACTGGGCTCTTACTGCCCTACAACCCGGCCCGGTCTGGCCCCATTCACGGTGAATGGAGCCCCGACCGGGCCGGGTCATGGTAAAAGCGGAGTCCGGTGGCTCCTGCAGAGTTGCAGTGCCAGGGAGCCAAGGCACATGATCCCCCCCGTCCCCTCCCCCCCGATCATTGCATGGGGCAAGGGTCAGCTGCAGCTGTGAGGCAAGCTGGGCTCTGCCTGCTCTGTGCTTCACTGCAGCCTTTGAAAGCGGCGTGGCACAGTGCCATGTGGCTCGCTGCCCAGCAGCATTAAGGGTTACAGGTTGTACAGACAGGACAGAGTGGGGAAAAAGCAGGGAGTGTTACTCTCTATGTTAAGGAACAATATACATCCTCTATAATCAAGATGGGATCAGAGAAGGGCCAAACTGAGGTACTATGGATCAGGATACAAGGGGGTTGGGGGGAAAGGGACTTGGTAGTGGGGGTCTACTATAGACCGCCACACCAGGAGGATGAGCTAGACCTGGAATTCTCCGGACAGCTCTCAGAGGCCGTACGGCCGAGAGATATGGTTGTCATGGGTGACCTAAACTACCCTGACATCTGCTGGGAGGTACGGTCAGCCAAATCTAACCACTCACGTAGGTTCTTAACCTCCCTACAGGACCTCCACCTAATGCAGGAGGTATATGATCCCACTACAGGAAACACCTTGGTGTTAGCTACAGGGGATGATCTGGTGGGTAATCTGGAGGTACAAGGTAACCTAGGGTATAGTGACCATCGATTGATTGAATTCACTATCTGACGAAGGGTGGATAAACTAACCAGCAGGGATGAAGTGCTAGACTTCAGAAAGGCTAACTTCAGTGTGCTCAGGAGATTAGTTAGTGAGGCATTAAACCTCAAGAGCATTGGCGAAATGGGGGTCCAGGAAGGGTGGTCATTCTTCAAAGAAGTGATCCTACGGGCGCAGAAGGAGACAATCCCATTGCACATAAAAGGGGGCAAAGGGGCCAAGAAGCCCTCTTGGCTGAACAGGGAAGTCCAAGAAAGCCTAGGGGCAAAGAAAGAGGTATACAGGCTGTGGAAACAGGGGGTAGCTACCAAGGAGAAGCATACCTCCCAGGCTTGCACTTGCAGGGAATCTGTTAAGATTCCCAAAGCAGGATTAGAACTTGGTGACAAAAATTAAGGACAACAAAAAGTCCTTCTTCAGGTACACAGGGAGCAAAAGGAAGGTGCAAGGTAGCATTGGACTCCTACAGGACAAACTAGGGCAATTGGTGACAGAGGTGGGGGGACAAAGCTGAGCTCTTCAATGAGTTTTTGCATCTGTATTCCTAGACACAGACCGAGACAAATCTCTCAGTTGGATCACAGATAGACACAGGAGGGACACCAGCCCACCAACTATTAGCAAAGACTTAGTGAAGGGGCACTTGGAGGGGCTGGATGTGTTCAAATCAGCAGGCCCAGATGATCTTCATCCATGGGTGCTGAAGGAATTGGCCAATGTCACAGCAGAGCCGCTGGCACGGCTGTTCAAGCACTCATGGTGCTCTGGTCAGGTCCCAGAGGACTAGAAAAGGGCCAATGTGGTCCCTATTTTCAAGGAGGGGAGCAGGGAAGAACCAGGAAACTAGGCCAGTAAGCCTCACCTCTATCCTTGGGAAAACTGAAAAAAATCATTAAATATGACATTTGTGGGAGCCCAGCAGGGGAAACAATGCTGAAAGGAAATCAGAATGGATTCATTGCAGGTAGATCCCGCCTGACTAACCTTGTTTCTTTTTATGACCACATCACAAAATGCTTAGACCCTGGAATTGAGGTAGATGTCATTCATCTACCTAAACTAAACTTTAAGAAGGCTTTCGATACAGTATCTCATTTTGTTCTCATAAATAAACTGACAGGCTGTGATGTGGATGATTACACGGTCTGGTGGGTGGCAAATTGGCTTAGGGGTCGCACCCAGAAAGTGGTGGTGGACAGGTTGATATTGACCTGGAAAGATGTGGGCAGTGGAGTCCCGCAAGGCTCGGTCCTTGGTCCAGTGCTATTCAGTGTCTTCATCAGTGACTTGAATGAGGGCATGGAGAGCACCCTGTCCAAGTTCGCAGATGATACCAAATTATGGGGCAAAGTTAACACACCAGAGAGTAGGGAATGGATCCAGGTGGATCTGGACAGGTTGGAAAAATGGGCAGAATGAAATAGGATGCAGTTCAAGAAACACAAGTGCACAGTGCTGCATCTGGGCAAAAAGAACCACCAACACACTTACAGGCTGGGGGATGACCTTCTCA
Organism: Alligator mississippiensis; assembly: GCF_030867095.1. NCBI lineage: Eukaryota > Metazoa > Chordata > Crocodylia > Alligatoridae > Alligator > Alligator mississippiensis. The sequence goes on from NC_081828.1 coordinate 49,903,574, forward strand.
GCAACATAGCAGCAGAAAGGGATCTTGGAGTCATAGCTGATAGCAGTCATTAGCAGATGCATGACGAACAGGTCCAGGGAGGTGATGCTTCCCTTCCATGCGGCACTGGTCTGGCCACAGTTGGGGTACTGCGTCAGGTTTTGGGCACTGCACTTCAAGAGGAATGCGGAGAATCTTGAGAGGGTTCAGAGGAGGCCACTTGTATAGTCAGACGCCTACAGGCAAGGCCCTACTAGGAGAGATTGAGAGACCTAGATCTCTTCAGCCTTCGCAAGAGACCATGGGAAGGACCACGGATGAACACCGCAGTCCTCAGGGCCGGGCCAGCTCGACTCCTGCTGAGTCCCACAGTCCAGCCATGCAGCCAGGAGCCACGTGGTACAGAAGTGGCCAGTGGGTGGGCAGGAATGTGGGTAAAGCAGCAGTGGGGTGTGGGGAGCAGGGAGTGCAAGTGAGTGGCCGTGCGAGAGCGCAGGGCCCATGCTGGTGTCCTGGGGCCAGCGGTGGCGGGGCCTGAGCTGGCAGGGGTCTATGGAACTGGGCTGGGCCACGCCAGCAAGGGGAGAAGGGAGTTGGCCCAGCTCCATAGAGCCCTTGCCGGCCGGGACCCCACGCTCCTGCCGCCCTGCTCTGGGCCCCACTGGTGCTGGCCCTGGAGCACTGGCCCAGCTGCTGGTGCACTCCCACGCACCTGCTCACTCCCAGTCCCCCCCGCCCCAGCCCCACGGTACAGGCAGGGACCAGCGTGCACAGCCCCAATCCCACACACCCCATGCTTGCCTGTCTGGGATGAGCAGTAGTGGCAGGGGACAAACTGCTGCTCAGCATGGGGGGAAAGTGGCCCCTTCCCCTTCCTGTGGCCAGCGCTTCCTGGTGCAGCAGCTTGGAGCCCACACGGGGCTGCTCCACCGTGTCACCGCTGCCTCTGCACTGCCCCGTGGGGCAGCGGGGGCAGCGCAGAGCACATGCAGGACAGCCCCACATGGGCTCCAAGCAGCTGCATCAGGAAGCACCAGCAGTGGGAGGAGGAGGGGCTGCTTTCCCCCCATGCTGAGCAGCAGTTTGTCCCATGCTGCGGCTGCTCAGCCTGGGCCTCAGTGCCGGCTCCAGGCTCACCCGTTGGGGCTGAGTAGCAGCCGTGGCAGGCAGAAACTGCGGCTCCGTGTGGGGGAAAGAGGCCCCTCCCCCTCACCACCGCCAGGCAGTTTTTACTACAGCCACCTAGAGCCCACGCCACACCCAGCTGCCCTGTGGCTCCTTCACCACTGCCTGTGAGCTTCCCTGCAGTTGCTTCACACCGTCACTGCTGCCATGCTGGGCAGCCCAGAGGCAGCGGTGAAGGAGCCACAGGGTAGCCAGGTGCGGCATGGGCTCCGGGCGGCTGCAGCAAAATCTGCCCGGCTGCAGCAAGGGGGAGGGACTGCTTTCCCCTGTGCTGAGCAGCAGTTTCTGCCCAGCTGCTGCTGCTGCTCAGCCCTGATGGGCAAGCCTGGAACCAGCATGGGCATGCAGGGTCACGGCTGCACATGCTGGTCCCTGCCGCGGCCACTGCGTGCCCAGGGGTGGCAGGACAGCCAACAGCAGGGCGGTGCAGAGCAGGCAAAGGGCATGCTGAGGCTTCGCACTGTTGGGGGTGGTGGGGAGGCACCGCAGGGCACTCAGGCTCTGGGCTGTTGCAGGGTGGGGGCAGGTGCTGACCAGCTCAGGGGGGTCGTGTGCGGGGGGGGGGGGCCTCCCAAGCACACCCCACATACCCTCAAACTCTTCCTGCAAATCCCACAGCCATATCACCCCCCACACACAATCATACACCCCACAAATACCATACCCACACACAGCCACACAAACCCCCATATCCACCCACCCACATCCACACACACACTCACAGCTCCCCACAAACCCCACGCCCACCCACCCATACCCCCCACACTCCTGCACACCCCACACAATATACAAGAGTAAGACTGCATTTTGAGCTATTATGTAATCACTTCTACATATACAGCACAAACACACACAAATCAGGACAACAATATATTTTGTAATTAAATTAAAATATATTATTATGGGCATTTGATTTTTAGTGTATAACTTGGTTTTCTTTCCTGTTCTAAGATGGCAAACCCTCTTCCCAAAAGAAGTACTCCCAGGGGCAAGGAAAGGGACTTCTGGTGGCAAAGGTCAGAGGTTAGGAGCAGGACTTCTGGTCCCAAGATGGTGGCCAGGGGGCGGGGCACCTGCCAAGGGGTGGAGCTACCCATGCAGCCCTTGAGAGCTTGCAAAAACTCAGTAAGTGGCCCACTGCCCAAAATAACTGCCCGCTCCTAGTATAGGGAGTCTGTGTGAGAGTCAAGAGTAGAAATGTGACGTCCTGAATCCCAGCCCAGGCTCCAAACCACAGGACTGCCTTTCCTTACAGAATAGCTAACTTAATGATTCCTAAATATTTTAGGAGATTTTTAAATTTCTCTTGAGAATGTGGGTGCCCAGAACTGGGCCCCTGGAATAGTTGTGAAGGGCCCAGCTCAGCTGCCTCAAGTGTCCTAGCCCAGATATTCACCTCGGTCACTCCTGTGATGAATGCTTCTAAATGCATCTTCTGTTGTACAAGCAGCAAGTGGATGGTGACAGGCGCTCAGGATAAATTGGGAAAATAAGCAGCTGGCAACAAGGTTGAGTGACAGTTTTTAGTGTGCTGGCAGCATGGGAGACTCTGATTGCGCTCTAACATACACACATGGCCATTCACTAGCCATTAGTATTAGCATTTCTGTTACAGCAGCTCCTTGAAGCCCTGGCTGAGACTAGGGCCTGATAGCATTAGCTTCAGCAGAGACAGCCCCAAAGAGTTTACAGTCTGAACAAACAAGACAGACAGGGGGAGAAGAAGGAAGCATCATTTCCCTCATTTTACAGGTGGGAAGCTGAGGACCAGAGAGTCTAAGAATGGGGCACTTTTACATGCGCTCCAGGGATAGGGGAGGGGGCAGCACTTTAATTAGATTCGCTCTGAGAGCCATTCTAATTAAATCACTGTAGCGTCTCGTGTGTCAGCATCCCCGTGCTTCAAAATGGTGGCAGGGCACTTGAACTAAAGCTCATTCAATAAGCTTTATTTCACGTGCCTCTGCCACCAAATTGAAGCACAGGGACTCTGATACATGAGATGTGGGAGGCTGCTGGAGCGCAGTAATTACCATGCTCCAGCAGACTCAATTAATCACATCTGCTCCAACACACTGTAATTACAGAGTGTTGGAGCAGCCTCCGTGCTTATGCACAGGCATCCCAGATTTTTAAAGGCATTTAGAAGCCCAACTCCCATGGATGTCAATGAAAGTTAGGTGCTTAAATGCCTTTTGAAAAAATCACCTAACCCTGCATGTATGTCTATCCTGACACTTAGGGCCACTGTGAGAACCACCCTTCTGTCCAAACCTGTCAACCGTCTACGTTACATATTCCTTAGCCCAACCCCAGTGGCAGTGTAGCCTAGCCCTAGAAGCTCTAATGGGTATCAGATGCTGGGGTCAAACTTTCCCCCACTTACCTGCCCCATCTTGCAGGGTACATTCAGATCTCACCCAGGTTTTGCAAGCCACAATCATGGGTCTGCCCAAAATGATCCCACTATTCCCTGTTCCTATTTTCCAGCCCAACTGCAACGTACTTCCTTTTGCTAGCCAGCATTCTCTGCATAGTATCTGCCTTTGGCACGCTAGCTATTAACCTCTGACATGCATGCCTCTTCCCTGTTCTATCATCCTTTGTCCCAAGAATCGAGCTGTTATACACTTAGTGGCCCCACTCTAACCACTGAGGGAGGCTTGTAGTTTCCTGGTAAGCCTAGGCTGTATAACAAATAGGTCTGACTCTAGAGCCAGGCATATAAGGAGAAATAAGAAGTCGACATCCTGACTCCAAGGAGGAAGAAGCCTGAGAAGCAGAAAGCCTACTGTTCCACAAGCACCGTTCTTCCAGGAATCAGTCTGTCTCAACGCTTTGCTTACAGCTGCCACAAGATAACATGGAGGGGGGGCGCAGCTTATATGGTGTGGACCAGGTGAGAGAAACCATCAAGATTGACCCTAAATAACAGCACAGATACAACATGAATTACTTGCCTCAGGCATTGAATATGCACCTCCTGAATCCTAGCCTGAGACTATAACAATGCCCTCCTCCTCCTCTGGTGCTGCAGCATCTGAGTTATCCAGAGATGAACAGAAGGGGAGCAGCATCATATGCATCAGTCACATGGACCCCAAAAGTTCTGTAGGCCACATATATCCATGCAGGTCCCTCTGTTCAGGAGAGAGGCTACATCCCCAGGCTATCTGCTCTGAACACCAGGGGCTATTCTGGTGATGTTGGCATCTCCATATTGCTCGTCAGGTCACAGGAATAAGCAGTAAGCAGGGTGCCAAGTGAAATCATCGCAGATGCAACAAATCCCTCCCACCACAGCTCTCAGTTCCTTTACCACACTGGAAGGGCAGCACCCCTTCTGCCTCGCAGCTGAACATAATGGATATTTGCCCTCTCTCTCCAAGCTGTAGCTACCCTCCTAATTCTTTCCCTCAAACCAGGCTCTCTCCTTTCCCTTCCCTTCCCTTCCCCTCTCTCCTCTAATAGCTCAGAGTTTTCCATGATCTTCCTGCAAACTCATCAGTTTTGAAGGCACTTTGCTTTTAAGTTTTCAGGCTTTTTTGAACCTAGTTCAAAGGGAATCTCAAGGGCTGCAAATCCAGGGAGATGAGAACCAAAATAAAATGTTGCCCTGACCCCGGCAAACCAACTCTGAGGAATTTCACACAGCTCTGCTGCAGAAACCCTTCATCTTAAAACTACAGCCTCCCATCCAAGAAGGTAAATGAGTGGCATTTCCAAGTTGGCATGAGAGAGAATTACTTTATAAAAACAACAATTCTTGTGGGTGGTATCTTTAATTGGACCCACAGCATAGCTGGGAGAGATACAGACAAACAAGGGGACACGATATTCTTCCTCCCCTTGTACCCAAAAGCTTGTCAAAATCTCCTCGTCACTCTCATATGTCCTGGACCATCATGGATACAACACCATTCCAACACTATATATAGGAACAGATTTACATTCCAGCAGAGTGCACAGATGTGGACACGTGCGCATACACACACACACCCTCTTCTAATTAATGCCTAAAATATTTCCCACTGGACTGACTCTACCACATTAATCTAACATGAGCTTCTCCCTACTCCTCTCTACAAACACAGCTCACTTCTAAGCATGCCACAGAATAAATGGTATCACAAATGCTTGTGACAACTGTAATAACTTACGAACACTCTCCACATGCTCATCTCAAATTAAACTAAAGAGGAGTATGTCACAAATACATTGCAGTTCTTCAGCCATTCTGTCTATATGTGAGATAAGTAAGGGATATACAAGGACCTCTATACCCATCACTACATCAGAACTACCTGTAGACCAGAGTGGAGCTGCTGTTACCAGCTCACAGTCACACTGGGCAACAGGTTAGGAGAAGAGGCAGATGATTTTATCTAACTGAACCTAATAAGCGAATTTAGGGAGGCAGAATCCTAATGACCCCATCTGGAACTGGACCAAGGCACTGGCAATAACTTTGTGTCAGAACTCCAGGCTGGACCTACACCGATTTACATCCACTGAAGCCATGGCCTATTGGCTTACACTGTAAGAACCATGTGAGTTTACAGGCAACCAGGCCCTCAGCTTTACATATCAGCTGAACAATAGCATGCTTGCAGGAAAGCATCTCCTGGCACTGCACTAAGGCCCTGGTGTAATACTCTTAAAAGAAAGAAGCATCCCAATCCAGCTGTGCCTTGGCATTCCTCAAGAGATGATTCCCACAGAGGATCCTCTGCTCCCAAAGACACAGACTTCTAACCACTAACCTCAGAGAACCAACCCCCTCACTTACTAGGCTATTATCAGACTCAGCATGCTCTCTAGGCTCTTAAAGATTTTTAACAGCTCAGACAATTGCACATCAAAAAGCACAGAAAAAACTCCCTTGTAAGAAAAACTCCAAAGGGCCTTGCGAGTCCCAGCGAGAGCACCTTGAAAGTTTGGATGTAACCCCTGTGAGGGAAAGTGGTTCTCCTCCCCTGTGAAAGCTTGAGCTGATAGGAAGCGGTTATAGAGTTCCCTGATCCAGGTTCTAGCAAACTGAAGTGGGTAGCAAGTTCCAGATCTGAAGAAACCTGTCCATGAGTGCTGCTTACCACTCCAGAATAGGGGGTACCACATGACAGCAACGCTTGGGGCAGGCCAGGAAAGGCCATCCCTGAAACAGCCTGGATGTGAATAATGCTCTACAAATCAGTACCAACACTGGCAGTCAGTGCAGTACACAGGAGTAATGAATGTTCTTCAACAACCATCACCTTATAACGAGCCGACTTGTTCAGCATTAGCTGCAATGCTCAGAAGGGATCAAAATGGATCCCTGTGTCAAGTATACTGCAACGCTGGGTGTACTCTGACCTACATAGCTTTACAATCCTGGCTGTTTCAGAGATGGTCTCTCTCCACTATACCCAGACTCCAGTGCTGGGTCTAAGGGCTAAGGGTTTCTCCAAATCAGAAAGTTAGTGTGCAGTAACCCAAGATGGGAATTCATGGCTCTCTGGATATTCAGCACTAACAAACTGTATGGACTCTCTGTGGATCTGTCTATGCCAGTGATTCTCAACCTGGGTGTTGCAGGCACCCTGGGGTGCCTTGAAATCCTTTCAATGGTGCCACAATACTAGCACTGCTAGGTGTGCAAACATGATTCACAAGATAAACCAGGAGATTTCAGCAAGAATTCATAGTGCTAAAAACATTCTGACCCATTGCGTTCTTTCTGAATCCTTTGCAGCAGAATTGCTCTATTCTTCTTCTGTAGTCAAAAACAAGTGAAAACTAAGAACCTGCATTTTCAGAAGGGTGCCTTGAGTCTAGAAAGGTTGAGAAGCATTGGTCTACACTGATATTAGTGACAATCTTGACAGACATCCTCAATCAGCCTAAGTTATACGAGCCACCCTTCTCCATCATTATTATACCTTGCTGCCTTTACCACAGTTATATTCACTGTGTTGCTGTCCCTCAAGCGAAGCCCTTTTAGGAAACAATCTGCCCACTGCTTGTCTGCTTCTGGGTTCATCTCTTTACAGGCTGCAGAGAAGTTGGGTTGCTGTTGACAGACTACCTGTACTTGCAGCCAATGCTACCCATCTGAGGTCTGAATGCACTACAGTACAGGCAGGAACAGGTGAGGGAAGGTTTACCAGACCTTCTAGAGCAAGGCTGGATTGCCACAAGGACTTGAGGCCAAGGGCTTTCAACATAGGTGGCTGGTGTGTATAGCACAGAACACTTGGTTCTACCCCTGAATACATCTACAATCATTTTGTCATGCTGTTCCCCTGGCAAAAGCCCCCTCAAGACTTATGCCATATGCTGCAATTGTCCCCATTCGGCGCAAGATGCTTGCTGTGGTGTTCTAGCCATCTCCCTGCTTCAGCACTCACAGGGTCAGCTTTTTATCATTATGCAGGGTGTACTAAAAGTTCAGGCCTTACCCCCAGCTCACTTCCAAGGGTTGCAAATCATTGGAATGTTGTGATGTATTAAACTTGGTAGTGTTAGGAAATAACCTTGCCTGAGAGAACAACTTTGCAACTCCACAAGGACACTTAACACATTCTAAACGGCTTGAAGGTGTGTCTGCTTGCCTTTTAAGTGCACTTAGTAAGTGCCAGGTTAAAGATCTGACACCCTTAATGTCTTTTTACCTCCAGTCACTAGTGGAGATGAGGACTGGAAGAATTTTAGAGGTCCCCAACTTCATTTTTCCCTTCAAAGCATTCCCAACTTTAAAGGTCATGGTACCTTAAAAATTGTGTCAGTCAGATTACCATCTTCTCTCCCAAAGCCACATCAATTCCAGCAGGATTTTACCAGCCTGTCTCTCAGAGCTCCAAGTACTTGAAAACTTAGGAAGGGTCATTCATCTCTTGGCTTAGCAAGTGGGGTTTTGGCACTTGACAGAAGATTGAATAAGGCAAGTAGCAGAGCTCAGACTAATGTCATTTTCAATCCTGGTACACAGTAAGAAGGGCCGTCACAGAGACAGCAAATCCTCCTGTACACAGTCCAATGTATCACAACATCACTCACCCCCATCTCACCCTCCTTACATCACAGACACATGTAAAGAAAGGAGAGTTAAGCTATAGCCATCTAGCTGCCCAGATTACTCTTCATCAAAAACAAGGAAGGAATATTTCACATCATACACTGTGTTTTGTAGATTTCTTAGATTTTAAGGCCAGGAGGAAGCTTTAAGAATCAGCCATTTGGAAATCATGCATTATGCAGGCTATAGAGATTTACCCAATACTCGGTGCAACAATACAGAAACACCATAAATCAACACAAGTGTAGTTTATATCAGTCCATACACTACTGGAAATTACACCCATAAACAGATGACCATCTCTATAGAGGTGACCACCTGTCGAAGATGCTATTACAGCCCTTTGCACCAGGCAGACAATAGTCTGAATTGAGCAAACAGATACCCCAAAATGAAATGGAATAAAAAGTTACAGATGGACAAACTGCACACAAGTGTAATTTACAGTGGTGCATAATTACTCCTGACTTTCCAAAGGGTAAATTTATATTGGATTGGAGTGACTTACACCAGTAAAGTCTGCATATAGGATGTCTATCCCACATTTACTCTGGGGAAATAAAAGAATATACCAGTGTATGTGTCACGTGTCCACACTATAACTCATGGGCTACAGTAAACCATAATATGCTAAATATGACCAAAAGTGTGCACCCATTGCATAACAAAAGTCAATAGCATACTGGGCTGTATGAATAGAAGCATCACTTGCAAGAGAAGGGAAGTAATTCTTGCGCTGTATTTTGCCCTAGTGAGGCCTCCCCTGGAGTATTGCGTCCAGTTTTAGGCCTGTGCTTCAAGAGAAATGGGCACAAATTAAAAAGAGTTAAAAAGAGAAAGAAAAAGATTAAAAAGAGAAAGCAACTCTTTCTAATTTGTGCCCACTTCTCTTGAAGCACAGGCCTAAAACTGGACACAGTACTCCAAAAGAAGTCTCACTAGTGCCAAATAGAGTGCAAGAATCATTAGGTCTAGGAAACATGATTTATGAGGAAAGCCAGATTATTTAGTCTGGAGAAGAGAAGACTAAGGGGGGATTTGATAACTCCTTAAGTATCTGAAGGGTAGTCATACAGAGAGAATGGAGATAGACTATTTGTGACCACAGAAGACAGGAGAAAGAAGTAACAGTCTTAATTGTGACAAGGCAAATTTAGGTTGAAGATTAGGAAGAATATCCTCACTATAAGGGTGGTTACACATTGGAACAGGCTACCCGGAGAGGCCGTAAAATCTCCACCCTTGGACATTTCAAGAAAAGGTTAGAGAGATACTTGGCTGTGAAGGTTTAGCCAGGGATGATCCTGCCTTGAGCAGGCCTATTTGTTGTGCCACTGTTCAGTGGGCTTAGGCCCACCAAGAGAATTTTAGAGCTTCCTTAATTAGGGAGGCTACTGGGGACACTGCAACTGAATACATGGGGCAGCTGAAGTGAAAACATGAATGGGAGTGGGGGCCAAAGGTTCATAATGACCAAGGATGCATGTTTTCCGCTCACTGTGGAAAAACACGGAAAGATGCAGATTTTTTTCTCCTTTAATAGAGAAAAATGTGGATTTCCACCTTGCAGGCTGGCAGAGCTCCACATGTGCGCATATGCATGTGGCAGCCAGGCACTGGTGGAGAGAAGCTCCTGCAGCTCCCTCCAGGTAAGTCTATGGGGTCAGGGAAGGGACAGGGGGGACACAGGCGACATGTTGGGGGGGACACTAGGGGGGACAGGCAACATGGCATAGGAGGCATGTGCCCCTCCCCCCCTGAGATTTCTGTGCCCACAGCGGGGGAAGGGAGCGTAGGGCTACAGCCAGTCCAGACCAGCTCCAAAGAAGCTGCCTCCATGGCCCTGTGGGTGGGACCCGGTATGGGAGGGAGTGCCATGCTGCCATGACTGCCAAGGAGAGGCACAGTAGCAGTGGCGGTGCACAATTGTGTCCCCCATTGCTGCCAGGCAGGCAGAGGGCACTGACATTTTAAGACACGACTGGATGCTTATCTTTCTGGGATGATCTGACCTCAGCTGACTTCCTGCTGCTTGGGCAGGGGGTTGGACCTGATGATCTTGCAAGGTCCTTTCCAGCCCTAATGTCTATGAAATTTAGGGCACCTCAGTTTGACGGCCATGGCAGTACAGTGCTCCCTCTTGTGCCAGGTGCTGCCTGCTGGGCCATAGAGGCAGCTCCTCTGGTGCCAGCTGCAGCCTCACACCCCACTGTGGGTACAGAAATCTTGAGGGGGGGGGCACATGCCCCCTCACACTCTCATACATTGCCTGTGGCCCCCACCCCTTCCCCACACACCCACCATCTTCCTCACACACTGGAGGCCTGGGGGTAGAGGGCAGGGGGTTGGGAGTGAGGGGCCCCGGCAGGGCTAGGAGCTGTGGGTCAGGAGTGAGGGGCACCAGCAGGACCAGGGGCAGAAAACCAGCATATCAGGGCTGCTCAGGGTCACAAAGCAGCAGAGGGGCACAGCCACAGCTGGACTTGCATCTTGGTGAGCAAAGGGGGCGAAGAGAGCTCTGATTTTCCATGTTAAAAAAAACAAAATCAAATGCCAAAATATATAGGTATTTAGAATTTATTTTATTATAATGATTGAGGCACTAGTAAACTTCCAAATTGCTTTAAGATTGTAAATATATCAATAAAACATCATGTTCAACAAATATATATATAGTGGTGTTTCATTTTAATCATGGAAAAATGCTGATTTGGGGGTTTTTAATCAGAGAAATAGGGCTTTTTTATCTGAGAATTTGGGATTTTTAAAAAGAGAAAACCAGAATCCCTAAAACGACTGCTCCAAGGAGGGACACTGAGCAGATCACACTGGCCAGTGCCTGCTGGCTCTTGAAGGAGTCCAGGGAGCCAGTGGATGCCACCCAGTGAAACTCTCCCCAGAGACATGAACAGTAATGGACAGGAAGACAACACTCAAGGCACTGTGCACCCTCCTGACCAAAGTCTCCTTCCTCGTACATGACCAGCTTAGGGAGGGCCAGGAGGAGGTTGACCAGGAAGTCCTGGGACTTGGTGGGGCCATGGATGGGGAGCGCATAAACAAAAAGGTGCAGGGAGTAGTGCAGCCAGAACCCTAACAAGAGGTCCTTGAGGAGGTGGTAGAAGGGATGCAAGCTGGTGCACTAGACATAGAACTGAGCCAGGGTCTCCTTCTGCTCACAGGAGGGGTAGGTATCACTCGTGTCTGTGAAATTTGCTAAATATGTGCCTTTGTTGACGGCTTTGTGGAGGAGCTGTTGGCTGAGGTCTCCAGTGGGTCATAGGATGAGGGTGGAATACAGGCTAGTCCACTGGGGACCCTTGCCCTCACCAAGGTTGCCCCATCACTTAGTGCCTGGGTGAGAAGTGAAGATGGGATGGCGGAGAGTGTGGAACATGAGCATGTACAGCTGGTAGTAATGAGCTGTTTGGAAGCAGACCTGTCTTGTATCCCCCAGCCTGCTGAGGTGATGAGGTGGGGAGTGCCATGGAGCCTGCTGAGGTAGGGGCCTGTGACAGGGAACCCTAACCCTGTCACAAGGAAGAAGGTGCACCCCTACAAGGCCAGAACCTTCTGGGCACAGAGGGCTGGGGAGGAAGGGGTTAACTGCTGAACTGGGACGGATAGTCAGCTGACCAGAAGAGGCAGGACTATAAAAACCCTGGATTGAATGGCAGTAAGGGGGCCAGCAGACAAGGAGGAAGGAGTGCATCTCAGAGCTCCAGGGAGAAGCTTGGTGGGAAGTCCAAAGCCAAGAAGAGGGGAACTATAGAAGCCCTGGAGAGACGACAGTCACACTGCAGCAAGGACTGGAGCTGATGGTGGGGAGCTGAAACACGAACCCTGCAACTGTAAGCTGACATACCGCTTTCCTTATTCCCATTTTTTGGGTGGCAGGTATTGCCCACGGATGGGACTGTTTATTTATTTTCTTTTGGTTATGGAATAAGACTGGTGGTTTGGGGTGACGCTATTAGGGGTTGGAGGCGGCCTCATTTTGGGGACCTACTCCAGAGTGGGATCCCTAGTGCCAGTGAGGGCGCAACTTTTGGGGGCACAGCCCAGCGCCAGTGAGGCACAGAGAGAGACAGGGCTGCGGAGAGCCCGAGTGCCAATAAGGGCACCGTTTTGGAACGATCTCAAAGGCTCAAAGGCCAGGGAGGCCTGGAGCATGTGGGGGGGTGCAAGTGTATATTTCTTTCTGTTGTGTTGACAGGTGGGGTCACGCCTGTTTTGAACTTGCGACCCCTTTGGCTGTGGGGCCGGCACACGTGCCTCCAGGCCAGGTACCGTGCCTCAGAAAAGAGCAGAGAAGGGGGCCAAGAGCCTCCAGGCACTGGAAGGAAGAGCTAGAGCCTCGAGTCTAACCCTGTTTGGTGGGTTTGGATAGAGAGGCCTAGCTAGAGAAAAAGAGGTCAGACCATCCTAGGAGAGACCCCAACATATCCAATAAAATCGGCAGTCTCCCACTCACATACTAATTCCATCTAGACGTGGCAGACAAGATTAGAGCGGCACAGCAGAGTTCCAAGAAGACTCCAAGGGCGCCCCATGTAAGGCGCGGTGACCTGGAAGATGGTGCTGGGGAGGGCGACCTGTTACAGGGTCCCACGATGAGCTCTGGGCTGCTGGGGGATACTGGTGGGAGATGACTGCCCTTGTGCAGGACCTGTAGGATGTACATGAGGGCAGTGTCTGGTAAGGCAGGTTTGATCTCCTCGAGTAAGTGGCACTTAAGTGCGCACAGTTTGGGCAGCTCCATGTGCCGGGCCAGCGCAAAAAGGTCTATTTATCCCTGCCTGGCATAGTCCAGGAGGTCCCGGATACAGATGATGTTAACCAGTACCATCCTCTGGCACACCCAGGATGCCTCTGTCACCAGCACCACCAGCTGCGGGTTTTTTCAGTAGGGTCTTGACTAGGAGGTCTGCACCCTGAACAACTGTCTGGGGACCTGAAGGCAGACAACAGCCTCCAGGCCCTGAACAGATCTTAATATGGGGAGGCCCCTCAGGTAGAAGAGCTGCCAGTCAGATCAGAACCCTTGAAGGTGGCAGAGGAAGGCACTACACCACCTGGCTACCAGCAACATAAAGGAGCCTCTGCAGAGCCTGAAGGTATGGACCTGGCCAAGGCTCTGCCCCCCTCATGCAAGGGGAGGCTCAGGACCCCTGCAGAGACCTAGTGCTGTCCTAGCCAAAAGAACCCCAGTGCCCATGTCTGGAAACTGGCCAGGAGCTCCAGGGCCACAGGCAGGATGTAGAAGTGGTGCCAGATAATAGACAGGATGAGCTGGTTGATGACCAGCACCCTCCCACAAAAGGAAAGGCACTGGAGCAGCCCTGCCAATGCCTGCAGCCTCTCAGACAGGTAGACCCCCAGGTAGAGCAGCAAGCTCACCTACCTTGAGCAGGGGGCTGGACTAGATGACCTCCTGGGATCCCTTCCCAACCAGCTGACTGGACTGAAGCAAAGGAACAGGGAGAGCAGAAAAGCCAGCTGCTTTCCTCCCCTGCCAAAGAGGTCAGATCGGTGCTTTAACGTCAGGCCTCAGAGGAGGATTCCCACTTTGCCTAGCAGGTAGGTAGATTTGATTCAAGCCTCCCAGACATGCCATCACGCTCCTCCTCTCTGTTTCTCATACCCCCAGTCTCTTCCTCTCCCAAATCTAGTTCATCTCCCCCTAGCCTCAGTTCTTCTTCCCACACCTAGTCGGTATTTTATCACCTCTTCTCTTTGACATCTGTCCTCTTTTGGTAGCAGTGGGAAGGTTTCTAGGCTTTGCAAGGAGTGAGTCACCTTTACCAAGCAACTCTGCATCCTTCAACCCCTACTCAGAACAGCTCTTCCTGAGGCCATGCAGAGCTGGCCAGAAGGGAAGACAGGGAACTGATGGAGTATACCCACTTCAAAGCCCAATAGCTTCTACATCCGTAAGCGCATTGTAACCAGGAAGAACATATGGGCTGGCCAGAGGAGTCATTTCCAATGGCATTCTCCTCAAAGGAACAAAGCAGCATTTTTATCCAAGACCCTCCCTCAGTACCCTGCCTTCCCTCCCTTAACAGTGGTAACAGCTAGCTATGGTGAGATAGGGCACAAGTCACTTGGTAGCAAAGAAGGTATTGTTTCTCCCTGTACAGAATATCACATTTTTATTAAAAACTCAAAACTTAGGAACATCTAAACTTCTGGGGGCCAAGCATTGAAACATTTTGAGTTTCAAAGGTTGTTTTTTTTAACTAAAGCTTGAATACTTTCCATAAAAAATGACATTTTTACAAAAAACTTCTGTTTAATCCAAAAAAAAATCATTTTCCATTAAAATGAAACGCTTGGCTAGGAAATGTCAGACCAGTTCTAATCTCAGCCCCCTTCCTCAGGCTTCTTAGGAGCTGACCGGCCAAGGGCTGAATGAAAAGGCAAGGCAAAGTACACACAAGGCACAGCAAAGAGTTGGCCAGAGTGTACAGAGCAGGATTTGACCATCAGCGATGCTCCACATGCACAGGGAAGACTAGAAGTGGTGACGCACAGTACACAAACCCTGGCAGACGAACAGGGGGATCATCTGAACAAAGCCAACTATGTCATTATCAATAAACAATAATACTGATGTGGGGGGCTATTTAGTACTGAGCACCATTCAGGTACTCAACATTGTCCACAGAAAGCAGCACACACAGAGCTGGCAGTCTAAAGCCCTGTTCATGGCAAAGCAGCCTGGGCCTGGACAGGCTAACCTGATGTAGGAGTATAAGTAATGCCCGGATAATCTCCTGTTTCCAACCACTGCTCTCCCTCAAGCTTGATAGAGCAGAACTACATTGAAAAAAAATGCTTCTTGTCTCTACTTTCTGGGCTGTGAAACAATTTCTTCCCTCCAGGTGTCAAATCTAAGGCCAGGTCCTCATGTAGTAAAAATGCACAGTGCCCCATTGACTTCAACCCCAGCTCACCCCACCTGAAGCTCTAATGCCTAATTTCTTATGGAGATGTTCCCTTGCCCACATCATCACTTGACCTGCACCACCAGCCTCATCTGCCCGCAAGCACTCCTGCGTTTTCTCTCATCTCTCTTGCCACATCAAGGCAAACCCTTCCTGTTGATCACAATTCACAAGGCTGTCTCCTTCCTCTCTTTTCAATCCTTCCTTGAAACCTTCTTTTGTTTGAGAATTCACCAGGATATGGTCTCCCATCACTAGGCGGCCTGTAGCAAGTGAGACCGTTGTGACTACAGACACAAGCAAACAAACCTATCTCTGTTGTCATCACATCTACCCCAGGCTGGGCCCATTTGTGCATTCCCCAGACACAGTGTCAAACCAGCCAGCAGTGCATTCTCTAGCAGAGTGATTTTGAGGGACCTTGCCTGCACAGTGCCTAGTGGTGTGGGTCCCTATGAGCTGCCTGGAGTCCTTAGGCCCTACAATACATAAATACACGAGTAAGGCAGAATGGTGACATCCCCATCTGGCCCCCAGCTCTGAAGATTTCATGCCACCTGCAAAGACTGGGAATATGCATCAAACAGGATTCAGTTTCAAGATGCTCTGTCCACGTGCACACAGCCAAAATAAACTGCTGGCTCCTGGTGTGCCTGCCTGTCAGCAAATGCTTAGACGGGGGTTGGAAGGGGAAGAAGAAGGTGCCTGGATGTTTGCTAACAGTGTGTCAGACTCAGTCTACCCACACTGCAACTCCCCTGAAGCCAATGGAGTTACACCAAGTGTTGGTATAATGCATGCGCGCGTGTCCGTGGTTGTCGGCCCAGCTAGCACTGGCGGATGGTGCTGCTGCAAGTTGCCATGGCAACCCCATCAGGCCTCTCTGCAGCAGGCAGCAGCATTGGACGGAGATGCACAGCACACAGTCCCCTCCTTCCAGTGTCTGTGCCTGGGCCCTGCACTCGAGATCTTGTGTGGTGGGGAATCAGCCTACAGAAAAAGCTTTTGAGTGTTAAGGCATGGGTGGGGAAGGTACTCTGGCTTCTGGCATCGCCCCAACCCAGGCTTCCTCCGAAACACTGCACATACAGCAGTGCCAACACAATGAATGCTGTGTATACCCAACATGTACATCACAAAGACTTGGCCTCCCTTGGCCCCAGACGCACACATCACAGACACAAATGCCTTCGTGCACCTGCAGCGTAACGCATCTATGTGAAGGAGCTATTGAGCAAACTCAGCTGCCTAACCCTGTATTCAGAAGCATTATGTGAAGGAGCCATTTACCACACCATTTCCATCTCAACACCAGCGTTTTCACGAAAGAGGAAAACTACACATTAACAAGCAAGAAGGGGTGCTTTAGAAAACCCCTAAAGGTTTACTGACTGCACTGTGTCAGACCACAGAAGCCTCAGACCAACACCCCAAGATTAGAGTTCAGAGACATTGATAACTCTTTCGAGCATCATTGCAATCAGTGTAAAAGCTACAAGAGTGCATTTACCCCATCACTCCCAACATGTGACAATGACTTCCCCGTACAGTTGCAGCAGCTGGGATGGATGGGCAAATTTCACAAGCAAGAAGTCTAGCGTGCATGGATGTTTTAGAGGCATCAGGGATGAGAGAGTAAGAACAAAGACACTGCCAGAATGGACTGATGTATTAATTCTAGATGCAGTGGGGGGGGCGTGCAGGTGCACGGATAGTTGTGCCAGACTGGGGAAGGGATTTATTAAAGTCTTATAGAAGCCTTGTGTCTATCTTTTAGAAGGCAACATGCAAGGGTGGGTGTAGGAAGAACTGTGTGGACAGGCATCCTGGGCCTAAGGAAGGAAGGGAGGCTGCATGTTTGTGATTGGGAAGTAGTGCAAGGAAGATGCTGTTATGGCTTTGCAGCCTGGGTATATTTTGCATGCAGGAGGCAAGGTGCAAGTGGCAGCATGTAATAAAGATGATGCTGAAGTTCTGATGGATGGGTAAGTTTCGCGGTCAGAAGATGAGGTGCATGTAGATGTTCAGAGCATGGTGTCTGTAATAAAGATGATGCCCCAGTTTCACATGGTGGGTGAGCTTTACATGTAGGAGGTGATGTGAATGGGGGATACTGGCAAAGTCTCATAAAAATGCAGCAGCATAGTGGGACTGACACATTGTGCCTTGCATTCAGGAAACCAAGGGCCTGTGGCAGGGGAAACAAGAATGATGAAGCTAAGGCCTAACTCAGACTTCACCCTAGCATAAATCAGGAGCAAAACACTTGACGTCAGCCGTGTGGCACCGGCATAAAACCTGCATAAACAAAATCAGAGCTAGGCCCTGGGATTCATATGAGCAGATGATTCCTGCTTGCAGGCGATAACATGCACACAGCTCTTTGGATGTGCTATGTATGGGCACAGAATAGCGATGCAGCCGTGCACCCACCTAGCACCAGGGGTGCAGAGACATAGAAGATGGGAAAGGAGGTGCGTGGGGATACTGTGCCAGGAGGAACAAGCCAGCTGGGAGGGGCATACACCGCACACAATTCCAGCAGGGCTGTGGCACAGGAGTGGAGTGGAGCCGAGTGTCATTCAGAGGACGCCGGCCCACCTGTTCCAAGGGGCTCCCACGCAGGTGGCCACAGGCATGTTGCTGCCTGGAGACGTTGCTGCCTGGAGACCCAGCCATGCAAGCCATGGGTCACGTTCAGAGATGCTGCTCGCAGGAAGTCACATGGATGTGGCTACCTGGGGTGGGGGCAGCCCGGTGCTGGGCTGCAGGCTGGGGGCACGGGTGCAGCACGCTGGAAGGAGCTGGGCATGGGGCTGGCTGGTTGGCAGCAGGAGCGGGGGGGGGCTGGGCATGGGGCATGCAGCGGGGAGGGGCTGATTTGGGGACATGGGGGGGCTCACCCAGCACGAAGTAGGGCAGCTCGGTGTTCTCCAGGTCGTCCACCACCACCATCTCCCCGGGGAAGTCGTTGCGCACCGAGAAGAGCAGCTTGGGCTCGGAGGCCGAGGGGCTGTGCATGATGCTCAGGTCGTTCTCCCGCAGGAAGGGCAGCGCCGACACCGTGATGCTCTTGAGCTTGCACTCCAGCTCCTTGGAGGGGTCCGCGTCCGCCTCCGCCGCGCCGGGGGCCGCGGCCGCGGCGGGCACCCAGCAGCACGACAGCAGGGCGCAGAGCCGGGCTAAAGCCATCTTGAGCCCTCGCCGCCTGGAAGGAGGGCGGAGGACGAGGACGGGGGCGGGGGCCGGGGCCGGGGCCGAGCGGCGCGGTGCGGTGCGGTGCGGTGCGGCGCCCCGGAGTCGGCGGCTGCCTTTGTTCGCAGGCTGCGGGCGGGCGCGGCGCGGAGGGCTCCGCTGGAGCAGCTCTGCCCCCGAGCCGGCTGCCAGCGCTGCTGCCTTCCTCCTCCCTTGCCTCCTCTCCCCCGCACGCACCCCCCCTCTGAATTGCAATGTGGTGGGTTGGTTCCCCCTCCCCTGTTACACTTTGCAAGGCAACCCCTTCCCCCCCCCCAACAGCAACACCCCCCCAGGGGAGAATGAAAAGCTGGGCGCAGACTTTCCGGGAGTTGCAAGCCCAGGAGGGAGCTAAACTAAATGACCTGGCCCTTTCCACCTGGTCCCGTCCAGCCCGACTTTCCTGTGATCACAGGTTTGGAAGACAAGGTTCTTTGGGTAAATCCAAATTCGGGGGAGTGAGTCCAAATTCTTTGACAAGTCACCGGTTTGGCAGGGAGCTCCACACAGCACTGGTTAACTAGTCACCTCTCCCCCCCGTCTCCTCTCCCCCGCAGCTCTTTCTGCTTCCCAGCTCCCTCCTTTGCATAAGGACCTGTCCCCCAGAAGTACTTGTGTACAGTTGCAAAAGCCTTGTTTGGAGGCCCTGTTGAATGCATTTGCAACAATAAGGGGAGGAAATGCCTTGGGTTCTCCTGGAAGCGGTGGTGGTAGGCAGCTAGGAGTGAGCATGATAAGTGAGTGAAGTTTTGACCCAGCAGCACATCCGAGGCAGAGTGGCAGCTGACCTCTGACAAGGGATTGGGCCTGTGGCAGATGCCAAGCTGATGTCCCTGTCCCTGTCCCTGTCCCCACCCTATCCAAACCCCTCTGGCATGAGTGGAGTTTGCCTGGCAGTGATGCAGAGTTTGGGCTCAATGATGTGAAAGGATCATTCAGATGAAATAAGGCAAACCCAGGCATGCCAATGAAAGAACGGGGTATTAAGCAAATGACTGAAGCTAACTCATCTTTCCAAATGCTCTGGGAAGCGTATAAGGACAGATTCAACTCATACTCAAGGCAACAGAGAGATTTCCATTCCCTACAATGGAAATTGAAGTGAGCCCTTATTTCCTCTAGGGCTTGGCACAGTAACCCTGTTTAAGCAGCCGGCTGTTAAAAGAACACTAATGCAAGGGATATTTTTGATGTGCATGGCAACTGTGTTGGGTATTGTTCAGCAGACACATATCTAAGTAGATTTTTCCTCCTGCCTTAACTAAGAACAGGCTGCCTTTCATTGCATCTAAAGGAGAAGCATTCTTTATTTTAGGACTTGGGTAACATTTTCAAACATCTACATCCAATAAAAGGAGCCTAAGTCCTATTTTCAAGAGTGATTTTGACATTTGGGTCTAGATTTTCAAAGCTACAGAAATGCATAAAATGCAGATTTTCTAAAGCACCTTGGTAAATCAGGTGCCTAATTTCCCTTGTCAATAGGATTAGGCTCAGATTTTTTACATAATTGAAAGTCAATGGGCTTGCACTCCTAACTTAGTTGTCAAAATGGGACTTAGCTGAATAATTCACTTAGGCCTTGCCACGCTAAAAAGAGAAAGTCCTGCATATCTTTAAAAAATTGGGCCTTTGTGCTTCTGTGGCTTAGGTGCTTCTGTGATGAGTTGAGCTTGTTGAGTTTTCAGCTTGTGTGGCGAGTTGCTTTTGAAAGTACGTTTTAGGCTTTTATGTCATTTCAGAGCTTCTGAAAATATTACCTCTAAATGTATGTCTGTTCTTTAGAGGTGAGACCTGATGGTGTATTTTTCCTCCCCTATAAATGAATCATAGAAAATTAGGGTGGGAAGGGACCTGAGGAGGTCATCTAGTCCAAACCGTGCTCAAAGCAAGACCAACCCCAACTAGATCATTCCCGCCAGGCTTTGCTGAGCCGGGCCTTAAAAACCTCCAAGGATGGTGATTCTACCATCTCTCTAGGTAACCTGTTCCAGTGCTTCACCACTCTTAGTGAGAAAGTTTTTTCCTAATATACAATCTAAACCTCCCTGCTGCAACTTGAGACCATTACTTCCTTGTTCTGTCATCTGTCACTACTGAGAACAGCCTAGCTCCATCCTGTTTGGAACTACCCTTTCTGTAGATAAAGGCTGTTATTAAATCCCTTCTCAGTCTTCTCTTTTGCAGACTAAATAAGCCCAGTTCTCTCAGCCTATCCTCAGAGGTCATGTGCCCTAGCCCCCTCACCACTGTTATTGCCTTCAATTACCAAGGCTTGAACTAACAACCATTCTGTACTCAACTCACCACGCAAGCACCTAAGCCACAGAAGAATACTACAGAAGAATAAATGAGTTATCTTTCACACACATATGGAGGTGCTACACTTACAAATTTGTATATACTGAAAGATATTATAAAATACTACTCTGAATTTGAAATCTAATTGAGGATTTACTTGTTTGGGGTTTGTTTTTTTTAATTTATTAAAATTAGATCCAAATACTTCACCTGTGTGTAGGTCTTCCTGCAAATGTTTGTGGTTTTAAAAGCAAATGTTTCTATTTTTCTCTCCCTAGTATGAAAGGCTTACACAAGATAGAAGCAACTGAATACAGAGCAGGACATGGTAAAACTGATTATAGGCAACAGTTGTGTCTAAAGAAGTTTTTTTTTCTGTAGTATTTCCTACTAGTTCTGCACTTCATGCTCAGACATACTGTGTTGTGCAGCCACTGACCCTCAGGAAACTTCTCTGTCCAAGGAACTTCTAGACTGAGAATCCTCAGATACTCAGTAGCCTGGAGCCAATATATTTTAAAAGACTTTGAAATTAAATCTGTGATTGACAACTCTGTTCCACAGACACAAGGGAACTCCCTACTTTAAGGGGAGAGCTCCTTTGTGCAGGAGATGAAGCTGTCTCAGGGGTTGGGCACAAACTACAGAACTACCTGCCTCAAGGCTGAAGGGTCACCCCAGACCTCATCCATCCCCTTCTGCTTCAAGAACAAGGAATACATCTTCAGCCTACCTTCTCCAACAGAAACACAGAGCAATGAACCCCTTTAAAAAGAACAACCCTCACATGGCTGAAATCAGATCCTATGGTCATACGGGCAGTATAAAAACCACTAGAGACTACACTGGAAAGCTCTTCTTGTGGCAGTCGTTGATGAAGCTCTAGTGTAGACCAGGCTCCAAAACTTTTGCTGGCACTTTGCATGATCTGCTACCTGAACTGCATAGGACACATCTCTACTGCATATTGCTTAAAAG
This sequence comes from Alligator mississippiensis, assembly GCF_030867095.1. NCBI lineage: Eukaryota > Metazoa > Chordata > Crocodylia > Alligatoridae > Alligator > Alligator mississippiensis. The sequence goes on from NC_081828.1 coordinate 49,925,258, forward strand.
ACTAGCATCTGTCAATGCCTTGTCTAAACTAGTGGGAACTAGTGTTCCCGCTGCTATTAAGGGGAAGATGGACACAGTAGCAAAAGCAGGTACTGTAATTTTAGGAGCAAGATCCTAGTATATACTAGGGCCAACATTCTACTGAGCACACAAAGTGAACAGAGTAAAACCAGTGTTTTTCTCTAATCTCTGTTATGATTTATAATAATTCTAGCTGCTACCTATAACCATACAGTTAAATAATAAAACAATAACACAATTCTGGACAAAAATGTCATGCTAAATAGATACTGTCAACCCAAAGCTTCTGAGCTGACTGAAGTCAATGGCAAGACCCTGAAATTGCTTACCCTGATAATGCAAGGAAGTAGAGGGTTTATTATTATTTTGAGATGTCAATATTAAAATAATTAGGATTTCTATGGGATTTATATTTTATTTTATTTTGCATTTCCCCTGTTCATATCTGTTCATTTTTGTTTTTTCAGAAAATTGAATTTAGAGGGAAAAGGTAACATTTTCAAGAAAAAGTGATTTTTTTTCCTCCCCTTTTGACATAACCAGAATTATTAGAACATCTGACAAGGTTCTTTGGGTGAATCTGATATCTTTTATTAGACCAACTTACATAGTTGGAAAACAATTATTAAGCAAGCTTTCGGGTTCAAAAACCCTTCGTCAGGCTAAGGAAGTTTCAGCAGTTGGTGTGTGCTCTTCCTGGATGGAATGGAAAGTAAAGAAGCCAGCGGCTGGGCTGGTATGCATACAAGACAGGTAGTCAGTGAAAATGTAGATTGAGGAGTCAATGGGTGAGAGACAGACTGGGGAGGGGGGAAGAGAGAGAAGGGGGATGAATAGTGGAGAGATACCTGGGGAGTCAGATGTCAGGCAGATTATAATTTGTCATAAATCCAATGTCTATATTTAGTCCATGATTTTTAGTATCCAGGAGGTTGATGAAGTGGAGTTCATAGGCTCTTCTCTGGGAAGTGTTGTGTAAGTTTCCTTTGAGGATCAGGACTGAGAGATTGGAGAGAGAGTGGCCCTCCTGTGAGAAATGTGCCCCCACAGGTAATTGGGTATTTCTGTCTTTGATAGATTTCCGGTGTGCGTTCATTCTGGTGCGCAGTTGTTGTTTGGTCTCCTACGTATTTTCCATCAGGGCATTTGGTGCATTAGATGAGATATATTACATTTCTGGAGGTGCAGCTGTAAGATCCGGGAATGCTAATGGCTCTGTTGTGGGGTGTAGTAATAGTGGGGGTGGTGGAGATGTGTTGGCAGGTTTTGCATTTCTTGCCATGGCATTGTCTGGATCCTTTTGGTGTGTTCTGGGCTTGAGGAAGTTTGCTTCTGGAGCCTATGAACTCCACTTCATCAACCTCCTGGATACTAAAAATCATAGACTAAATATAGACATTGGATTTATGACACATTATAACCTGCCTGACATCTGACTCCCCAGGTATCTTTCCACTTTCATCCCCCTTCTCTCCCTCCCCTCTCCCCAGCCTGTCTCTCACCCATTGACTCCTCAATCTACATTTTCACTGACTACCTGTCTTGTATGCATACCAGCCCAGCCGCTGGCTTCTTTACTTTTCATTCCATCCAGGAAGAGCACATACCAGCTGCTGAAACTTCCTTAGCTTGACGAAGGGTTTTTGAACCCGAAAGCTTGCTTAATAATTGTTTTCCAGCTATTTAAGTTGGTCTAATAAAAGATATCAGATTCACCCAAAGAACCTTGTCTGCCTATGTCCTTCGACCAACACGGCTACAACCTACACCCTTAGAACATCTGAGGTGTTTATAACTGTACAATTTTTCCATAGGCACGCATACTGTTCCGCGCTATGTTTAATTACAACATAATCCTGCAAACATTTAAAACATGCCCGCTTTTAAGGAGACAGTCACATTCCATTGGAGTCAACATAAGCAAAGGGAAGCCTGGCTTACATTTGAAAGGCATAACTGTCAGCTACTGGTTTAATTTTTAGCCAAACAGTGGTACTGGCACAACATCTAGTGTAGATGCATCTGTGCCAGTATAAAGGTGCCTTATACCAATATAGATATTCATTGTCTCGTGTAGGAAATAGCTATCAGTGTAAAGCATTTTGGTACAGCTATAGCTGCATTCACATCCTGGAGTTTGAGATCATTTAAATTATACCAATAGAGTTACAGCTAGAGTTTCTAGTATAAAAATCATCAGGTGCATGAGTGCTGGTCAGATCAGGCCTCAGTCAGTTTTGCATTTGTTTATGTGGTTCTTTCACACAGCAAGAGAAAAAAGAAAAAGCAGTGCACAAAACAGGTAAATGTAATGGTAAGAAGACAAATGTTGGCCAGGAACTGAGGGGTAGGTGTGATTCACGAAACAACTTTTAACTCCTGTTTTGAAATTGATTGGCTTTCCAACTGGTGGTGTTTCTTTAATATATAACAACATGGGTTTTTTTTTTAAAAACAGAACAATACACTTTATATAATGACATGAATAATAAATACAACTAAATAGATCATTTAAAATAAAGCAGGGAAGAATACAACAGCAAATCCTGCACTCACTTATCCCCGAGTAACTCCCAGTGCTGATTGCTGGAAACTATACATTTGACATCTGCATTCCCAGCCACATTAATCATTTAAATGAAATCAGCTGTATAATTTTACAAAAAAAACAATTCTTTTAAAACAAAAAAGCCTTTGCTGCTATCACTTATGTGCATGTGATGTTAACAAAACCATGTATTTGGCACAGTTGAGAGACTGCAATTGAGAGGAAAATGTAGCCCCTTGTGTTTTGATTATGTTGTTGACTGCTTTGGTTTTACATGGATTATTATTTATTGGAGGTGAGGACATCAGTGGGCTTTACTAGGATGTAAATGACAGCAACATGTGACCCTATTCTATCTCTGGGAACTGATTTTCAGGTGGGGTAAACTGTCATAGCATCTTGGAGCAATTTACACCAGCCCAAGCTATAACAATTTACTGCTGATGATCTGCCCTCATGATATTCTGAGCAATTAATGATGGTGAAATACTGACAAGAGCAAGCAAGTTTGGTCTGAATGCTGCAATAGGAAATGGAAGGCTTTGCTTATTACTTAAATAAACCTCAGTGCATGAAGGCGTAACTCACCTAAAGTAATAAAGTCATGCTGGATTTGGCCATTACAGGCACCTTCCCAGCAAAACCTAGCTAAGGTGGCCAGTTAATACCAACACCAGTGGAACTGTTCCAGTCCTGAAGTGCTCCAGATATAACCAGCTGTGGCACAGAACAAATTCAGTGTAGCTGCTTTTGGTTAGAAGCTCTTCTGGCATAGCAGTAACAGTGGCTAGGTCTCATCTATAGATCTCAGAATCTTTCCAAGAGAAGGGGAGTAGCATTATCCCCATTTTCCCAATAGGGAAACAGGAATGGATAGGACTTATTGCTTGGCCATATAACCAGTTATGAATAGATTCAAGACCCTCTGCTCTTTGGGACCCAATGGTTTACCTAGCTCCAGGAAGATATTTTCAGTAAGGAAATCTGTGGAGGAAGGTTCCCCTGAAAGAAAAGGCAAAGGGCTAGAAGGAGGGAGCCTGGGAGATGGGACAAGGGAGGCTGTTCCAAGCATAAGTCATACCCTGAAAACTAGTTGTGGGAGGACATCCAAGATAGACATTCATTAATCCCACACAATTTAAGTTTCTTGCTCTATTATTCCCCTTGTATCCTTCTAGTTATATCCCACAGATGGGGAGGATAAAAGGTATGAATAGTTGGTCCTCGTATTATTCTGTGACTTGTTACCTTCACTGCTCTACAAGGGCACGGAGTTCTGTGCAAAATGGAACCAAAACCTTAGCAAGGTGAATGTGCAGAGCCCTTGTCCCCAAGAGCTTCCAAGCTGAGCCAGGGGTTTGTAACAAAGGCAGTAGGGCTGCTTTCTTCCAGGCCAAATGGCCCCTGGACTAATACACAGAAAATGTTCAACTAATAAGCATCCCCAGGCCTTCTTCAGCCTGGTCATAGGATGTTGTCCTATATCATGTGCCTTGTTTATAGGGGAAAACTGTCTGGAGTCAGTAATATGAAATCTCATTTCAAAGATTGTTATTTAAAACATATCTTTCCCAAGAAGCAACAACAAAGGAGCTGGGGAAATTGTTAATGTCCATCAGTCCTTTTTCTACATATATGTGCATCTGTTTGTGTGTGTCTGGTTTTTCTACATAGGGGGTGTGTGCGTGTATGTGTGTGTGTGTGCATGCAATAACTCAGTTTCTTCCGTATAAACTGGAGTCACTGTTGCTCAGGGTGACTGTCACTATGTTTCAATGGGCAACTTTGCCCAGTGTGATTTGGTAGAGCAATGGCTCAGTGACGTTTGCTCTAAAAATGCCCTGCAAGCTTTGTTCAGTGTAACAGTTTTGCTGTGAGCAAGATGGGCCCCTGCATTTTCTGGACACTTGTCCTAGGAGGAGTTTTGGGTCACAGAGGAGCCTTCTTTGTGGGATCAGGGTCTAAGGGACACACTCACTGCAGGAATTTGGCAGAACCTTCTTTCACTGTAGTTTTGTATACAATAGGAATACCCTGTGAAATCCAGAGCCAGGTGGTGAAAGATGAGGGGTCAGGGGATAAACATGCAATCTAAAATTATTCAAGGTTTGTAGCTCCCTTGGCTGTTGTAGCATGAAGGACAAAGACCCACATCCTTCACAGAATAAGTCCAGGAGAGCTGGCTGTAACTTAAGGGTGCAAGAGCAAGCTATCCCAATGTAGCAGAAGAATGAAAAGTACAACAGAAGGCCAGCCTGGCTAGACAACTATCTCTTTAATGAGCTGAAACTCAAGAAGGAATCCTATAAAAAAGTAGAAACTTTGTTATAGTACTAGGGAAGAGTTATAAGAGAATTCAATAGGCATATAGAAAAATAATTATGAAGGCCAAGGCACAATTTGAGGTGCAGCTGGCTAGGGACATAAAAGGCAATAAACATGATTCTACAAGTATGCCAAAATAAGAGGAGCACCAGAGAACCAGAGGTCCCTTATGGAATGCGTAAGGCAAGTCCAGTTATGGATGATGCAGTGAAGGCTGAAGTATTTAATGCCTTTCTTAATTTGTCTTTGCAAACAGGGTCAGCTACCAGATGATAAGTGCAGTTGGCAACAGAGATAGGGAAGGAGACAGACTATAATATAACAGGTTTGGGATTACTTAGAGAAGCAGATGCTTTCAAATCAGCAGGGCCAGATGGGATGCACCCTAGAGTACTGAAGGAATTGACTGAAGGCTATCCCCTTTGAGAACTTGTGGAGGTTGGGTGATTGAATGATTTGAAAAAGTCAAATACAGTGACCATCTTTAAGAAAGGGAAGAAGAAGGATCCTAGGGATTACAGATGAGTCAACCTGAACCCCATACCTGGTAAAATCATGGAGCAGGTCTTCAAGGAATCTACTGTGAAACATCTGGAGGAGAACAAGGTGATCAAGAACAGCCAGGATAGATTCACCAAGTCATGACTGACCAACCTGATTTTTTCCTATGACAAGATGACATATTGTGGATGGGGAAAGAGCAGTGGATGTGATATACCTTGAATTTAGCAAGGCTTTTGACACAGTTTCTTATGACATTCTCATTAACAAGCGAAGGAAATATAGACAAAATGAAAGTACTGTAAGGTGGACAGATAACTGGTAGGATCAGCATACTCAAAGGGCATGTTTACATGTACATTTACACTGTCTTAAATTTACTGCACAGTAAATTACTGAGCAGTAAGTGGGAATAGGCCGGCGTCTACACATGCAGATGACCTAGGACTAAATTTAGTCCCAGTTTAGAGCAGCCTGCCATGTGCCCCTGTGGCCACCAGAGGGAGCTCAAACCTCCAGCCACATGGCTGCTAGCACTTGGAACTAACTTTAGTCCCAAATTGAAGCCAAAGACAGCTTCCAGCACTTCGGACTAACTTTAGTCCCAAATTGAAGCCAGGAGAGGCAGCCAGCCAAGAGCCCTGGGGCTGAGCTCAGGCTGGCCCCTTAGTGGTTGGGCAGACTCAGCGGTGTGGCCCCCTGGATTACTGCACAGTAATGCATCTACACATGCATTACTGCTTAATAACTAATTGGGTGTAAATTTGATACCTGTGTGATGCAGGTATCAAATTTATGTTCAAGTCAGTGTAAGTCACCATATGTACTGAGTAGTACGGGCATGCATGTGTAGACGTATGCCTGTACTGTGCAGTAATTTCAATTACTGAGCAGTAAATGCGCACATATAGATGTGCCCAAAGAGTAGTTACCAATGGCTCAATGTCTACTTGGGAGGACATATCAAGGGGTGTTCCCCTGGGGTCTGTCCTGGGTCTGGTATTGTTTAATATCTTCATTAAAAATTTGGACTGTGGGATTGAGTACCTGCTTAGCTAATTCGTGGACAACACCAAGTCAGATGGAGCTGCATACACTCAGGGGAGGGACATGGCCAGGATCAAGAATGACTTGCACAGATTGGAGGAATAGTCCACAATCAGTCAAATGAGATTCAGTAAGGACAAGTTCAAATTCCTGCACTTGGGACAGAATAATCACATGCACAAACAGAGATTGAGGAATGATGGGCTAGGCTTCAGTATTGCAAAGAGGGACCCAAGGTTTACAGTTGACTGGGGGTTTTCAACCTTTTAAAATAGGTGTACCCCCAGTGGCCGGATGCAGAGTGGTGGAGGAAGGGGGGGGGGGTGCGTGGCTGGATGCAGAGCGGCAGCAGCGTGGGTTGGTGGGTGGCAAGCTCTCTCCCCCGCCTGCTTCCCACAGAGGGGAGCTGCTGCCCTCGCTTCCCCCCCCCCAGGGACTAAATTTAGTCCAAGGCTGGCAATGAATAGGGAGTGCATGCAGGTGTATGTGCACCCCCAGAGCTTGGTGGTGCACCCCCTGCCACTTGCCACCCGCCCCCCACCCTACCATGGACATCACTGGCAGTGTCTGCAGGTGGTCACCAATCGCCACCAGCCGCCGCTGCCAGCAGCATCTGCAGGGGGTTGCCAACCACTGGTTGGCGCTCGCCACCCCCCCCTGCCAACAGAGCTGTGGCTGCCTGTGGGAGCTCACCACTTGCCACCACTATGCTCCCACCATTGACAGCACCACCACCACCTGTGGGAGCTCACTGTGTCCCCCTCAGCCTCCGGGGGCATGTGCGTTCATGTCCAACAGCATACTGGGTTGTATTAACATTAGCGTCACTTGCAAACCAAGGGAAATGATTCTTCTACGCTATTCAGCACTGGTGAGGCCTCACCTAGAGTATTTCATCCAGTTTTGGGCCTCACACTTCAAGAAGGGTGTGGACAATTTGGAAAGAAACCAGCACAGAGCAACAAAAATTATTAGAGGCCTGGGAGGCAAGACATATCAGGAAAGCCTGAAAGAACTAAGGTTATTAGTCTGGAGAAGAGAAGGCTGAGAGGGGATTTGGCAATTTCTACACAACCCTGACCCAGAGCACCGAGTCCCTTGAAGAGCCTTGGACTGAACTCAAGGCTGTGTTGACTAGGGTGGCAGACAGGGACTTTTGCCTGCAGTGGGAGTACTGGCTTCCTGAGAACAGTCAGTAGCTTCCAAGGTCAGTACAGGCTCAAGGACAGGAAGGGAAGAACTAAGAAAAGGGAGGACTAAGAACCAACTTTCCTATTTTCACCCTTCATTCTGAACATCTGGCACTCCTGAGCCCCTTGTTAATCCTGATGTCTAATTCCTTGATGTTTCCCTAAACCTCTGAATCCTTTCTGTTCTCAGCCACTTCACAGAATAATCTCTGAAGCTGTGCTTTCTTCTGCTGGAGAAGCCTAACCCAGTTCACCCACAGGCTGTCCTGGGAGTCCTCAGCTATACTTTTGTGAGGCAGACAGGGGAGTGCGAAAGCTCCCCACAGCTCTGTATCAACTGGACACAGTCCAGTGCTCCCCACAACTAGTCCATACCTATCCCAAGATGCTGCCTGCTTGGCTCCGATCCCCTTCAAGTACCTCCCACTGGACTCAGGCTCCCCTCTGTAACATCTTCATTGTCTTTGCTGCTTCACTGAATAACTAAATCCCCCTCAGTCAAAGTCCTGCTCTCACCAACTCTTTCCCAGCACGCTCCCTTTTTCTTTCCCTCTTGGGATCCTCAGCCACAACACCTGTATTGCAGAAACAAGAGAGGTTCCTGTTCTGATCACCATTTTGCATTTTTTCCCTTTTAAAAGACATTGAGGGACCTGATCCTAAGACGCACTGAGCACCTGCAGCTCCCAGCTGTTTCAGTGGCAGTTGAGGGGTGCTCAGCAGCACTCAGATCAGGCCAAATATTTCAGGAGCTTGATGTTTTTACCTCCTCCAACCCCCACCCAGCCCCAGCTCTTGCTTGAGGAGATGAGACATAGAAAGAGGGAGGGGTGTGTGTAAGTGTGTGTGTGTGAGAGAGAGAGAGGGAGAGAGAAAGAGAGACGGGGGGGAAGAGATTTTGTGTGTATATGTGTATGAGAGAGTGAGTAAATGAGTGTGCGTGTGTGTGTGTGTGTAAGAGAAATATTTTGTGTATGCATCTGCTGATTTTGTGCATGTGTATTTAAGGGAGACAGATTTTGGTATATGTATGAAAAACTGTGTGCGAGACAGACATTTTGTGCCTATGTATGTGAGACAGCCTAGATTTTGTGTGCGAGAGATCCTTCTTGTGTGTGTGAGATACAGGGATTATGTCTGTATGTGTATGTCAGTGAGAGAGAGAGAGAGAGGGATTGTGGCAGGTACATATGAGAGAAACAGGCAGATTTTGTGTGTACATGTGTATAAGAGAGACAGATTGTGTGCAAGAGATGGGGATGGAGGCTGTGTGTGTGTGTGAGAGAGAGAGAGAGAGAGAGAGAGAGAAAGAGAGGGAAACCAGTTTTTGTGCATACATGTCAGAGAGAGAAATTGTGCCTGTGAGGGGAAAAAGAAAGCTGAGACAGACGGACGGACGGAGAGGGTGCGAGCGTGAGAAAAGGGCAGTTTTTGTGTGTCCACGTGCATGGGTGGGAAGAGGGTTTGCGTGCTGGATGTGTGGGAGCGTGGGTGTGAAGGCACAGGGGAGCTGGGGGGAGCGTGTCTGGCGGTGTGGGAGCGAGGAAGAAGTGTTGCTGCCTTGCACTGGCAATCCTTCCTCTACAGCAAGCACCCAACCCCAGCCGCCTGCCCTCCCAGTCCCAGCAGCTATTCGGCAGCTCCTGTCTATAAGGATCCGCCTGGCTGCTGTATCGCCGCTCCCCTCACCTCCACCCCCACCGCCCGGGCTCCTGTCCAGACCTAACTCCGCTTCAATATCTCAGGAGCAAAGCCTGAGGGGCAGCAAGCAGCGCCCTCACCCCCCGAAAGACAAGACAAGACAAGACAGGAGAAGAGAACCCCGTGCCCCCCAAGAAGGCAGGGCAAGGTGCTTGGCAGCGGCAGCACCCCCACCCGCCCCCGCGCTACAAGTGCGCTGCGCTCCGCTCCGCTCCGCGCCGCCGACAGCGCCTGAGCCCAGCAGTCCCGAGCCGCTAGACCAGAGCAAATGAGCTCCGGAGCCCGCCCCCGCGCCAATCAGCGGGCGCAGGGCCTGCAGCCGCGGCTGCCATTGGCTGCCCGTCCCGCATACATTAAAAAAGAAAGCGGGGAGCGAGGCGGCTGCATTGCGCGCGGGGCGCTGCGAGCGAGTGAGTGAGCGAGCGCGCGGGGCGGGCATGGCCCGGCCACGGCCACGGCCACCGGCGTCCCGCGGGCGCGCCCGGGCGGCGCAGGGCAGGCGGCGGCGGGGCCGGTGGTGCTGAGCCCCGAGCCGGCAGCGGCGGGATGGCCCGGGCCGGCCCGCGGGGACAGGCGCGGAGGGCAGGCGCGCAGGGGAGCCGCTGAGCAGCGCGCCCCGCTCCTGGCGCGGGGACTCCGGGCAGCGCCGCCCCGGGATGGTGCGCAGCGGCCTCCCAGCCGGGCTCCTGCCGCGGGCCGGGGGGCGGCGCGGGCTCGCCGCCGACTGAGGGTCTCGCCGCGGGCTGTCCCGGATCCTAGCGGAGTCCCGCCGGCCTCCTCGCCCCGCCGAGCCCCGTGCGACGTCTGGACCCGCGTTCCTGCTGCCGGGGTAAGTCCTGCCAGGTCCCCGCAGCAGGTGGGAGGGGCAGCCAGGGCCGGCTCCTGTCCTGCTCCTGCTGCGGGTCGCCTCCGGGTTGAGTGTCCGGGCAGACAGGGTGCAGGCACCACCCGAGCCTGGGTGCCCTAGTGCTTTGTGCGAGGGGGCGGCTTCCTCCGGGGGGCAGAGGCAGCTCCCGTGCTGGAGTCCCTTCAAGCTGAGCCCTGAGCTGGCCTGGGAAGGGGCAAGATGCCCTGATGCCATGTGTGATGCCTAGCAGCGGAGAGGAGCCTGCTGGGCTCTGCCCTCCTCGCTGGGGCTGGGCACGCCACCTGCCCACCAGACCCACTGCATGAGGGCGATTCTGCTCGGAGGAGTCACACTCCCACCCTACAGGTGCACGAACTTGTGAGCTCCGCTCCCCCTCCGCTCGCCCACTGCCGAGCCTTGGGCAGGACATCTGCTGCAGCTCTGCCACCGCTGCCCTGCCCAGCTGGCTGACAGGAGCAGGGCTGGTCCCCAGCTGGGTGGGACAGGGGCACTGCCCTGGGCTGTCTGCACCCAGCCTCGGTGGGGGTGGTTGGGCCAGGGCCCCCCCTTGCTGTGCGTGGCAGGGCTTTTGGCACAAAGGGGAAAAGGGGATGCAGGCAATCTATCCATTTATTGTCACAGCCTTGAGTTTCTCAGCTTGCCTGGCAGCTGCAGGGGAGCTGTGTAGGCAGCGGGGAAGGGGCATCTCATCTCCCCCTTGGCATTCATCCTGGGCTGGTGTGCTGGGACCAGCTGCTGCACTCTGACCCCACTTGTGCCTGGCCCCCTCTCCTGCCTCTAGTGCTTGTTGCTAGCAGGGTGCTGCCAGGTGGCACCAAGTGCCTGTCGTGCCTCCCCCAGCTCCTTCCAGCCCCTCTGCCCGAGGGGGAGGACACAGCAGGGCTTGCTGGGGCAGAATTTGGGGGTGGAGGGGGATAGAGGCAGCTGCCTGGACCCTCCCTGGGGAGGGCAGGGTGCCCTCTCCTCTCACAGTCTCAAGCGTTTGTGGTGATTTGCCCTTGTCCTCCTCTACAGGGTGGTGGTGCTGGCATCTGGCTTGTGCTGCTGGTTTCAGCCTGGCTGGGATGGCAGGCAGCAGTGGGGTGAGGCAAGCCAAGGGGTGGTTCCTTGCTATGGCAGAAAAGCAAGGCGTTGAGAAACCCCAGGAACAGCCTCACTGCTGGGCCCTTGAAGGAGCTGGAGGCAAATACTGGCTGCCTCACAGATGAGAGAAATAGTAGGGGGATGCAAAGGCCACTTTCATGCTGAGGTACCAGATCCTGTGGTCAAAGGTAGACAAGCTTAAGCCCAGGCTTCTCCACAGCTTTCTGGCACATCCAAGACACTTAATCACACCTCCCTGTCTCCCGTCCCTGGGAAGCTTGGCTCATCAGTGTTTATGAGGCATTCGGGTGCCATCGGGAGGTGTATCTTTAGCTGCATGGAAAGGATGAATCTGTAGCAATGCTGAAGGAAAACAATGTATAGTTTGGTAGTAAAATAAAAGGAGAAACACTGGGATGCAGGAAAGATACTTATATGCAAGACAATGCTGGAAGCAGGGAAATACAAGACTAGTGAGATGAGTGAGGATGGGGACACCTGGATATAGCAATGATCCCAGGATTTAAGAAAAGTACTTGACGGTGGGGCTTGATTGTATGGTAGAAAACAGACAGGGTTGCACAGGGCAATAGAATACTGGCTTCGATATGAAGTACTGTACAGGGAGAGGAGGGTATAGAAAGTGCCACAGTTCCCCTCTCACTATCTGAACCCAAATGCAAAGTCATTTGTTCCTTCAGTGCTACTTAGTGCTGTAACCTGCTCTCCCCAGTTCTGACTGCCATGCATTGGCCAACACAAACTTGCTGATAAATATTTGCCAATAATACCTCTGCACTAAAGTGTGCATGGCACATCTGCTTCCTTCACCCTGGTGTTACCCTCAAATGCATTCATGCCAAAAAGCAGCTCATTGCAACCAAGAGGAGGCCTAACTATTTCTTCAGCCTCTCTGAAAACATCTCGGGCCTGATGTTGATTTCCCAAAAGATCCTCCTACCTTCTTAAATTTACCAAAGCACCTGGCTCCTCGAAGTGTCTGGTCTTGGAGAGTCTGAGCTTAAAATTCCAGAGCATGCTGTACCTGCGTGCATAACCTGCTGCCCCTCTCTCTCTCTCTCTCATCTCTTTTTAAATAAAACATATGCTGTCTCCATCTGAAAGTATATTCGGTCACATAACAGGGAGCATCATATTGCCTGTAGCCACAGCGCCTCATGCTGTGATCCTGCGAGCTCTCACAAGCTTACAGGGGTCAGGCTGGGTCAGCACTTGGGCGAGGGAAATCCTATCCAGAGCCCAAGGTGCAGCAGGACAGGGTTTAGGTAAACCAGCAGGTGTCACTCTTCCCTCTTAGTCCTGACTAAGCCAATGTCCAAGAATATGTTTACTGCCAGACCCTGAGCCTCAAAACTCAGGTCCTAACCACTAGTGATCCTTAAGGATGGCATAGGGTTTTCTGAGAGCAGGGATGCAATCCACCCTAGATTCCCCCTGCTGTTTCAGCTGTGCTTTCTGTATTCTTTGCTTCCCCACCCCTGAATGGCTGCAGGTCTTTGCTTCAGGGCAGCAGCTGTGTTGTGTCCCCCCCAGAGCAGGCTCCCATGAGCATGGATGAGGTTGGGAGTGTGCCCGCTTTCACCTGTGCCAAACCTAGCAGGGGACCCCTAGGCTGGAAAATGCATCTAAGGGAGAAGGCTGCAGAGGCAGAAAGTTGCTCCTACTATGGGGAGGGCTAGTGGTAGCAAGGATTCCCAATAACCCTCCCAAATAGCACTGCCTAAAGCGATAAGGCATGTCTAGGGGTATAGGTTGTAGCCATGTTGGTCTAAGGACATAGGCAGACAAAGTTCTTTGGGTAAATCCAATATCTTTTATTAGACCATTTCAAGTAGTTGGAAAAATTCTTCTTTACAAGCTTTTGGGTACAATTATCCTTTGTCTAGGACAGTGGAAGAGGTCACAGAGTAGATGCCTTCTCTCAGCAGCCTCTGCTAGTATGATGCCTCTGGAGTGTCCCTGGGAATTAAAATTGTCCACCCATGGGCCAAAAGGTGAGAGATCAAGCAGTATTGTTGCCCTGTGCATCAGCCTTCTCTCATCATGTATGCTAGTGCAAAGAGGTATCACTCCGCAGCTCTGTGAATCCAGCCTTGCAGACCAGCTTAGAGGGACACTGGCCATCTGAATGCCAAGCAGTTTTATACAGCTGGTTAAAAGTAATTTCAGGTACTGCCCCTGAGCCCCACACCACCAACTGTGGCTTTGCAATCACATTTTCTCCCTCTTCAATGTTTCTTCCTCTCTGTGGCTGTATGAGGGGCCTCTACAAGCAACCAGGGAAATGGTCTATTCAGGGTTCACGATGTTGCCAACTTCTGTGATTATTAGGAAAATCCTGACATGTTTTTGTTTGCTTGTTCTTGAACCCTCAGTAGGGCAAAACACATAATCCTGACATCTCTAGATATTTTAAACCCATTATTTCATGGGGGTATGACCTGTGATTTTTGAATGATTTGACAATACTGCTGTGACACTGGGCTAAACACAAATGCACCAAAAAAACAAACTGAAGAGAGAGGTCTTTCTCTTTCCCCTCCAAATCCCCCACAATCCTTAATCTGTATTAAAGCAGCTTTTCCTCTACCAAGAGTAGTAATTTACCAGGTATAAGCTGAAGCCATCCTTTTAAGCCTGTAAAGTGGAAGGCGCAGTATGCATGCTACATCTTCTATTACCTCACTGCAAGATGTGTGGCCAAAAGCCAGGTATCCCAAGCACAGTGTGGATGCATGAACACCGGAATAAATGCACGGTCCCGAGTGTACTTCTCAAACAATTACTGGGCCATTGAATTCCCAGTTATGCAAGGCCTGGTCTCATAAATTACTGAGCTTGGAGTTTCCATCACCTAGTCAGATCAATGAGCTCTCAACACTTTCTTGGGAGATCATATATATGATACCTGCTGAGCAATAAACTGTGCTGAGAGTGATTCATTATGAAGACCTGCAGAGTCAAAGGGAAGAGAGCACAGGGTGAGAAGGAACCCTTACACTTCCTAGTGGAAAGATCCACTGGGTGAGCCTCTGGAACCCAGGCCTGTCAGGAACGCAGCTCAAGATGTTGGCTTGGGAAGCTGCTAGTCTCCAGGTGGGATGCATTGACTTGGCAGAGATTTGATAGGAGATGTATCGAACAACAAGCCATGCCCATAAAGTCAGTTCCTGTGAGTTTTAGCAGGTGCAGCCACCTTCTGAGATTGGATACCATTTAGGCATTTCAATTCTGAAAGGTACTAAGCATTCTAGTTGCAATCCAGCAACACATCAAGGCCCCAATTCAGGAAAGCCCTTTAACATGCACTTAAGCCCATTAGCTCCAGTAGTGCCTGTGCTTGGCTGAATCAGAGTTGCATTAAACCCTTGCATGGGCAGTTATTAGAAATAAAGTAGCCTTTATCCCATTTATCTTTCCAAAGTGAATTAAGCAAAATCAAATCAGAATCACTAATTTTGAGTTAGGGTATCCACATGGGCTTTAATGCAGTTTTTAAAAAAAGCAATTAATATCACACCTTTAGTTGAATCAGATTAGCTTTCCTGGGCTTCCCTGTAGACATAAGCCCTCACTCGTTAATTTACTTTTCAAACCCATCAGAGCAGGGACTGTTACTGCGTGGGTCTTTCTAAGTGGCTTGAACTAACCAGGAATAAAATGCTTTTATTCCAGAATAAACATGTCTATACATGGAGCTATTCTGAAAGAGCTAATCCAAAATAAATATCCCTGAATAACTTCAGATATAGACAAACCCAAAGGCATCTGAATAGGAGATGAGTTAATCGGTAAATATGTCATTAATTCTGTGTGCTAAGGCCTTGGAAACTCAGTCTCATAGATCTACATGATAGAATGAGGCATAAGGTTGTTGGAGGGAAGGAGGAGAATGTGGTAAGAGATGAAGAAAGGGAATAAAGGAGAGATAGTCTCTTATTGGGGTTTGGGGCAGAGCCTATCAGGTGTCTCAGAGAAGATCAGAAACCAGTGCAAAAGAATACTTAAGTCTGCAGCCAAAGAGATGATTTGAACTTCTGAGTGGAGAAACACGGGGATGAGTGAGGGTGGATGAAGGACCCAGTGATGAGATTGGGTTTATTATTTCAAAATCCCCTCAGGTTCTTTTTGGAGCTGGCAAGGAAGAGCGCCAAAGCCCTTGCAAAGACTGCAAAGAATTGAAGTATTCAAGCCCTAATTGCCATTGATTAGTTTTCCATCCAGGTGATTACAGATTCCCCCCAGAAAATTTACATGGGTATGGTTTGTTCTTCTGTTGAACTATTGAATAATGCAGCTCCATAGGACATCTCATGCTGTCCCCACATCTTCCCAGGAGCAGGTGTAGCTGTCCCTGGTTTTGTGGCATATCAAGGGCTTTGAGTTGCTCTGTGCTATGGAAAATGTAGGATTATCCTGAACACCAGTTTCACATATGTAGAGGTGCACTGATACATTGATCCCACATTAGATCAGCACTGATACAGGGGAAAATTAACAGCATTGGAAAAAATTGGCTTCTTTTGCCTGATATGGCCAATCAATGCCCCATGCATGCATGCAGTCGCAGTATTTACATAGCCAGGAGCGCAACCTGGCAGCTTGGAGAGCAACACTGGCTGCTAAGTCTGTTGTGGGGGAAGGAAAGGGGTGTGTGTGTGCGGGGGGGGGGTTGCAGAGAAAGGCACTCATGGTGAGGGAGGGAGGGAGGTAAAGGTAGGGACAGGGGCAGGCGCTGCTCAGTCAGGGCAGGGCAGGGCGCAGGACGGAGCCATGGCTCGGCAGCTCCCACTGCTGAATCCACCCCAGGAGGGCATGGGGGACATGTGCCCTGGATCTGTGCACAGGGCGAGGGCACTGGGGCAGCGCCA